>NC_080438.1:21680606-21991683 GCF_028018845.1 Melospiza georgiana | reverse complement strand
GCTCCACTGGCTCCTGGGAACCTGCATTCCTGTGCTACACCCCTAAAGGGATGGGGCTGAGCCCGGCTCAGGGGAAGGTGGGAAGAGGCTGGAGGAAGCTGCAGACATGGGAGCATGAAATTCTCAGTTCTTCCTTTCACTCTTGGTCTCTCCTGGCAATATTCAGCCCCCAGGACTACTCTGTGTGCCCCTTACCACCATGCATAGTTTGGATGTGCTGGACCCATTCCTTCACTGTGTTTCATCTGTGTCACCAGGAGCTCTTCTTCTTTGGAAGGAGTTGGAGAAAGAAGCTGGGGCAGGTCTAAGGCCAGGAAAAAAAGCAGGTTTAGAGTGTCACTGGAGAGCAAGCAGGAACTCAAAGCCGTGGAACCTCATTCCAGAGCCACAATTGCTCCCTGCTGTGCCCTGTCTCCTCCTCACCTCTGGTCTGCAAAAACCTGACTTTTACTCAGCCCAGCATTTCAGTCCCAGCCATTACAATGACAAGGGTGATAAGAGATTCTTATCACAGTGCTCAGAATCGATTTGAAGCTGAGCTCCTTTCCTGCACTCCTCCTTTTCTTCACATCTGCTGGAGCAGCAGTCGGGCGCTGCACAGGGACTCAGCAGCTGGGTTTGCTGGAGAGCAAAGGTGACAGTTCAGGGTTCAGATCCCTGCAGAGATGCATCCCTCAGCCTAGCAGCTCCAGCTAGCACACATCCCTCAGCTGGAGACAGAGCATGGGAGTGGAGCCAGGATGCCTGGGCTCCTTCCTGACACACATCTGGGGGAGACCTGCTCAGTGTCCCCAGCCTGCAGGAGGGACAATGCAGCTCCACATCCCTGGAGGACATTGTGAGCCTCTGTCCAAGGGGATCTGAGTGAAAGGTACGGCCTCCCAGCTGAGGCAGGAGCTTTTTCTCTTCCTTATGCTTGGGTGAAAGGAAGGTGAAGATCCTGCTGCCCCCACCAGAGAGACAGAGCATCCTGCAGTCCTGAGTCTCAAGCCTGGGGCTCAGTGCATGCTGTTTCACTCCAGCCTTCCAAAGAGCTCTTCCTTTCTACAGCTTAGTGTGGCCTGCCTTTGTTGGGATCTCCTCCTGATCCTATTCACACGCCTGAGGGGGACATATCCTGCCCTCCTGTGAGTGGAAAGGACACCTGCAAAAGTGAAGCAGGACCTTTACTTTTGCACATCTGCAAAAGTGAAGCAGGACCTCAGCCACTGGTGGGGAAACTGAGATAGGGTGGGCTGTGGGCTTGCACAGCCACACAGCACAGCTGCTGAGGGAACTGAGATGTCCTGGAACGGGGCTGCTGAGGGCACCAAGACAACCTGGTCTGGACTCACATGAGAAGCCTCAGTTGCTTTTGAAACCTTGTAGTCCCAGCAGCTCTGGTCATGCAGATGTTGCAAATCCTCAATTTCCTCCCAGAACCATCTCTGGGAAGGGCAAAAGAACAAGGCAGCAGCAGGGGAAGCATCTGAACAATCAGGGCTTGTGTGGAGATGAAGAAAGGCCCTTCTTGTTGGCGGGTGCAGTTGGGGCGAGGCCGGGGGCATCGCAGGGTGGCACCCCAGGTACTCCAGCTGTGCCCACTCCAGCCCAACAGAGAGGGGGCTGTTGTGGGCCCGGCACAGGGTGTCACCGCCTGCCTTGCTTAGCAGGGATGCTCTCTCTTTGTGCCTGCTGGTTTCTGCTCTGCTGACCCGCTCTGCTCCATCAGCTGGCACCATCCATCACCTCTGGCAGCTGCGTCAATTCCAGGGCTCCGCAATGCCATTCCCCAGGGGAAAAAGCACATTTTTTTAAGGGAAAGGAGGAGTATTTTCTCTCCTGGCATGCTGCAAGGCTTCCTTCCTCTCCTCCTCAGAGACATCTAATGCCCAGTCCAGCCCAGGGACAGGGGCACAGCATGTGACTGCATTCTTCATTCTGCCCACTGGAAAGCAGGGCCAGAAGGGCTGCAGTGCCTGCAGTGATCTTGGGGCTGATGTGCACTGGCCCCGTCAGGAGCTGGGAGAAATCATTTTGGCAGTGGCCCAGCCCTTCAAACAGTGCCTTATCAGGACTGGCTGCAACAGCAGCACTCAAGGAAGGTGTTGATGGTGGTGGTTACGAGCCAGGGTGCCAGGGCAGCTGCAGCTGGGTCAGCTGCAGGATCTGGTATGAGAATGGACCAGGGTGTATTCCCACCTCTGTCCCTGAAAGCCCTTCTCCAGGAGGTGGCGAGTTTAGAGCGTATGCTGGCAGCAATGCCCCATGACTGAGTGCTCACCAAAGGCCACATTGCTGGAGGGTACCTACAGCTGAGTGGTGGGAAAAAATAAGACAATCTTCATCCCTTCCTCCCTGCTTCCCTGGGCCAGGGTCAGCCCTGCAGTGCTGGATGTTGCCCCAACTCTCCCCAGCCTCAACTCACTGTCCTGAGGTCCAGATGTGGGACAGGACCCGACCATTTTATCAGGGCTCTCTGTCTCAGCAGTCCCACCTCAGCAGCAGAAACATATGCCTCTTCAATCAATACTCAGCTCTTAATAGTCCTGACAATTCACAAGAAAACAGGGGCATTAAACGTTAATTATATCTATTTGGATTCAAAAAAATTTATTACTGGAGTTAATTACAGCCGGAGTCATAAAAAGGTGCAGAGCAAGAGGCGCTCCTGTTCTGTGGGGTGAGCAGGACTGAACAGCCCCGGCCAGCCCAAACTGTTGCTGGGCAAGGATGGAGGGATGTCCCTCGCCATGCCCACCACGTGGCAGCAGGACACTGCTCCTGGACAGGGACTGCCATGGGAAGGGGCTGTGTGGGGCTGAGCTGGGGTGTGCAGAGCCAGAGGCAGAGTCTCGGGGCGCAGAGCAGGTACTTGCTTAGCTGTTGTGCTGTTGGGACCCGGCCTGCCCCAGCCTGTGGGCTTCTAATTTACTGCTTTCCTTTTACCGTAAAACTGAAAGGGGAAGGTGCACCCTTTAATCACTGCCTCCGGGGCCCCGCCTGAAACCACACAGAGACCAAGCGAAGGCTAGGAGTTAATGCTCCTTCCGACACCTTTTTATGATTCACGGGCCTGACCTTGAGCCATAAACCGCTCAACCTCCCCGCCACACTGCCAGTATTTACAGCCTGCAGGGGCCATTGCACGCAGGCACCGATGCAGATCCGCAGCCGGCCGCGCACGCCGTGCAGGTACACGGCTGGGGATGCAGCAGGGATGCAGCCAGGGATGCACAGGCTGGGGTGGCAGCATGTCCAACATGGCCACGTGGATGGGCAGCCAGGGATGGACCCTAGCACGGCACTGGGGATGGAGATGCACCCAGTGTACCCACTGATCAGTGCTTACGCACACCTGTGTGTGCACAGGTAAATGCACCAGGATGCCCTCAGCGGGCAGCCCCTGCAGACACACATCAGAGCACACAGGGAGCTGGGCACCCACATACCCCTGTCTGGGCACTGGACACTGGGCCATGGTGGGGGCTTTCTGCTTGTTGCAGCAGGGCAAGGGCACAAGCACTGTGGAAGGGACTCCACAGGAAAAGGCCAGGATGAGCTGGCACACCACAACCCCCACAGTGTGGAGTGTGTCCCCACTCCCCAGCAGCAGGAACATCTGCTGCCTCCAGAACCCCCAGTGGCACTCCAGAGGTAGGTCCTGGCATCAGGATTTGGCCCACTGAATCCCACCAGCCCCAGGTCTTGCTCCAGAGGTGAGACCTAGAAAAGCCTACGCTGGGCCGAACTGGAGCAGAGTGAGGTCTACGGGTTAAAGCAAAGTGGGTTCAGGTCAGCACACTCCTTGCTTTATGCCTCAGTTTCCCCACCACTGCAGCAGGAAAAATAATCCTGATCTATCATGTTTGCATGGAGGTGGGAGGCCGAGCTTGTTAATGTTTGCGAAGTGGGTTTGGTTCTTGTGATAGAGCAAGGCAGAAATGTGAAGGTCATTATTATTAGTGGGATTAAAGCAGCTGAACCCAGAGCAAGGGGTACAGGGGAACACAGCACTTGTGCCAAAGCAGTAACAAATCCCACACATGTGTAAGCTCAAAACAGGGATGAAAGCTATGATTATGGCTCATTTTAGAAACACTGAAGAAGAACCAGAGAGCTGCCAGAGCACTCTCTAATACTTCTGCAAAAAAAAAAAAAAAAAAAAAAAAAACAAAAAACCGAAAAAATACCCTCCATGAAAGCAAACAGGACTAAGATAGGCTGTTCCAGGAGACACCCAGAGCCTGCCAGTGCTCACTCAGTATATGCCCAACAAGGCCACAGGCCCATAGGCATCACTTGCCAACTTGCCAACACAGCTCACCTGGTCCTCACAAGGATCAGAACCCTCTCCTATGCCCCCACTGGGGCATCATGGCACTGGACAATTTATCCAATACAAGTCTCCATATTTTTTTTCTTTCCCAAGTTTACAGGTTGTCTAATTTTTTTGCTTTCCTCCTTGCAAAACAAAAGAGGGAAAAAACACCCTTATCTCAGAAAGCAGAGTTCAGGAAAAAGCTACTGGTCTTTTGGACTTGGTGAGTCCCCATTGGTAGCCTTGCTTGTCACAGAGAATTTATCAGCCAAACACAGTGCTGGTATAATGTGCTATATAACTTGTGAATAAACAAACTTCAGCATGATAAATGCCCTGCTTTGAAGCCATAAAGTTATTAGCTGGTGGCTGTTAGCTACTGCTTAGCGTGGGACATGCTCCTTCCGTTAACCCCTGGATGCCTGCCTGTGCTCAGAGCCCCAGGGAGATCTCTGGAGGGCACCTCCACACAGCAGGAAAGCATGGAGGGATCTGATGGGCAGGGATGCTTCTGCTGGCGTCTGTGCACATTGTACTTGATGCAAAGGCTGAGAGAGGGAAATGCTTGCTGGGAATGGGGCGCTGAATGCTGGCAGCTCCTTGCTGTCCTATTTGAGCGCTTTGGCAGCTCCTCTCCTTCCCTCTGCCCCTCAAGAGGCACATGCAGAGGGGAGCAGGGCTGGGGCAGTTAGGCTGTACTCACAGCTCAGACCTTCTGGGTGTGCACCCATTGCAGAGATGGGCTAAGAGGGGGTGGGAGCAAATCAGCACCCACCAGTCCCAGGTCACCTCCTTTAGGTGAAGAGCTGCTGAGCACTCTAAGGTAAAAGCCCCAAATTTTTCTGGCAGCAGCCAGCCAGCACGCTCCAGTGAGGTGTTTAGAGTTCCCTCTGCTGCCTGCAGTGCACGGCTGCTTGCAGCTCCTGCTGAGCTCAGCCTTGCTGGAGGCTGGGAGGGGCTGGAGAAGCAGGGCCAGCACTGCTGGAGATGGGTGATCAGCACCACAGGGCCAGCAGTGCCAGGCTCCTGCCAGCGCCACACCTGTGGCACCCTCCCCTGCACAGAGCCAGGCTGTGACACCCACCAAGGACCTCTGGTCCCTCAGGCCAACTCCTGCTCTTGTCCCACTGGACCAAGGCAGGACCAAGGCAGGGAGCTGGGCACACTAAGGATGGCAGCAGGTCTCCAACACTCAGCCCAGGGCATGGACAGATTTATGGAGCAGTCTGGAAACTTTGGACACACAGCCTGGAGCCCTGGAGCTGCAGAGGGAGATGCTGGTGCCCAGGTACCAGCTATCCCCCACTTGCTATCCCTTTCCCAGTAAAACCACTCCTGCAAGGCAGCAGGAGGTATTTCAGCAGGGCCAGCTGAGGGGCAGCAGGACTCAGGGCTGCCTCAGAGCCTGCTCCTCATTTGAAGTCCTGTGTTGAGGAAACTTGTAATTAGAGTCCCGAGTATTAATTAATCTCCATGACCCTCCTCTCATTCTCCTTCCACTGCTCCCACAGCTCAGGAGGTCAGCCTGGATTATTAACACAGGCAAGCAGAGGATGGCGAGCTCCTGGGTGGGTTGGCAGACCTTGGGCCACGTTCCTGAGCTCAGAGCAGCCAAAGGCACCATGTCCCTGCCCAACAGCCTGACTTCCCTTTCCTGTCTCCCCTCTCTCTTTGCTGATTTTGATTGGGGTCATCTCACTTGGGCACAGTCAGCACTTTGGGGATGGCATTCAATGAGCTGAGACATCCCAGAATGAGCAGAGCTGCTTCTGTGCTAACTCGGTCTGCACAGTCCTCTGCAGAGTGGCTGAGAGCAGCCTCCTGCATCCCAGAGCCTTGGATGAGCCTTGCTGGAGACAACTTATCCTGGGAGATCTCCCAGCATGATGGAGATCAGCAGTAATCACAACCTAAAACGTTACTGAAAAGTCTTCAAACATCCCATCTCTGCTCATCCAGGTCTTGCTTGGGTCTTTAAGAGCCCCAGCATTATAAAGGCATTGCTGGAGCACGGAGAGGACATGGACACCCTTTGTACAACATGGCCCTTCCATCCCAGGGTTGTCCATGCTGCTTGGGGCATGGACATGCCCCTGGGGTGGCCAGACTCCCTGGAAAGATGCTGGCACAACCCAAGGGCAGATACACTACAAAGAGCAAGGAAAGGAGATATTAAATAAATCCAAACTTTTCTGACTCCCTTGTAACCACCAACTGCTTCCCTCATCTGATTTTTTCCTCTTTTCTGCTGCAGCAATAAAAAGGGGAAAATCAACATCCAAATGATCTTGTTTATGGCGACTAAATAAGCTGCATGTGCTTAATCCGTTAGAGTTTAATGAATTTACGACTTGCTCTGGAATTTGACAAGGGCTGTAAAAGAGTAATTAACATTTATCAGTGTGTTTTTTACACACACCCCACCCTCCTCCCGCCTCCCTTCCCTCCTCCTGCCGCCTGTCGCAAAGCAGCACCGGGTATCGGGGGGAATATAAAAGTGATCAATTAATTCTTAATAATCTCAGGGAAAGATTGTAGAGTCACAGTATGAACTCAGGGAGTGTCAATAAACATGCCAAAGGTTGGTCCCCCCCTTCCTGGCGCTGCTGCAGAGGAATGTGGGCAGCCAGGGAGGGGATGGGGCTGCAGGGGCGGCGCTTTGGTGGGCCAGCCCTGCACCCCTTTCCTCCTCTGTCACATTCCACTGCCCTCCAGATCAGCTTTCTGCCACTGACACAGTGGCCTCAGCGACAGGATGAAAGTGAGCAGGGTGACAAGTGGGGTCCCATCTAACTCAGCAGTGGTGGTGATTTGGAAACACAACCCCAGTTGCTAACTATGCCAGTCAATAGCTCTGTCCTAACAGACCTGAACCTGTTGGGAGGGACGCCAAAGTCCCCACCCTGGCCACAGGGCAGCTGAACATCTGCCTAGATGTAGAGTTGCCCCACTGTCACCCTTCTGTGTCACTCAGGACAGGCGGCTGCTGCTGTTTCAGCTGTGCTAGACATGAGGGTATGTCCCTGCTGGCCCGAGACAAGCAAGGGGGTCACACCTTGCTTCTGCCCAGCCCTCCCAGCTGCTGTGGAGCAGGGAGGTAAGCAGGGATGCAATTTGGGGGCTCAAGGGGACAAGCCCAGGTTTCCCACCTCAGTCCCAGGGTGGGCTGAACATGATCTCAGTGTCCAGGAGATTGCTGTGCTGGGAGCCCAGTGTGCTCTGCCACCTCTTTTGGCAGCCCTGGAAAGCAAAGCCAGAAAGAGCCACAGCCATCACCTTCCTGGTAGGTAAGACAGACATTTCCCCTGCTTCTGTGACTGCAGCATCCTGCCCCCAGCAGCAGCCTTTGCTGCATGTGTGTGACCAGGGCGTGGGGAAGCTGCATGACTGGACATCCATCGGGGAAGAGAAGGGTCAGAGCTCCTGGGGGTCACCAGGCTCCATGGAGGAGACACAGAAACATCTGGGCTTGGGGCAGAGGGTCCTGGAGACCCACAAACAAAAGCTCAAGATGATAAATCCTCAGAGGTTTGAGACTGTCTGGAGATCTGCTCTGGACAGAAACAAATTCTCCCCGTCGAACATAATAGCCCAGAAATAAGCAATGAGATAGGGATGGAGAGAGCTGGATTCGGGGAATCTGGAAAATCTCTGCCCAACACCACACAGACACTGGTGGGGATGGGAGGTGGAGGCAGCAATATCCTCCCAGCAGGCTGAGATCCCTGTGCACACCTGCCAGCTGGACGAGGGAAACTTGGGATTTCTTGAGAAGTGGGAGTTGTTCAAGCCAGCCTGAGGCAGCTGAGTGCAGGAGAGGCAGGGAAGAGAAAGGGAAAGTAACAGGATGACCTTGATTTATGTCACCTTGACTGGTTTGAATCCAGCAGGCTGGCCTGGGCTGTGGGGCTGGGCAGGGAGCAGGGCTGGTGGGGAGTGGGGCTGAGCCCTCACGCAGGGCAAGGGAGTGAGCGAGGGGCTGCAGCAGAGTCACTCTGCATGGCCAAAGCATCAGAGAGCAGCTTCTGAGTGAGAGTCTCCAGCCTTGGGCAGGCTTGCAGTACCAGGGGCTGCACAGAAGTGGCACAGATGCACCTGGGAGGGAGAAATGGAGGCACGGGGAGGGGGGTTCAGGCCACCAGGACTGGTCCCAGCACACCAGCATCTCCTCGGCTCACTAGAGAGCAGGTCTAGGTCTCCACTGCATGACTGGTGTAGCCAACACCCACAGCTAAGGCTGCCAAAATCACTCAGGAAACACTCGGGAATCACTCAGGAAACAGCACCAGTTGCTCTTGCAGTGCTCTGCATTGCTGTCCAGGCTGCACCACAGACCCCCTGCATCACCTCTGGATCTCCCCTCTGCTGTGTGGGGCAGTGAGGGGGCAGAGGGGCCCTGCACTCCCCTGCCTGGGCTGGCTCAGATGCCCCAGTGTCAGCCTGTCTAAACAGCACCTCCTCCTGCAGAGACCTCCTGCCACCGGGGGTGGGCAGCTCAGCATCTCTGGGGTTTGTCACGGTGCTCCTGGAGCTACCAAACAGCAGCTTGGAACACACATCCCAAAGGGTTGGGCCAACCAGACCCACCATCATCCAGCTGCTGGAAAGGCAGCCCCCGGGGCTGAGGTGGCATTGGGCAAGCCCTCCCTGGCCACTGCCACACTGCCTCACACCAGGCACACGACTTCATCTCTGTGCAAGGCTGGAATCCCCCACCTTACCCAGGTGCAAAGGCAGTGCAACTCAGAGAAGGAGCCAGGCTGTGATGGTGATGCTTGGCCAATGTTTGCTGCTTTGCAGAGGCACCTAATGGATGAGAGACAGCCTGGCCATGCCCCAGGTGAGGTGCTGCTGACTGTTGTAACAAAGAGCATTTATCCAGCTGCATCCCCAGTTTCTCCTGCTTTCCATTTCCCTTTTCTGTCCCTCAGGTGTGACAATTTTAATACCCATCAATAATAAGGTGAATGGTAACTGTAAAAGAATGTGCAGCCCCGTGTTGACTTTTCTCCACCTGAACAGTCACACTTCAGGTGATGAAAGAGCTGGAAGGAGTTAACAGGGGACCCCCACCCAGGTCCTCTAAATGCCCTGCCCCAGGTTTTAAGCCCATAAGCACTGGTGTTAAAGACGATTCTAAGCCATGATTATAAGAAATCTATTGATCCTTTTGACTCTATAATGACAGAGTAACCATTTTAATAAAACACCTATTAATCATGCATTAACCCTTCTTAGCTATTTATACACTAAATACCAAATCAACAAGGATGTTCAAATTTCTGGGAGGCTTTTTGGAGGGGGAGGGAGAGGAGATTTCTTTAGATAACAACAACAAGAAGAAGAAAATAATGCAAACTTACAGAGGGGGAGAGTTAAAATCATACGATGAGTGGCAGTTGCAGACGCCTGGGGCCCTCTTTGGTTGTCGCTTCTATCTGGCAATCAATTGACAAGAAATTGAGATTATGAAACATTGTGCCTACGATCAAAGGAGGTGGGCATACTTCCCCCATCTGAGGCCAAATCTCCACTCCCCCAGGGGAACTAATATCAGGGAATACCAGTAATTTGGCTTTCAGCAGGTATGAGACAATGCTGACACCAGTTTCAGTGTGAATGTGTCCACCAGCCCCATGGGTCTTTGTGGCAAACTTGGAGCAAGGTTGCAACACCCTAAAGGTGGATCCTACTGGAATATCTAAGATGCCAAGGATTTTTTGTCAGAGACTTCATCTGGAGCAACAGAGTAAAAAGAATGGGAAATTAGGGAAGCAAGCACTCCACCAGCTCAGGCCAGTTGGGAACGGGCACGGGTTGTTCACCCCCTCTCCTTGCCCTTCCCCGAGACCCACAGCATCAGCGTGGAATGGTTCAGCTTGCAGACCTGGACTGGCACAGCCCTGGGGCCTCTTGTGGAAGAGCAGGAGAGGGGGCAGGCAGGGCTTCCTTCTGCCCCAACCGTTGCAGCCTCAGAAACCACAAAGTCCCCGGGTGCATTAGGAAGCGCCTGGAGGCCGGAGCTTCCTGCAGGTGCCCCACGCTCATGAATCACACCTTGTCAGGCTGGGGTGCCCAACGGCTGGGTGGCTGCAGTCCTGCCCTGGGACGCACCTGCCTCCCCGCCACGCCAGCCCAGCCAGGCAAGGGTTAAGCAGGCATTAATCACACTGTTTGAGAGACATTTCAAAGCCTCTTCCAAATATTATAAAAAATGTCTTTAATCATCTAATAGCATGAACTCCTCTGATGATGGATGGAAAGAAGTCGCCTCTCTCCTCCTGATCCTAACAGATGAGGCTGAAGAGCTGCTGCTCTGGGGGGGGGGAAAGTTGGGGAGGGGGCTTGGGGAAGAGAAGGACATTTCTCAACCTCCCACCAGAGCAGTTATAAATATGAGGTCATACAGCAAGAGATGATAACACATTAAGGGCTCTTGAGATATTAGTCTGTCAGCCTCGTTAGACACAGCCTATTTGGGGCTGACTGCGTAATTAGAGGCTGGGGTACCCATAACTCATTGGTGTTTATATGGTAGGAAGGGGCTTCAGTCACCATCACCCTCAGCACTCTGAGAAGCCATCTTCATCAAGCATTAAACCCTGCTGCAAATAGAATCCTTCTGCCCCCAGTAAAAACTGCTCCTGCTTCCCTCCTCCTGCCCTTCCCACTAAGCCTGGAGCCCATTGCATGCTCAGTGCACCCACCCTCACCTCTCCCCTCCCTTCTAGCTGGGGAACAGGGTTACAGCTTGGCCAAGGTGCCCCAAGGTAGTTATTGAACAGATGGAAAAGTCCTGGGTCCCAGTTCCCTTCCCATGGAACAGCCCATGGGGAGCAGTCCATGCTTGGCTCTGCATGGGACTGCATCCCCCAAGAACCCCTAGACAACATCCATAGCAAGTCTGACCTGCACCCTCCCACCCCCCAGGGAATAGCTCCAGGCTGGGCTGGAAACAGCTTGGACAAAATGGGTCCTGGGAAAGACTGAGCAGAAATAAGTCCAAAGAAAGGCAAAAACATGCAAAAACACCAGGAGAGCTTGTCACTCCTGCCCTGCTGTGAGCATCCCCATGCTTGGTGGGGAAGCTGGTGAGGAGCTGGGCTTTCCATGTGTTCTCCAGTTTCTCTTCTCAGTTCTGCCTAGGTGGCAGTGAGCACTGACACGCACAGGCACTTCCCAGCCAACCCAGCCAAAAATTTGGACAAGTGAAACAGGGAAGGGGAGTGTTTCCCTTATGAAACCAAGCAGAGCAAAGGCTCCACAGGTGCCAGCTTTGACTCAATAGGGAACAGACAGGGAGCAGTAAGCAGGGGGAGAAAAGCAAAAGCCAAACCCAATGTTGTGCACTCCACAGAACTTTCCCAGCAACACACCCCTGTAAGTTCTCTTGCTGTGTGGCAGGAGGAAAATTAAGGCACCGGGAAGTGCAGGGACATCAAACAAGAAACAAGAGCCCTCACTGCAGAAACTGCCTGACACTGCCAAGGTCCATGGCATGGCCACCCAATACCTCATCCCCTCTCCCTGCTTGAGTCCTGTAGCCAGGGAGGGGGCAAGGGGTCTGCAGAGGAGGGGGCAACCCCATGGCTTCCCAGGATGAGGTAGGATAATGAATCCTGATGGGGGAAGTGACCTTTTCCAAATGCCACATGTCATTGGATTTTATATCACACCAGGACAATGTGCCATGGGTATTAAAATCGTTTTTCCAATAGAAGCATGCCTGTGTATGTGTGTGTCAGAGAAAGATGTGAGAAAAATAAAATTAAGATGTGAAAATTAGGCTGCGTCCAAACACGGCCTTTAGAAAGAGACTTGGATCCTCACAGAGCAGGATGGAAGAAAAGATCCATGCCTTTTGCTCCAGAGATCACAGATGATTTTGTCAAGGGAATATGACTTGTCTAAAACTCTGTGACAGAAAAAGGGAAAAGGAACTCAAGTCCTGATCTCTGTTTCTAAAGTTCTGCAAAGACTTTCAACTCTGCAGTGTCCCTCTGCTGTGGAGGGACAGCTCCAGAGCCGCTCTACCCCTGGAGGCACAAACAGGTGAATGTGGAGCATAGATCACCTTGTATGTGTGCTGCTGGACCCCACAGGTGTTAGTCTGGTGCTTAAGGAGGCAGCCAAGTCCTGCAGGACAGATGATATAGACAATGCCAACTTGCTCAGCCCCACCTGGGATGCAAAGCAGCCCCTGTTCCTGTGGGCCAGCCCAAAGATGTGAGCAGAGCATCCATGGAGTTACCCATACACACAGGTATGGACACTCTCCCCATACATGCCAGGATGCATTCTGATGTGAAAACACAATGTGAAAAGGGAGGCACTGGAAGCCAAATTCACTTGAACTCCAGCCTGTTCCCTCAATCTGCAGGGCAATTGTCCGGCTGAAACAACAATTGTCCGGCTGGGACAAAAAAAAAAAAAAAAAAAAGAAAAGAAAAAAGAAAAAGGGACAAGCTGTGTTTGTTTATTCAGCTTCTTTCTCCCTCTCTCCTCTCGACAATACCCTGACACCGTGTCCTGCCGCGCCAGGGCTGCAACCCCAAAGGGCTAAATTTGTCCCAGCTGGAGCCCTGTTTACAAGCCTTGTCCTGTTTACAGCACGGTCCATCCTGTCCAGGGCCAGGCAGTGGCCATCTCTGGGGTGGACAGTTCAAGCCTCACCTTCCTTGGCCTCTGCCGTTCCTAGGCTGCCCATGAGGCCCCTGGAAAGGACCCATCTCTGCTGGCATGCACTGGCCTTGCTTTGCTGCAGAGGGATGGGACCTCACCTGCCTGCCCTCTAGTATGGGGGTCCCCTACCATCCCAGGCTGCCTCACCTGCAGGAGCTCCTTTTGGCAGGACTCAGTTGGCAACATCCAGGCTCTTATTTGCTGTTTAATGAGTTCCAGCTAATGAATCCAAACACATGAAAGGTTTTCATTAAACCTCTGGCTTGCTGTCAGCATTGGCCACAAGTTTGGAGAGGTTGGGAGACACAAGAGTGGTTTCAGGGGTGACTGAAAACTCTCACCTAGGAGCCTGTGTGCCACCTGCTGCCCTGTCACCCTTTCCATGTCCATGCCTGTTCTCAGTGGATGCAGAGGGGATGTGAGATCCCCGTGGATGTGAAATGAAGCAGCTGACCTTGTGCTACTGCAGCCTCCTTTATCAGGGCAGTGAACAGAGGCTCACCTCATCCCCAGTGGCAGGGCCACTGCTCTGCAGTGATGGATCCCTCTCTGTACCTGCTAGGGGCTACATCCACTTAGGCTTAATGAGTGAGCAACCTCCAGCACACTGAGGCTGCAGCCTTTTCCCACACAGACCTGGTGGAAAACACTTCCTGATGTTGCCCTGGGAAGTTCCTGCTTGAAGCCAGGAGTCCTGGATCACATGTTGTGATACGGCGCTCCTTGTGTGCATATGGAGGGGAAAGGAGGATCTCACAGAGAGATCCTGACATGGGTTCAGCTCCCAGACTGGATGAGGGGCTCAAATTTCAGAGCCCAGTGCTGCATCTGTGCAAGGAAGGGTCCAAGAGCAGCTGAGTGTGGACCAAGGCTCCAGTTGCTGCAGGCACAGGAGCAGAAGAGTGAGTTACCAAAACCTTCCTGTTGCTACACTTTCTGGAGATGGATTGTCCAGAGCAATGCCCATGGTGGCACTGTCATGGTGTCCATTTTCCAAGTGCCTCCTTATCTCCCACTGCTCACACCTACCTCACTTCTTGCCTACAGCCCAGTTTTGGGTTTGCTTGTAGCCTGGCTGGGGGGAAGCCTTTCTGCACTGTGTGTCCTGAATGGCATCACATGGTGAAGAAGAAGATGCAGGAAGAGCAGAAGAGGGGTTGTACGCCCCAGCCTACCTCCCTATCCAGAGATTTGGAGACCATCTGTGCATGACTGTGAGTGAGGGTGAATTTGAGCACAAAGGCTTGTCTACATGAAGTGCAGCTCCTGAGAAGATCCCCATGCTGGGCATTTCCTATTCGCAAAATGATACTTTGTTTGCTCGAGTTCACCAGACCCCCTTTCACTCGGAAATACAAATGGAGGGGAAGTTTTGGGGAATATTTTAAAAGTCAGAAAGTCACCCCCACCCTTCATTCATGTTCACTTCCAAACACAGGCAGGACTTTAAGGGAAGGTCTAATGGAATGGCACATCTGCACACAAACACACACTGTCTGTGCCCCTCACATGTGCAGATCCTCATCTCCGGAAGAAGATCTTCTTGTCAGGAAGTCACGGCCCTGATTACTTTGTCTTCTACGTTTAAGAACATCCCTAACTGCTCCTTGGATAGCTCAATTAGTAAAGTGAATATATTATATAAAGTCTAAAAGATTAAACTATCATAGGCAGCCCATAATTTCATGAAGAAGTCAGGGGAGCATATCCCTCTTATTAACTCTATAACAAATGTGATGAAAATGTTCAAATAGAATGTTAATGCAATGTTACGTGTAATTTTCCCAGGCGATTTTCTGCTGAAATATTTCTTTATTAATAGTAATTGAGGGTATAAATTATGAATGAGGCGATTTTCTCCTTTCACTGGGAAAGACGTACTAATGGCAATAATTCTTTATAATAATTTTTTTGGGGGGAGAATGGGGAGGGAGCTAGGGTGAGGGGTTTAAAGAAAAAAAATCTTTAAAGGGATTGCAAAATATATAGACTAGCAGTGCATGTTTTATGGCAGGGCACTGTATTTTATATCCGTGTGCTGGCCATCAGTCCTGTGTGGGTCTGTACTGCACGTGCACGAGGTTTGGGCCTCTGGCAAAGGCGATTTCCTCCTCTATTCTACGTGTGTAAAGCCTGACATCAAGCACAGGGAGTATGAGAGCACCAATGCTGTGAGTCTGCAAATTCAGGACTCCCTGTTTCACTGTTTAAGGGAAAGAGTGGCAGGAAGCACACGGTGAGCCACAGGGAATTGTTTTTAGTAGGTGGGTACTCAGGGATGAGCAGGTTAGTGGTGAATTTAATACAGACTCTGACACTTTTCCATGTTCTCACCATAACCAAAAGCACTTTGTGCTTTTGTTTGGGGTTTTTTTGGGTGTGTTTTACCATCAATTCAATGCTGCTAATCCTGACCCCCAGCACCTCCATGTGCGGAGATGCTTGGTCCTACAGCCACCGAATCTTGAGCAACCTTGAAGAGGGGTGGGACTGGGACAATGCTGACTTCCAAATGCCACCCCCACCCCTCTGTGGGACAGAGCCTGGGGACACATACAAGGCCAGCCCAGGGCCATGTGCTCGCACACCACGGACAGGCAGCCCCAAGCAGCACAGCTGCTTGAGGGAAAACAAAAAGTCCTTTTGGTGATACCAGAATGAAAGAGGCATTTTACAAGGATTTCAGAGCTAGCTCTCCTTCAGGGTTGTATGGCTTTTTCAACAGACCGAATGATTTCAAAATTTTTCCACTCAATTAAAAGAAATGATGGTTTGAGTGCAATTCTTAGCCCCTTGCTCCTGCACACATCTCTCTTTTCAAAGAAAGACAAAGGTATAGTCTCCCTTAAATGTAAAGGATAGTATCCCTTAAATTTTCATTACACTTCAATTGGATTTAAAAAATCTTCTGAAAGGTTTAAAACTTTCATAGCAAAGAATCCACTTTCCCCCACAATTTTATTTAAAACTTTTCCCAGAAAGGAAACTTTTCAAACAAGTTCTAATCTACAACAAGCATAGGAAGAAAAACTCCTGACTCCAGGCCTTTGCCATGTGAACTAAAGCGCTTCAGCTAACTAAAAAATGTCTCTGGTAAGGATTTCCACTGAGAGTGGCCAGCACATACTGGTACCCAGCAAGGGGTAGAGGTCCTGCCAGGACACCCATGCACAGGGATGCAGATGTGCCCCACATGAGTGCAGATGTGTTGAGGAGTGGGTGGCTTTGCTCCTCCCCAGGGCAGCTCTTACACGGTGGGAGATTCCCCCTGCTCAGGCTTCTCCCTGAGTTCTGTAAGAAGAGCTAGAGCTGGTTCTTCTGCAGCCAGCTGACTGTGCTGCCCTGTCTCTCCCCTTCTCTGGAGGCACACACCCTCAGGCCCTGCCCGTGGCTTACTCCGCACCAGCAGGCTGTGCGAGAGGCTGCAGAAACGCGAACAAAATCAGCGCGATCCGTCACCAACCCTCCTCAAAATTAGGTTAATAATTTATGATGTTAAATGGGACAGTTAATAGCTGGGCCAGATGATTCCTCAGCTAATCTAGAGCATGGGCTGAGCTGCAACGAGTCCTCTGAGAGTTCATTACACTCCCCAACCCTCGGCGCTAGTGCTTTTGGCTGTACTGATACCTACGGGAGGCTGTGGCTGGTGCCGCTGGCAACACGCCTAAGACTTGCCCCTCATCAATTAAGAGAAATAAGGAAATTGACAGGAAAATTAATTTCCAAAGAGACAATGCTTCTGAAGCCAGCACTGCCCCCAGAAAGCTGGGGGGTTATCTGGGAATCCTGCCTGGGAGGATTGTGTTTGCTGTCTCACTGAACGAGGTCAGGCTGCTTTTCTGAGGGATGGGAGAGCAGGGAGGGATGTAAGCAATTGAAAAGGTGCTTTGGCTTCTGGGTGAGTCCCATGCAGGCTCCTTATGAGGGAGGGTGCTCAGCTGTATTTGTGAGGAGATGCACAACACACACCTGCTGCTTAAAGCCCCCCAGTGCATTGTGGCTCACCAGCAGCAAGGATTTACTCCCTGACAAGGCACATTCCCAACAAAACCTCAGAGATGAAGGGTCGGGATGAGAAAGCTCAGCAGGTCTTTTCTGTCAAGGAAACAGAGCAGGATTGAGACAATCAGGATGAGACAGTCAGAGTGCTGTCCAGGGCCAGCCCTCACCCAGAGAACAGCCATGGGTGGATCTCCAGCTGCTTGCCTGTCTCTCTAACCTCCCTCTCACTGGAGATCAGATCAAGCCCAGCCACAGAAAGCAGGCATTGGATAAAATAGCTTCCCCTCACCAAGACCTCAGCCTCTGTCTGTGTCCTGAGCCATTCCATGTCCCCCATGCTTTTTGCTTCCTCCTTGGTCCCAGTAACCTTCCTAGACCACATGACAAGCTTGCCAGCCACAGCCAAAAAATGCAAGGAATTACCAAGAGTACATCTTTTCATCCTTATCCAATGTAAACAGATCACTGGGGTCCAGGGCACCTGGAGACAACAAAGACCCTCTGATACTGACAATCTTTGACTCCTGCTTTGCCCATTCTGCTTTGCTTCTTCCTTCTCAAAGACCAGATTCTGCAAGGCAGAAATGCTTCAGAAAGCTTGCTGTCTCTTGAGATCATGCTCAAGAGAAACAAAAAGTAAGCAGGGACCCCACCTCATTGATCTCAGCTCTATGTGGAGGCAGGAATCTCTTCTTTTGCTCCAGCATCTCACTGGGGATGTTGTCAAGCAGTGCCAGCCTCAGGCAAACCTGAAAGAGTGTGGCAAAGGCACTCTTCTCTCCAGAAGAGCTAGAGATGGGTACCCTTGAGTATGGCACTTCAGACAGACTAAATCTCTTTTACAAATAGAAAAACTAAGTCACTAACTGTGAGTGACCACTCAACATCAGCAGCAATAGCAGCTGAAGGGAGTAATTCTTCCCACAATCTAAGGTTCCCAGTACCAACATGTCCATATCCTGCCCTTAAGTGGGAGCTTGAGACAGACCCAATGGGCTAAAAAGTGACTGGCTGGGCTGCAAGTGCAGGCTGCTGCAGCCAGATGTGCACTGATGACTCGGGCAGATGTTGGCCCTGCAGCACGTTCGGGCAGTAATTCCCCTTCTCCCTTCCACATTCCTTCTCTGCCAAATTCAAACCATGCACAGTGCAGGGGGATTACCTGCAATTACAGCTTTCACACGTCCAGGCTGGTTTCACTCGGCTCGGGGACAGCAGAGGGAAGTAAGGGCATCCATATGCTGGGATTCTGCAGCCATTCCCCGGCCTGCCTTAGAGGCAGCCAGTGCTGTCTCACCCCTGCAGCTCCCTCCCCTCCTCCAAAACCCCCTCCCAGGTAGGAAAACCAAGAAGGCCAGGGCCAGCACCAGAGTCCATTTTCTTTCCAGCTTCTGCCCAAGTGAGTATGGGAGAAATGACAATTAGGGGGACAACAAATGAGGCTGCCAGACCCTGGGGGGGACTTGTGCAGTAACTTGAGGCTGAAGCGGAAATAGCTCCAGTCAACCCACTTAGAAAATCATCATTACTGTAAAATTTATGGCTGACATGAGCTTGTCTGAGAGATATGACTATTTAAAGGCAGCCAAAGCCTCCATTTATAATAATGTGAGGGAAGGGGGGATAGAGAGAGATGGGGCAGGTTTGAAGATCAAAGGGGCATTTGGGAAAGCAAAGGAGACTCTGTCTGCCTTGGTGGCAGGGGCAAAGGGACAGGGCTTCAGTGCAGAAAGGGCTGGTGTGGTGAGGTGAGACACTGTGTCCTATGGGAAGGGACCAACCCTCTGCCATGCCTCTGCTGTCCCAGTCCCTGAGACCACAGCACTCTCTTTGGCCTCTGCCAGTCACTCCTGCCTTTGGGGCTGACAAAGTGCCACCACCTGGGTGCAAGGTGTCCTGGACGCCAGGCACACAGGTGAGCTCAGCACCATCCAGGCAGTGCTGGACAGGGCCAGCATCACCCACTCATGGTATGCTGCAGGATTCACCAGGAGTGTGCTTGTAACTACATGTGAAGAAGAAAGCCATTACTGGGACAGGGAGAGAAAAAAAGCAGTGACAGGTTTGGAGGACAACAGGCAAATGCCTACAAGGTTCACTTTCTTTTTTCCTTATATTTGTTAAGGACAGAAAATTAGTCGTGGTGGGGGACTCCTGATAGGCCATTGCTGTACCCAGGCCCTTAGCCATCCTCCTTAGGTGCACTTCCCTCAGGGCTCTACAAAGAGGATGTAATCACTCATTGAGGCTTGTTTGGGGAACGCCTCATTCCAACAGCAGAGCCAGAAGGAAGGCCCACTTGCCAGTTCCTTGGGCCAGGCAATCTGGACAACCCTTACCTCCAGTCAAACAGAAATGCTTCAAATTTGCTGGAGGATGGATGCCACGGATGCCCATCTTGGCTGGAGACACACTGCATGTCCCACCCAGCATGTCCCTGTGCCATGCTTCCCTATGGATGTGCAAGGGAATATGGGCCCTAGCCATGAGAAGGTTGGAAATGAGCACAGAGGTACGGATGAGCTCTCCACTGAGGCACCCCCAGCAGGCTGCAGGACAGCACTCCATGCCATCCAGAGCAGGGAGCAATCCCTGGAGGGACCGGCCTGCCCAGGGACCGCATGGAGCCAGCCACTGGCATTCCCGCCCGGGCTCTCCTCCCAGTCGGGCTGCTCCCTGTCCTTCGGGGATGGCAATGGCTCCTCACCTGATTGAATTTCCAGGCCATCACTTGCTCTCCCTGCAGCTGCGAGGCACGATCGCCCTCCCGGCAACCCCACGCTCACCCCGCGGAAGGAGGGGCTAATTCAGTTAGCCCAGTGGCATTAGCTGCCGTGAAGAATAACCCGCCAACAAGGGCCTGCGAGCCTGACACAATATTAAAGACCCCACTGCCCTCACTTGGGGCAGATTAAGCTGGGCTCATTGCTTTAATGCTGCACTCCTCGGCCGGGCTCCCTCCAAGGCTCTGCACCTTAACTGTATTACCCCAGCACCGATGTGCTTGACCTGACGATATTGCTCCCACTGATAATTCACCTCCCAAGAAACTTTGCCTTTTTGACCTCATGCTGGAGTAGGTTCTAACCCCACGGAGCAGGGCTACCCCTGCATCCCACCATCCACAGGCTTGCTTTCCCTCAGCATCATCTCCTGCCTCCCTGATCTACTAGAGGCCTTGAGGTACCTTCTTCTGCCGAGCTCAGGCAACTTGCCCCTGAAAACAGGTCACTGTGGTGACCCCAGGATCTCAGTCTTTATCAATGACTGCACTGACATGCACAGTGAACCTGTGGCACATGTATGGGTGTGCAGAGGATGGAGAATGTAATTTACAGCACCAAGGATGTGCGGGACATCCCGGCTCACTAACCTCATCTGGGGTACCAAGGCTCTCTCACTAGCAATGTGAAGTGATGCACAGAGGGAGCATTAGGTCCTTCCTCTCCCAGGGATACACATGTCTCATCTGACCCAAGGAAGCAATCAGGAAAAACACCCAAATGCCAGCCTAGAGGGAGCCTGGGCTCCAAGTGAAACTCAACAGAGCGGTGTGGGAGCAAGACTTGGGGTCATCCTGCTGCTGCCAAGCACAGGCAGTGCCAACATCATCTTGGCTTGGCAGTAGCCACTGCCTCCTCTCACCCAAAAGCTGCCAGCAGCTGTCTTGTGCTCTTATCCCTGCTTCACCCCGTGGCCTGCAAGCAATACAGGGAGAATCTGTACAGGAAGATGCTGTCTGCTGGGGCTGCTGCCTCACACAGCCTTGCTTTTCATAGGAAACAGCACCAGAGAGGAATCACTCTTGCACTTAGTCAAAACCAGAGGGCCACTGTATCCTATAAATCTCCAGAATGAAATCTTTGAATATGGAAAACTCACCTTTTCTGAGAGAAAAAAAAAAAAAGTCTGATTTAGCCACCTATTGACTTCTGCCCTCCTCACCAGAAAATCATAATAATCTACACCGACCTTTTCCTCTTACTTTTATCACTGGCCATGATATCACTGATATAATTTTATCGTTATGTAAAAAAGAGGTTGGATTGCTGGATGCTCTATCTCACCTCCTTGGAAGAAGCAGGTTAGCATCAGCAAATTATAGCTCCAGCTCTCGACTCAGAACAAGGCATCTGCTCCCTGCTCTGCTCCTTTGCCTATGCACAGGTAGTTTCTATACTTGCCTTGCACAGTTAGTGCTTGGGTAGTGTATATCAGGTGTCCTTACATAACTAATGTATATGTATAGACATTACTATTTACACTAAAGAATAATAATGACCAGGCAATGCTCACAACAAGCAAGACCTTATTTTGGAAACATTTTGCTTCCTTATTTTCTGATTTCACTACTCAAAGGTGTGTTTCCTTTTTTTTGAAGAAACAAAACTAGAAAAAGGAACGAACCTAAACTTCCACTCGTAACTCAGACCACAAGTCTCGGTGTTTTTCTTAATATTAAAATTTTGGTGAAGCTGTGTTTGACCTGGTGCTGCTTCTGCACAGGAAGCAGAGCATCCACATGAAAAGAGTGTCACAGAGCAGTTGTGAAGCCACATGGTTTGATGGCTCTCAGGACAGAAAGGGTCTATTTTGAGGTTTGCCATCACTCAAAGGTTCTGTGACCCTGGGGAAGGCACAGCATCTCTCTCTGTCTTGGATCCCCTCTGCCCTCCTCTGGGTGCATGGAGATTTCAATAGGTGCAGAAATTTGCTGCTGCCTGCCACCTGGGGCAGAAGGAGCTTTCCAGCATGAAATACCAGCTGTGCCATCTCACATCCTGAATTTCCTGGCTGGATCACTGCTCAGAAACTGTGCTTGTCCCTGGTGCTCTGCCCAGAGCCCGGCCAGACCTGGGACCTGTCCTAACCTGATACAGCTGCCATCCTGAGCAACACCAGTGGTAGAAAGTTTTCAGGGACACAGATTAGGCCAACTGACAATAGCAGAGCTGGTATGGTATCTACACGGGAAACACAAAGGCTGATTCCCTCTACTGTTCTCCTGGAAAGACTCCCTTCAGCTGCTCACACATATATTGCTGAGCAGGGACTGAATCCAATCCTGCTTACACAGGCTGTGACGTGGCCGAGGACAGGGCAGATCCACACTGCTGGAAGCAGGAGCAAACCCTGCCCTTGGTGTGCAGCCAAATGAATCGGAAACAAGGAAGGGTGTACGGCTTTTACAAGCCTTTCTTCAAAAAGGTGGGCAGTGTCAGAGTAGAGACAGGCCCCAAATTTAGCCTTGGGCAAAGAGACAGAACCATTCATTCCACATTTTGCAGTTAACTCGCTTGAGAGGTGAATGGAAAATGGTTGATGTGAACACTTTTTCCTACTGGAGTTTATTTTTTTAAGTGCAATGCCTTAAAACTGAGGCCTCTGCCCTGCCACAGGGCCTGAGTTAAGGTCATGCCACAGTGCCCATCTCCAGCTCCAGCAAAATCCTTGTGCTGTGCTCTTCTGCAGATGGGCAGTGCCTGTGGGCACCAGCAGCCTACAGCATCTCTGTGCTTTTCCACCCACTGGTGCAGAAAGAGATTGGTCAAACCAAAACCATCTCCACAAAGGGGAGCCACCTGTGCCATCACGGGGACAGGGAATACCTTTAGCGCCACCAGGAAGGTGACACGGGACATTGGGCCCTCTGCTTCTCACCCTTCTGACATGACCCCTCCTGTTAGGGGGAGATTTAAGGTGCTCTTATATCTCCCTGCTGTAAATGGCCTCATAAAAGTGACAGAACGACGTTCATATGGATGCTTGTTAAAATTTTATTACTAATCACCACCAAAGTTAGCTGCTATATTTAACCCAGGCTGGGGGAAAGAGGGGAGGGGACACTGCCTGGGCAGGATGGAGATATCCAGTTCAGAAAGCAAAGGCAGGACAGGCTGATGAGTGGCCCTGACGTAGCTCATGGACACAGACAAGGGCCTGCTTCAGCAATTGCAAATAAAAATCCCAGAGCCTTCTCATCAGCAGCAGCTACAAACCTTTTACAAGCCCTAATGCAAGAACAGGATGGGCTTATGGTGAAGCACAAGGCTACAGATCAAAGAGCCTCAGCTGAACTCCCACCTCTGTTGCAGCCTCCTCATGTAGCCCTGGGCTCTTCCCTGTGTGGAAGCTCCTGTGCAAAGCAGATGGGAACAGAGATTTAACAAGACAGCAGCTCTGCAGGCTGGGGAAGTCTCTCATTGCTGTGCAAGTGTCTGGCAGTCCTAGGATGAGCGAGGCCTCTCCCTTGGGGCTGCAAGGACACACTTGTTAAGCTTCCTTTCCTGTTTCAGTCAGATTTTGTCCTTGCAGGTAAAAGAAATGCTTGCAGAAGAGTGAAGAAAGCCCAAGGATGCTAACTGTCTTGGCAAAGCAGAAAGTTCAACAGTTGCAAAAGTGTCACAGGGCACTTCCAGATATGTCCTTGCTGAAGCACCTCTGGGAAAGAGCCAGTGAGGAGTTCTGCAACGTGACACATGAGGAAGGAGGAAGGTGGGCGAACGCATAGAGCATACAGGTGGTATGGACTCGGCTACCCCTGCTGGACCCACAGATTGTGGTCACCTCCCCAGACAAAAACTCAAGAAAGGGATGGTCCAGATGGCCATAAAGGCAGGCCCAGAAGAACCAAGATGGTCACCTGTTCTGCTGTGTCAGTGGCATGCAAATAGCTCTCCCCCACTGTGTGTGGATGGGAATTGGGGCAGCTGGGGCAGGGACGGCTCTTCCACCTCGACATGATGCACTGAGAAGAATGGGACCACCTCTGATCAGATGCTAACAGAGCACCCTTCTGCAGGGGATCATGAAAAGGCCATGATGGGTTTGCTGCTCTGCTGGCTGTCCAATGCTGGGAATAGTAGGAAAATATTTTATTGATGCAGTGAAGAAGGAGGCAGAGGGAGAAAAGTCTCACAATGAAAATAAACAGCTTTGAATGTCTCCTCAATTTGGTAATGGAATCCAGATGACTACAGGTTTCTGGAGAATGAAAGACAAAGTATTGCTTAAAAGACTTCAGCTACCAGTACACCTTCCTGCCTGCTTGTACAGCAGAGGGGAACAGGAGAGGGAGACATGCTCCTCTCTGAGGATACTCTCAGAAACCTCCCTGGAACTCCCCATCTGCATCTCCTTACAGCTTCATGGTACCCCCAGGTGTTTTTGGCAGGTCCAAACACCCTCATCTACCCTCATACTTGCTGTACTTAAGCATCACTGAGACCACTGCCATTTGGCTCCTCATCACTGCTCCCAGTTACCTCGTTCCTGGCACTCTAAGGGAGCTGCTGTCTGTCAATCCTCACATCCATCTTTAGAGCCCTGTATAAATCTCCTAGATGCCTCTTTGCTCCCTATATATCTATCTAATTAATGTTAGTGTAAGTAAAGCACAGCCTTTTCCCCTTAATAAGCAGAGTGCTGACTTTATTACAGGTCTTTTTTCTCTCCCCCCCCCCCCTTCTTGCTTCAGCGCTTTAAATCATGTTCAGGAAAGCGCTTACGAAGGGAAAGGCTGCGCGTCACATCTCGCCGTGCCTTCGCCCCGGCACGGCTGGGGAGGGCCGTGGGGACTGGGGAGCAGAGGGCAGCAGGAGGAAATTGGACAGGATGTGTTCAGAGCGATGCCAAGAGCTCTGCGCTGCCAGGTTCGCCGAGGTCAGGGGAGAAGTCAAAGGCCATCGATGTGTTGTCTGGCTGAAGGCAGAGTCCAAGCAAAACAAGGTGTTAAATGTCTGCTAATTAGAAGTGTCAAAACAGGACTGGAAAGGAAGGCATGACTGGGGAGAGCCTGGAAATGTGATAAGTGGGGCTTGGTGGAGGGGGAGTTGAAATCCTGGGTCTCCAGATCACACTGCAGGTAAAAGTGGGAAGGCTCCCGCAGCTGCATTGCTCTTTGGCACTTTTTTGTTCAGAAATCCTAAATGTGAGATGTAAAGGATGTGGACTCAGAGGACAATAAGTTCTGTTGCATTTCCTGAGAATTCTTAGGATTGTAAGAAGCAGAGAGATTTTACAAATGTGTTGTCTCTTCAATGTCAGCTCTCTGTCTTTCTCTCTCTGAGATCCCCCTCATCCAATTTTACTCCCTGTCCCATGGTAAGTGTTGTTCTTCCTTCCTTCTTCTCCCTCATTGCTCTCAGACTGCGTTGGACTGGGTGCACCAACCTCTGCCTGCCTGCAGGCACTAGGGGCTGCTGAAGATGATGGATGATGCAGAAGGGAGACCCATGACTCCCACTTTCCTGAGGCTGCACAGCAAACTGCGGGGTGAGAAGTGATGGAGGAAAACGTAGCCTGAAGGCTGGGCTTGGCTCAGCTCTGTGGTGACTCTAGAGCCCTTTGGCAGCTCCTTCCCCTTGTGCATCACATGGATGTGGTGTCTGATACTAATCCACAAGCACTCTATTCAGAGAGCAGTGGGGACACTGCTGGAGGGGACACCACTGGAGGGGACACCATGCACAGGCTGCTCAAGCTTCTGGTGCCCAAGCACATCAAGCATATGAGAGTGTGTGCCATCAGACCCCTTACAGCCAAAGAAACACACCTGGCCTCCAGCAAGCCAGGCACAAGTAAATGATGCCTTACTGCTTCCTACTGCTACACCAAGCCACAACCTGGTCATTCTCCGACCAGCACTGGAGCCAGAGGGCTGCCCTGAAAGTGTTAATGCTCCCCATGGCCTGGGGTGAAAGGGTTACCCATGTTGTGCTTGGATTCTTTGGCTGTAATGTGATTTCTTGGCTCCTGTGTATATATTTATGCAGTTTTGTGCACACTCTTGCCCACTCCCCCCACAGGGTGGCTATCGATCAGGCTAATGGAAGGGATCCGATTGCACATGCTCCGACGTGCTCCCAACAGCCTTGCCAATGCTGGCCTAGCCAATCAATGCTGAGGTGCCCCCGAAAATTTCCCATAATCTGATTTGAAGATGTGTTATCACTTAATAAAATCCACACTTGCCCTTCCTCTTCCCCCTCTACTGAAATGCATTTGCACTCTGGCTCTTCCATGCCCCCACATCCTGCCAGACTCTGGGAGAAGAACGATGGAGTGGCCAGGGGCTAAAAATGCCCTCTCTAGGTAAGGGAGGGATGGAGAAGGGGAAATCTGTTCTTTCCTGGGTAATCAGCATGGCCCAGAAGTGCCAGGGGACATACATGGTGACACAGGCTGGTGTGTGAGGGCTACCTGCTCCCTGCTTCCTTTCATGATGCACTAGCTGCAAGGATGACAGTGAAAAAAGGGGATGAATAATGCTCCTGTTGAAAATATGGTGAAAAACGCTATCAGTCTTCTGTAGCCTGTCAAGAAACATTCCTGTGGTCTTTGGCAAACAATTCACTACGGTGTATGAAAACACTGAGGGTATGTCTGGTGCCAATGGGTGTCTGCTTTCTGATCAGCCTGCACAGCAGTGACAAGAAGAAAGTCCTGGGCAGCTGGGGCAAGACACCAGTGGGGTTTAAATGAGATACTCCCTGACACTGTGTCTTCTCCAGGGAGGATTGTTTCTCCAAGTGTTGGATATAGGTAAAGCCTTATAAAATAAGGGCCTTGTTGCCCTTGTAAAATCATGGCTCAGGCCTGCTACTTAGACTAAGTATAAGGGAGCAATGGGAGGGTGACTCAGCTGGGACAGGCTAGAGACATGTGAGAGATGTGCTGTGTGACTGCTACACATTCACATAGTGCTGTATGGTGGTTGGCTGACTTGGGCTTGTTGTGCCTTAAAACTATGTAAACTGATAACTGGCTAACTGCTTAAAAAGTCTGTTTTTTGAAATAAAGCAGCTCTCCTTGCACTGCCCGAGGACTCTGTGTCGCTCTGCACTGTCACATCCAAGAAGAGCAAAGTCAGAGGTTCTCCTACTCTAACCAAACTAATCCTTTGTCCCTTGCTGGCCTTCTGCTCCAACAGAAGATCTTGGTGCTGCCTCGATGGCACACCTCTGTTTCACAGGAGGGGACACAAAGGGCTCAAAGTTCCTGAGCTGTCAGGCTGGTTACAAATGGGAAGATGACTATGAATAAGTCTGTCTTCTCCCACCCTTGTCCAATAGAGGGAGGAGGACGGTGCAGGATGCACACCTCAGAGGTGGTGTCTTTTAAAGCCCTGTCCCTGAACAACAGGAGTCTCCTCCCATAGCAGAGCAAGAAGCCATGCATGCAGGGAGCCATGTCTGCCTGGGGATCCAGGGACAGGCACATGCCAGCCACAGGATGAACCTGAGCCCTACAGATCGATGTTGTGTGGGGCTGCTCCCTGGGGCCTGAAACCTGACACTGAGGTTCAATAATTCAGGGGGAGAGCTATCAATGGCTTCTCAGCTCTTCAGAGAGGATAGCAAATTGAAAGGCTTGTCAGGAGTCAAAACAGAGCAGGGCAAAGCTGGGCTGAATGTCAGAGAGATTAAACAGGCAGAAAGCCACAGGGATGGGGATGAGGACAGGATGAGCGGAGAGGCCAATGCTTTTTATGGTTCACTTTGGCAACCATAGGAGCAGTCCAACTGCAGCAGAGCAGAGCACTCTCACAGCTATATGGGTGACCAGTGCTCCAGGAAAACTCTTTGACCAAGAGGGTTTTCAGCAGCTCTGCTAAGGTTAAGGAGCCTGATGGCATGAGGTTCTCCCAAGCTTAGACACTGTGTCACTGAACACCTCTACAGAGTGACCTTCCTGCTGCTGTGCTGGTGCAGTCGGGGGCCAGGGCAGAGGGGACTCGTGCCAAGGTTGTGCGTCCCATTTCAAACAGTGCCTTGGAACGGGAGAAGGATGAGACCAGTAGCCTCCTGTGGAAGAAAATAACTCTTCCAGGCCCAAATGGGACACTGCACCAACAGTGGATGATAAATAATGGTGATATTTCAATAGACACAGGTATGATAATGAAGAGCTATTCTTCTTTTGCAAAGATCACTTGTAGAATTAAATATTTATAAATGATATTTAGACTTCTAGTCCTGTAAAATGCCTTTTTTACACAGATAATATATGTTGACTTGTTGGAGAACCAAACCAGTTTGATATGATTAAATGCAGAGCTGAGCGACATGATTCACACCCTTTCTTTTCCACTTGCCAGCCTACGGCATATGCAAGACTCTATCAGTATGTTTCTACAGATATTCACATTTAAAAAAAAAATAAATAAAGCCACAACCATCCCAGCTGCATAATACATTGAAATCCTCCCAACATCCCAAATGCCTCTATCAACTTTGCAGTGTCTGGCTTGTAAGACAAAGTATTTCACACCACACCAGGCAGCTTTTTTAATGGACAGAGTTTCATTTGTGCTTTACATGTGACTTATTCAGCTCTGATGCCTGACCCTGCAGGCCCTCATGTGGGGACCAAGAGGCTGAACTGGCAGTGATGAACGTGATCAGGGATACAGACCCAATCCCCCTCTCTCTTCCTTCTCAAAGCACTTTGGTACCACAGTCAAGCATGCTCCACTTAAACAATCATTTGGTTTAAGAGGGATGTGACCACAGATGTGTGTTTTCTCCAGAGTCTGCACTGGTTTCACATCTTGAAATTACACTCCCCAGCTCCATGAACTAAAAAACAGAGGTAGAAAGAGGCAGAAGAAAGAGGAAGAGATTGCCAGGCTGGTGACACGTGTCCAGGGACACCTGTCCCACAAAGCGCACTTGATCCTCAGCCTGACCACAGCACGGAGACTCCATTTTGCAGTTTCACATGTCTGAGGAAGAGAAAACTGTTAATCTGAAAGAAGCTCCTTTTTACCCTCACCTTACATATAATCACTGACTGTTCACACTGCACTCTTCTCACACCAGTGTTTGCCCCTGCCTGAAGAACAGTTGGGCTGGGCAAGGATCTTGGGAGCCATCTGCACCCTGAGAAGTGAGGCTGGTTCTAGCCCTCAGAGCGTGCAGTTAGACTTGTTAAACAGCGCAGGCAGCAATATTGGAAGGAGAAGTTTCCATTAATTTGCAGGTGCTGGGAGGAAGGGGGGAAGGAGAGGCCAGGTGCTTTCTGGATGCTGCCCCCAGCAATCTCCCCCTGGTCCTTTCCCATTGTTCCAGAGCCGTCCCACGCGGCCCTGCCAAAGGGGATAACAGGCTCAGGAACAAGCTGAGTGACAGCAGACACCTTATAAAATGCCTGGCTGAGCGGGCCTGGCGCCTTGCTGCACGCAGCGCACATGCCCGCAGCCCAGCCAGGCCCGGCCCTGCGCGCAGGTACCGAGGGGGGCTCACATCAAAGGCTCCGGTTTTGCAAGGCTCAGGACGCGGGAGGGCGTGAATTATAGACTTTGATGTCTGAGCAGCAGCAGAGGAATCGGCGTGAAGATCGTTTATAAGTCGCTATTTATGGTCTCCACTAAGTACCAGGCAGCCCCTTAAAGCAAGGGATCAGGTTTAACTGAGGGCCGCTGCAGAGAGCGGCTGCCGGCGGCTGGGCCAGGCCTCTGCGTAGGCAGGACGTATTTTAGACTCTCTCCATCTCAAACAGCTGAATTCAACTGTGAGATATTCCCAGATAAATTCCCCAGGTCTTTGCCAGTTTGGGGGAGACCCAGTGTGGGAAGCTGGTGGTGCCTGCACAGCAGGAGAGGCATGGCTCCTGGAGAAGCAGATCTGTACCACACGGTGGTGGGGTTTAGCACTCACATGGGGTTGATCCTGGTCCCTGCTAAGAGAAAAAGGGGCAAATTGGAAATCTCAGCATACTGTCTCTGCTCCTAAGGGGCCATCTGGCTTTGCCTTGCTGCTGACTCTCTTGCCTGATGTAGTTTGTAACAATCCCCAAGGCTGGACAGAGCTGCATGCCTTTCCTTGGCTGATCTATGCTCTGGGTATCATGTTCCTCTTGAAGCAAGGCTGGGACATCAACAAGGCAGCTCCACAGCAGAGGAAAGGACAGCATCCAACCACACATCATGTCACTCCTGGCCATGGTTAGCTGTTGGCACCTGGCTCTCCCCAAGGGAGGGGACAAATGCATGCTTCTGTCTATGGCACATCTGGGTGTGCCAATGTTAAGAGATATCTTAGAGATTAAAACCATTGAATCCTGGGAACAAAAACCATTCTGATTTCAATTCACTGAACTGGAATGGCCAGTATCCCCCAACTGGGACCCAACTAAAGAAATAACTGCTTTTGGGTTCTGTTTTGTCTCATCTGAGAATGAACAGCCTGGTTGGATTTCTCCCATGTGGTTTGATTCCAGTCCCTGTGGTCAGAGGTCAGTGGACAGCTGAGGCTCAGGGGAACTGCAGCACGGACAATGCCTTGTCTGGGACTGGAACACTCCTGGTGAACCCCACAAGACCCATCACCCCCAAATGTTCCCCAATGCATCAATGAGTCCACAGAGGTGGCTGTGTTCTCCTTGCCCCTCTCCTCATCCCAGAAAGAAATTCACATTACCTCACACAAGGAAGGACCATTACCTGGATACTGAGAAGCGCATCTGGGAATGCCATATGCTGTTCCTACACCTGAGCATCCCCTCCTAGCATGCACTGTCCTCTCTGCCCTGACACTATTTCTTTGCCCTCAGTGATTTTTGCAGTTCCCTTCATTGCAGCATAAGTTAGAAATTCCCCTGCATAGCTTTCATATTCTCTTCAGCACTACAAACTCAGGCAGTCTTAGGCCAGGCGTAACACCAGCCACTGCTCGTTTTTCCCTGAAGGAATGCCATCCAAACTGTAATCTTTGAGCTGATCTGATTTACAATCCAGCAGCCAGTTCTGAAGCCCCCCGTTGCATTGCTTGGGGGCAATGCAGTGCACAAAGATGCAGGCCCATGTACTTGTTCCTGTTCAAACAGCACAAAATGCCATTGTGAACAGAACTGGATTTTCTCCCTATCTTCCATTAAAGGTTCATGTCCAGCATCTACAGCAAACTTCTCAAATGCAGCTGCTATATTTTGGAAGCTGAGACAGACCATGCTGGATTTTTCAACAAGTTACAAGCCTGAAATCCAATTCTGGCCCCCCAAACCAGTGGACATTTTTGAATGCTGACTATTATATCTGGAACACACAGACAGACTTCCTCATTGTCCTTTCCTTGCCTTGCAGTCTCCAGCATAGCAGCACTCAGCAGGCCTGGTTCTGCCCTTGCACATGCACATGTAAACTGTAGATAAGCACATATTTCTCTTTGCTCCAGACACTCTCCAGGATTTATCTCAAGCAGGACAGGGAGCCCTCCACCACAGCTCAATGCGATCCCTCCTCAGACACGGTCATTTTTATGTCCAGAAATATTTATATACTTTGCACCACTGTTGTTTGCAGATTCTCTCTTGGTGGCTTCCACACTTCGCGGCAGCCCCTGTTTGAAGTTGGACCAGATGGGAGCCTGGACCAAACATAAATAAACCAATCAAATCTGCGAAAACAAGCCCCCATCCCTCCTGCCTCCTCCTCAGACCAGTGTGAAGATCCAGCCTGGGAGAGGGGGGCAGGCTGTGCTCTGATGCTCTGTCCACCCTTGAAGTCCCTTACTCCGGGCAGAGATTGGTATGTGCTGTTTGCAGGGGGCTTGTTTTTCTAACATGGTGAACACATGCTCTCTCCCGAGAATCATTTATTTTACATCAGAGATCCTGGGGCTCCTGACCCAGAGTTTTGCAAGATGGTTTTGTACTTTCCCTGATGAGGAAGGAAGACACATTCCTCCAGCTACCACTGCAAGAATGGCAGGTCCCGGATGTGTCCTTCACAGACCAGGTTCTCCCTCATTTCCCTCCCAAGACAAAGGTTAAAAATGACACGCTGAGGTCAGAGGATGCTCTGAAGGGCTCCACAAAGCTCTCCCAGAAAGAAAATACTGTTAAATACTGTTTCTTTTCCTGATAAGAGCCACCTTCTTGTGGAGCACCAGTGGATCAGATGAGCAAGGAAACAATGGAAGGAACAATGACCAAAGAGGCGTCTTAATAAGTTATTCACTATTTTGACTGTTTTCCAACAATTTAGGCCTCAAAAGAAGGCACAAAAAGCCCTGAGGACATTTATCTGCCATCAAAGTCTCTTTAGAGCCACCAATAGCCAGTACAGTTCTTGTAATAGCCCAAAGTCAGACCCACCAGCAGACCTGGCTGCTGCTGTGCCCTGCAGAGAGTTGCTGTGCCCTCAGCACTGGCTGGCTGCATTGCATGTGGCTGGAGTTGCTGCCTCGCAGGACCAAAGGCACCATCCATCCCTGGAGCACAAGAGAGACAGTTCTCTTCTCGAGGGCAAGAGTCCCCCTTAAATCCCTGCTGGGCATGGACTCCAGCACCCACCTTCCTTCCCTGGCAGGGAAAGGATGCCGAGGGAGAGCAATGGGGAGAGCAGTGCATCTCTGTGAAACCCGATCCTTTAACACGCAGCTCCTCTGATGTGGGCAGCTTGTGCTTTACAGCATTAGAGGAGCAACATTTCATGGAAAATTCAATAAATACCCCTGTACAGCCAGACATCTGTAAACAAAGGCTTCCAAATTCAATCAGGCTGTGGGCTCAGAGCAGCATTTATAGGCTACAGCATGGAATATTATATAGGAAAGCTAAATGTAGGGGGAGGGAGCAGATTCCTGGAAAATGAAAGATCTTTTAGCTCTCTATTACCCCAATGAAGAGTAGCTATGTCTGTGTTGTACCACTGTGCCCCTTCTTGACTGGCTGGGGCAAGCCTTGTCATTCCCAGTCTGCCAGTTGCCACGTCAATCTGTACTGGGCTCTCACCTAGCAAAGACATTGCAGTAGAGACCACAGCAAGACAAGCAGGGAAATGCTGATGACTCCAGCAACTGCCAGCCACTCTGTTTGCTGGAGTGCACTCCTGCTGCCAGCCATACCAGGAGGGTGACCTTTGAGATGTTGGTCTGAAGATGGCTCTGAAATACCAAGCCCTGATCCAGGAGTAAATGCTTCCAGAAGCTGGAAGTAATTACAGCCTATGCTCAACTCACAGCAGGGTTTTGAAGGGGAGAACAGTGTGTTGCTTGTCCTTTGGGGCTTTCCTGGGTCATGCCATCCCTCAGCAGGTCGACTGGGCCCTGTCCATCTTGTCTCCTGTTTTTTCACAGCCTCAGTTTGCATTCGTATAAAACCAGATAAACTAGGCAAAGTGAAATGGGAATGTCCAGTCAAGGCTCTGCTGAGCTCCATGGTGACTCACCGGATGGAGCAGCAGTGCTGTGACCCTCAGCCATCCCCACCAGATGGCTGCTGGCACTGGTACAGAAGATTTGCTCCCAGAGTTGAGCAATACCAGATGTGTAACACACAACTGAACTCTGCTGGGCATGTTTGTGTACACTTGTGCACAGATACACACCCCCCACAAGCCACTACAGCATCCTTGTAGAATTCCCTCTTCCCTCTGTGGCCAAGGTTTTCTCTGAAGGATCCTCACCCTTCAGCACAGTAAGTGTAAAGGTCTCCAGCACAAGCAAGTGATGCTGAACAGCATGGGACATGGGTCCCTGCTAATATCTGCCAACATTATGACATTTTTCCAAGCCCAGGCCAAAGATCTTCACAATCAGGAGATCAAAACACTGTCCTTCCTATGCTGACTTGGTTTCCCATGCATCACCTGAAGGTGAACACCTGCAGGTGATTTTGGTCCAGGCTACACGTAACTATCATTTCAGACACACCCAAAATGGTTCATTACCAATCCAGTGGCTACACCACTTTGCAGGCTCTGGGCTCAGCATGCCCAGAAGTGCTGGAGATCCTTCTGCTGGCTGCTCCAAGCTGCACCTGCATGGTCAGGGGTCTCAATTTCTCCAAGCTGGACTTTGCAGATCCTTGCAAAGAGCAGGCCACCAGCTCAGAGAAAGCTGTTCAAGTCCTGCTGTGCTTCTGCAGCCCTTCGGGCACCTCAGGGGTGGTTACAATGGCAGGGACAGCTGTGGTCCTCTGTGGAAGATGGCTATCAAAGAACACCTTTGGGCAGCGGGAGCTGCATCTGGATGACCAACTTGAACCCTCTGGCAGCACCCGCAGAGGTTATCAGCCCATATTTAGGGCAGGCCAAATCAGGCATTTGTCTCCTCCTTCCCCTTGAGTGCACTTTTCCTTACAGCTCAATCAGGCTTTACGAACACACCACCACACACAGAGGGCAGTATATATAATAAATAGAGCCTAGCTCTGAGGGCAGCAGCAGTACACTATTGCCCAGGGGACAGGAAGGTTAGTGGGATTGTGATCTAAAACCTGAGGCTGGCAGCTTTATGCTCCCCTGGGAGAGATTTCCACAGCTACTGTGAGGAAAACAATCACTGTTTTGGTTATTACACTTCATTTATTGGTTTGTTCAAAGATCACAGCCAGGTAGGCCTTAAATTCAGGGATGCTCGGAGCATGGATCTCCAACCTCACTCTGTGTGGGTCACCCCAGGGTGCTCCCCCAGCTTATGCCCTTCCCTACCCCAGGACAGCTCCATCCTGACTGGCTCTGTAAGATTCCTACATCACGACCAGGCAAAGCATAGGAGGGAAACTGTCCCAAGGAACATGTTATGCTTTGGGACAGATCTACAAGCAAAGCCTCTCACTGATGTCAACACGAGAGGAAGCAACACTTGTGCTCTGAGGGAATCATCCAGCACACACACTGTTGGGAGCATATTCACTTACTAGGATGCATCTTTCATGTTGTTTGAGAAAACATGAGAAATTAGAGTCTGGATTGGACACATCCACACCTGTACCTTGGAGGACAGAGAGCAGGATGTGAAACTCGCTGCTCCTCAATTAAGCATGGGTGCTCAGGGAACTACTGTAGGGTATCAACAAATGTACTCACTTGGGTTACACAACAGAGACTTTAAAGCTCTGGGAAGAGAAGTGTGTCCATGCAATGCAGAGGTCTGCAGAACAAGCCATGGGCACCCCTTTGCATGGTGGTAGCACAGGCAAGAAAGGAGCAATAAGCAGTGAGCACCTCAGCTGCTTTGGTCATACAGTCCCCCAAGCACATCCAGTCAGCTACTGTCCCTCCAAGATGCATTGAAGAGCACTGGGTGATGGCTGGGATTCAGGAAATGTGGGGTGCTTCCCCCACTGCTCCTCAGCCAGCTGCCCTGGAAATGTTCCTATAAACTCCTATTAATTAGTTGACACTTGGACTGTGCAAACAGGCTGCCCCCTCCCTGTTCCCCCCCAGGAGGCAGTGCTGGAGCAGGCCAGTGTGGGGGCTAAGTCTTGGGCACATTCTTCCAGTTAATATTTCAGCCCACAGTTGCCAAGGGATCGGGGCTGGCGTTTCCCCCCTTCCTCCCCCTTCCGCCTCCCAAAGCGCCATTGGTGAGCGGATAGCCAGGTTATTGCCTCCCCCTCCCTTTGCAAGCAGATGTATGGGAGCCAGAGGAGGAGATTGATGGGGTTTATAGAGTCTCCCTCCTGACCACCCACCATGGCTCCTGCTCCCTTGGGCCTGTCCACACCACAGTCACAGCAATGACTCCACTGGTGCCCACCACACATAAAAAAAACATCCTGGCTACTTCTGCTGGGTAGCCTGGGTCACATTTGCTGCCTTAGAGGACTTTCTTTGGGTCCCAGACACATCAGTGGGATGGGTGAGAGCTTGCAGCTCCTCTCCAGCCACATCCATGCAGTGAAGGGAACTCAGTGAAGCCTGAATATGAGTGACATCAAGTCCCTAACTGCTCCTGGCTTTCACAGGTGGCACAAAGCAGACTCCAGCTCTCCCAAAGCTTTCAGCAAGACAGCGCACTGCAAAGAGTGACCATGCAGAAAGGGCTGCACAGCAACTCTGGACAGAATAGTGTTTGGACATGGAGGCCCTCCAAAGAGCTGCAGCTGTCCCTCCTGGAGGCACCAAGTCCATGGCAGGTCCTGGGAGGCACAAGGGTGGGAATAAAAGTCATGGAGGCTGGCTAGGCCCAAGGTGCCCACATGCTGTAAAGTGTAAGGAGGGGCCCATGGAACTCATCCATGGACATGCAGGGCAGCAGCTCCTCAAAGAGGAGGGAGACTGGGTTTGGTGGAAATGCCTGAGGAGAAGCCTTAAAAAACCTCCCAGCTCATAAAAGTGCCAGGGATGGCATTTGGCATGACAGGCCTTATTGCTACCAGCAGCACACTCAGCCAGGGCACCATCTCAGCAGAGGCTTTCAGGAAGGACCATCTTGGGGACAAAGCCAGCCGCCATTGGATCCCACAATTTTTCAAATTAAACTAACCACTCCCTGCCACTCGCGAGAAGAAGAAACAAATCAAGTTAACTAAATGTGTTGGTAACATTTGGGCCATTTCCTGTATGTTTAACACATTTTCTATTAAGCCCACGACAAATGGCAAGGGCTCCAGGCGCAGCCATAAAGGCTCCCTCCTGCCGCAAGCCGAAGGGGCTGCAGGCAGGGAGGGGAAGGTGAGCTGGCTGAACAGGCAGATGGGAGGTGAGCACGTAATTCACAGCAGATCCACGATTTGATTAATTTCCCTGCTTTTCCTGCTGGAGAATTCCGGGTTTTATTGGCCGTTAAAAGGCACTGTGCTGCCTGATTTTGGTGCGGAGCTGCGCCAGAGGGGGGACACAACATGGGGGCTGTGTTGTGGCTGCAGGGACCTGTCGTGGTGTGAATCAGGTGCAAAGTTTAAGGTGGGTGGGTGTTTTGGGGATGGGGATTCCCTTCTGGAGGACAGTTCCCCCATAACATATTTTCTAGAGACTTGTCCTGGGGCCCTGGCTTGGTGGGGCGGGGGGCAGTTATCTTGGGACAAAGCATCTCCACAAAGCAGTGGGACCCTCACCCAGCCAATTTCTCCCTCCCCTCCTTCAGCTGCTCTCTCGTCCCTCCTCCTCACACCAGGCTGCTGGGATCAGCCCCTGCAGGAAAAAAAAATGCTCAATTTGTCATGTCATGTCCAGCTGTTAACCTCCCGTTGCCGAGCCATAGGAAAGACTTGCTTTCTTCTATTTATTTATTTGCCACCCGGACAATGGACGGCCCCAGGCCTGCTGAGCTCTTCACAATAATGCCACCAACGATCCCCCCTCCCTGCGCCTCCCTCAGCCAACAGCACCAGCTGAGGAGCTGCAGGTGTCAGCGGGCATTAACCAGTGCAGGGGTCCCAGCTCCCCTGAAAGCCCTGGACACCACAAAGAAGGCAACTCTCAAGGGCTGTGGCCAAGGCTGGGAGGATCCCTTGACTGTGAGGATGCCTGGACTGGGCTCGTGTGAAAAGATCCGCACAAAGAGAGGAGAGAAAGGCCAAATGATAACCATCGCTCCGGAAAGTTTATCCTGCCACTTTGGGGATGCTTGGACAGGGAGGAACAGATCTGTCCAGCCACCCAGACAGTCCCTGGGAGGACCAAGGCCTGGCATAGCCACTGTGTCCCTGGAGACAGCAACTAAGTGGAGGGAAGGGCAGCTTGGAGGCTGGCTTTGACCCCTGCCAGGGTTCTCCTACTGGGCACAGTTCAGGGTGGTAATCTGGCAGAGTTGAGGCCAGGAAAATTGCTCCAGCAACCAGGATGTGGCCCAGAGGGGAATGGCACCAGCCCCTCACCAGCCTCCAACTGAGGAAGCATTCTGTGTGAGGCTGGAAGCCAAGAGCTCAGATTTGGTAGTCACAGGGCTGCTCCCCCTAGTTAGCAGAGCTGAGGGTATGGAGACCCCCACCCAGGAACACTTGCGAAGCTCCAGATCTGCCCACCACCTCTGGTCACAGATATGGGTCTGTCATTCCCACAAAAACTGTGGTGCCTCCCACCCACCACCTCTGGTCATGAATGGGAGGACAGAACCATGCACCTCTCACAGACCCAGTGCCACACACCGGGGCACTGCCCACTCCCAGGCAGCTGCCAGGGCTCTGAACACATCGGCGGCAACCGGTTGGGTGTGCATTTGCTGTTCTGACAATAAAACAGCTCTCGGGTTACTGGGAAGGTATCGGCGCCGGGCAGCCGAGGAGCGAGAGCACGCGGGCTGTAACTCCTTCCTGTCTGCCCGGCTGTCTGTCCGGCCTTCCTCCCCCTGTCAATGTCACTTTATTTGCTGCTGGGGTGGCGATAGAATCACTATTAAAAGCACAAGTAGTAGGCATTAAAATGCATTTCGGTTAGTCCGGGATAATAAAGGCGCGAGGGGAAGGGGGGAGGTGAAAAGAAGGAAGTTTTAACTCGCTAATAAAAATCAAATGCAGGCAGTTTGCAGGAGCGAGCGGCTCGGCGCTTTGCCTTGCTCTTGTTAAGGGCCCGCTGCCATAAATAACTTCCCTGAGCGAAAGCAAAGGAGAGCCAGGGAGTGAGGACGCAACAACACAAAATTTTTCATTTTTCTCCATAAATCATTTCAGCGTGTGATAATATTTGTTTTTTCTAATGAGTCTCCTGTGATCCATTCCGGGAGCTAACATCAGGGCCTGTCAGGGTATGATGTGTGGGGCACTTCAGAGCTTTACAAAAACTGCCGCCTTTACAGATCCTCCCCTGCCCTTCGCTTATGCTCAGGACAAATGTGGCCAATTTTTTTTTTTTCTCTCCGGGATTTCAGGCTCTCTCTCCTTTTGCACAGAGTTCTTCAGCATTAAGCCCTGAGAAGACACCTCCCAGAAAAGCAAACCATCCCTCTAGTTTTCTCTTTGTCCCCCAGAACAGCAAACATCCAGGTCCCAGGATGAGAAAAAAACCCCTATGGAATGGGAACAAACCAAAGTGAATGCTGGCAGTGAGCCTCAAAAAGGCAGCTCCTCGGAGATGGCATAACACCTGATGTCTGCCACACTCGCTCTGCCCCATGGGCAGTTCAGCACAGAGTCTGGTACAGATCCAGGTCTCTATGCCCCCACCCTTTGACTCCAGCATTTGACTCCACAACACCTTCATGAAGTCCTAGGCACCTGCAGAAGCACTATGATGACTGCAGGAGGTTCCATTTCCACAGAGAACATATGCCTACTCATACATCTTCTTTTAGTCAAAGACCAAGAGCTTCACAGCCAGGGTTTCCTTGGGGAAAAACCTGTTCATTTCTGAAATGGAGCCCAACATGCATGTGGAGGTGACTGCAGGCTACAAGGGTCCAGCAAGTAGGAATGAGGTTTTACTGAGACTCCTTCCATTCCTTCACCCCTTCCAGCTCCTCAATACTCATTGCTTCAACCCCCAAGTAAGTGAGACACCAGATCTCAGACCTGAAGAGAGCAGTTTGGGTCAGGGGTGGGAAAGATGCTTTGTACAGTTACACCCAGGTGACCAGACTGGCATCAGCCCTGGTTATGACAACCAGAAATTATAACTAATAGCTCAAGAGAGTGCTGGGCACCCAAGCTAGTAGGTTCAACTCCTATGGGCAGGAGTACAGCCCCATGGCACCATGTTAAATCTCTCAGCACAGCACCCGTGGATCATGGACACTGGCTTCAGTCTGTGCCTCAGTGACAGGAGTCATGCCAGTAGCAGGGACAGTGGATGCTGCTGGTGCCTTTCAGTCTAATTTTAATGGAAGGCACTTATATTCAGGGAGGTCTATCCATCACCAGATATATGGTTGGAGACCACCTCAGTGAGAAATAAAGGGAAAAAGAGAAAGTGGTACACCAAGAATGGTGTATAGAAAACATAAGGGGAGAGGAGCCCAGGAGCATATTTCAGCTGAGATCTATTGCTCAGTAGGTTGGAAATCACCAAAGACTATAAAGATGCTCTGCTCTGAGTATCACACATCAAGAGCAGTTAACACACCATAATGCTGTGCTCAAGAAAGCAGGATATCCCTGCAGGCCTGGAAACTGAGGCCAACCCTTGCTCCTCCGCAGCATGATCCAGGTGAAAAAGAGCTCATTCTGGCTCACTCTGATCCTTCTTCTTGCTCCTGCAATCATCACCATGACGGCCAGAGCCAAGGCTGCTCTTAACATCACCATCATCAGGGTTGTTATTATTATTATTAACATCATTGTTATGGTGTTTCCAGAGGAAGCTCTTAACTCTGGTCATCGGGATAAAGGCAAGCTGGTGGCATCTTCAGGGAGCCATAATGGTTCGGGGCCCGGCTCAGTGTGTGTTTACTCTCTTCCAATGTATGTGAGAGAGGAAAAGAGAGAGAGGTAGTGAGATAAACACTGTCATGGGCCGCTTCCATCATCTACTCACAAGAGCATAATAAAGCCCTTGTAATATACTAGAACTTGTGTGGTCCCGGGGTCTAATTTGCATACTAATTACTCAGTGCAAATGGGAACGAGGGGTAGGGGGAGGGCGCGCGGGTGAGGGGGACTGGACTATTTGCTCTGCCGTTTCATATCATGCTAACAAGCTAATCCGGCGTGCAGTTAGCTCCTGATATATAACTGCTCATTAGTATTATAATAAAGTACATGAAACAACCATAAAACGTTATATACTGCACAAGTGTTGTTTTCTTGCCAATTATCTGCGGGCGGATTTATCACCGCAGTTGTTGCAAATTCCCCTTGGTGAGGTTTGGGTCGAATAAAGAAAGGTGTTGGTGTGAGGGGGGAGTGGGGGGGCTGCTTTCAAGGGGGAAAACATGTGTTTTCTTAAGTAGCACTTACCGATGCGCCATTTCATATGAGAGAGAGGGAATGCTGCATCCTTAGGAGGCTGAGATGGGAAGGGAGCGCAGGGCTCCACGTTCAAATTAAACAAACTTCTCTCTGTTAGGGAAATGGGACCTGAGCCCTAAGGATGGACTTCAACCCAGCAGAAAATAACCAAGGACAGGGCAATATCTTTTTCCTACTGCTTTCTTATAAGGTAGATGGACCAAGACCAGAGAAAAGTAGCTCCATTTGACGCAGAAAGGGCTTGCCTGGCACATTTGCCAGCAATGAGGCAAATTTCTCAGGCTCCTAGCCATCCCAGAGTCCCTGCCCAAATCCTGCTTCTCTTTCCCTTTACAGCACCAGCAGTCTGCAAGAACAGACAAACCGCAGCACCTTTTTGGACTGTGCACGGCTGCCTGCCCTGTGGCTGATGTTTCTGCCTTTCCAACCCATACCACTGCCCCAAAACTGCTTCATGGCACAGGGCTACTGACCAGCTTTATATGGCACTGAAAGTCATGAAAATCTTGTGGTTCACTGCTTTACCTGGTTGGTCAGAGGACAGCATCCCCTGCCCCCCCACAGGTCCAAGGCCAGTTTCAAAACCTGATAGGCTTAAGTGGAGCACAGGGATTTGCAGCCCTTGGTCTGTGGTCCCCGGGGGTCCATGGATTACTTCTCAGCTACCCAGGAATGCTGAACAAGAAAAGCGAACTGAGGATCAAATAGTGCTCTGAAACCGGGCTCTGCACCTTCGCTGGAAACCCCCGGGGCACCACAAAATGGGAAGAGGCTGAAAGCTGCTGGGGGGATGTGAATAGCAGAGCACCCACAGTGGAAGGGGACTGCACAGTGCTGCCAGGAAAACCTGCTGCACTCACCAGAAGAGACAGGGCATCGAGTGCTAATCCCTGTTTCTACCCCAGGAGGGATGGGTGACATGGCTGCAACCATCACAGGGCATATGAAGGAGCATGGACTCAGGGTCCTTCACTTATGCTGTCATAGAGTATCTCTGACAAGACCATGGACCTTTCCTGCCCCAGACAAGACAGGCTCCCTACCCTTGAGAGCTGCATGTTCTCCTATCTTAATAGGTGCTGGCAGAGCTTGCTGAGCGTGATAGGCACTTCACCCATGCATCCCTGCTCAGCTCTTTTCAGAGATGCTCTGTGCTCCCGGAACCTACTGCTTTGCATCATCCCACAACACCATCATTGCAGATAGGCCCACATGAGTGTGCAACAGGTACTTTTAAAGCTTCTACCAACCTCAGCATCCCACTATGTCCTTACAGTGAAATACCTCTGCAACAGGAACCCTCCCACTACCCCTCCTGCTGACACTGCCTCCCAAACAAACAGTTGTGACCATGCTTGCACACCCACTGTGCTGGCACGCTCTGACCCAGATGTGCACTGCCTGGTGTACACAAGCACAAGGTTATGTTTCCAAACACTTACACAAGGCAATGGGAAGACAGACGTCCTCTTCTGTGGAGACCCAGTGGCATAAATCCCACCCACTTTTCCTCTTACAAACAGGGTTACAAACGCAGCCCCCATGGGTATTTCACACAGAGCCATTCTTCCTCTCTTTCACACACACACACACGGGCACACACACACACACACACACACACACACGCACACACAAACACGCCCCCTTGCTGTGAAGCATTTGCTTATTTATGGCTTGTTTTTGTCAAGCGGAGGAAGGACTGACAGCTCTCAGTGGTGGGGCTCTGTCTGTCTAACTCCGTAATAAGACACATGATATCCATTCTGCTGCCAGCGGGGAGTGAATCACGCCAACCCTGTCACCCCGCTTCGCCTTGGCGAACTCCACAGCTTGTTAGCATCACAATATTGGGAGCAAAATGTGACCCAGCGCTGCCATGCCCCCTCCTCCCTCGGTCTGAAAAGAGAGGGGGGAACACACACGCTCACATCTCGACACCAAGGAAAGGCACAAATCCCCCACAGGGCTTTAAAAGGACTTAAAACCATTTTAATAAACTGATCGAGGAGGAAACACCTCCCCTTGGGAGAGGGTTACTGAGCAAATGCCGACACTGTCTCTGTCCTGCTCTGCCTAGCCCAAAGCTGCTCTGGGACACCCAGGAAGGGGTTTCCCTCATCCTCTCTCCTGCGGCTGGCACGCAGGTTGTGGAACAAGCATCCCGGCCGATCAGGGTGAAGGAGGGCTGCTGGGACCCATTTCCAACCCCAGCATCCAGGGCTGAGCCAGGAGGAGTCACCACAGAAGCACTGAAGGACCCCAAACTCCCTCTCCAAACCCGTCCAGTCGTGGGGAGGGGAACTCCTACTTACAGCTTGTTCCCAGGAGATAAATAGACCTCAGTAAAAAGATTGCTACATCCTTTCAATAAAGATTTTTTCCTCTTTCCCAGACAGCTTGTGAAATGTTTTAAAAGCTTCTCACATTTCCAGTGAAACCCACAGAGAAGAATTTTGCTTGTTATCAGCCCTAGAAGACCCTGATAGACGGATGATATTTTTCCCCCTCCTTTCCCTCTCTCACACTCTCTTTTTTTACAAGCTGAAAAGAGAGTCACAGTGTGTTTTATAACCGGCTCTCTGCATTTCAAAAGCTCAACGAGAGCTCTCTGCGAACCCTGATAAGCCCAGGGCTCTTAGTGTCTTAAATACCTTTGACAAGCTATACATTACAACGCTAATAATTTGCCAAATTTGCGCCCATAATATGATATCTGTAAAACGTCAAGGGTGGTAATGCGATTAGCGGCCTCAAATGAAATATCGAACATTCAGCGTTTAGGCCCTGAATAGGGGAGAAAGGAAAGGAAATCAATTTCAAAAGCAGGAGGGAAAGAAGCGATAAGCGTGTAATAAAAAGGGAGAGGGGAGCATGGACAGGCCGGGAGAAAGAGCATCTTGTTTTTCATTCTTCCTTTTTTAAGGCATTCAGGCCTTAAAACGAAAAAAAAAAAAAAAAGAGGAGGAAAAAAAGCACAAACAAACATCTTTGAGTTAAGCCGGTTACAACTCTGCAAAATAACATTTGGCCACCCTAACAACCCCAGGGTTTGGTGGATGGTGAAAGTGGGGGAAGGATTTGCTGTTTGCTCTCTGATCCCCCCTTATCCAACTCCCCGCCCCGAACAGTTCGGGTCCATAAAACACAGGATGTGAAATTACAAGTAGTCTGAGGGTGGGCTGCCCCCTCCTCTCTCCCCCACTCAAGGTGGTAGAATCATAATGTACTAATTATCTGAAACCACTCCGAGTAGAAAAGAAACTGTCACATACCAGGCTGTAGACTAAATAACAAACATCCCACACCTGCGGCTTTATGAGCGCTTGCTGCGCAAGGCAGCCGGAGGGAGGGAATTCCCTGCTCCCCACTGGCACAGCGGACAGGCTCCTGCCAGGATGGGATACCGGATGCTGCAACCTGGGGCTAAGCAGGGTCTTGAACCCTGCAAGTGGCCTAAATGTACATGCAAAGCTTATTGATAGTTATGTCCTGGGTTTGCATTTGGTTTTGCATGAAAACAAACCTTCTGGCAGGGTCCGTGTGGGAAGGAGGAGAAGCCACCAGAGGATGGTGACCCACACCAGGGGCAGGAGGCAAGGAAGAAGGAAACAGTCAATAGTGCAGATTGACTGCTCCTGAAACAGTTCTGGACATTGTCAAGACAGCAAAGGTGGGAACAAACTGCAGCAGACTCTCAAACCAGCACAACCAAGGAGTAAGTCCGGAGGCATCAGGCAATGACTCTGCCTCTCTGTCCTTCACCACAGCTGGAACCTGAAGAACATTGTGTCTGCACACAAAATGACTTGTGGGTACTCAACAGTGGGACTCTGCACTCTGGGGTTAAGAGAGATTGGAGCAGTGAGAGAGGGTCAGCCCACTGCAGCCCCATACACCTGGCAAGGTTAGCAGCATCCTCAGAGGAGAGCTGGGATGCACACTTTGTGTAGTGCCAGCTCCATTATCCTTGGCTCCTCTTGGGCTTCAGCTTCTGTGCCAAGGGTGAGCAGAGGAAGGCAGAGTCCCACCCCCGATGTGCACATACCACTTGAAACTACACAGGGGCCCACCAAAACCCTCCCAAGGAGGAATAATGATGGTACTTGGACAGTAGAAAGGCCACAGGAGCACCACTGAGCAACAAGGCAGAAGCAGGCAACTTCTGGTTGAGGGAACTTTACCTTAGGCTTCGCCATGCAGCCAGGGGATTTCAGATGAAGCCTATTAGTGAGGGGCACAAGGGATGGAGGGGAATAACCCCAAACAGTCAACTGCAGAGCACTCAGACTTGCTGGAGTGGTGAGCTCTGCTCACCATTACAGGCAAGGTGCTGGATTAAACAGATCACTAATTTGCTTCCCAGCAGGACAAATCCCACAGCAATTCTCCTTTCTGAGAACAGCTGAAAATGGCCACGGGGGTAGGCCTGGCCAGCTGCTGGACTGACAGGATTGCCTAGATTTCTTCATGCCATGTGAAGGGTGCAAGGTCCAAGCCAGGGGCTTTTCTGAATGGAAATCTGTGGAAGTCTGGCAGGGAGGAGGGGGACAAGCGCCATCACCACCTCTCAGCTGCACAGTAAGAAGGGTTATGTGACCACAGGGCCATGTTTGGGGGTGCTTGGTCCTGTACAAGTTCCAGAAGACAAGCGTGATGCTGGTGTCTTGAAGCTTAGTCAGCCCTGCTATAGGCAATGACATATAGATAATATCTTCACTGAAAATTCAGCTCCCAGGCCATGGAACAACCAGGACTGTTGCTCCAGGTCAGGGTGCTGCCCTCCTCCCTACCAGTACTAGCAGCAGATCAATGATCAGACTTAAGCTCCTGGGTCGGCATCCACACCCTAGCTTAGCCAGCACCTCTGAACCTTCTGCATGCAGGTACAATTAACACCAGCCCAGCACTGGTGATGGGTACTGCAGAGCCAGGACAAAGACCCGGATGACCACCAACAGCACACCTTACTGCAACCTGCAAATCCCCCAGATCTTTCCTGGAGGCACTGGGGTCTCCAGGTGGCCCTGCCTGGGGCAGTTGGAGAGCGGAAGGTGCCTGGTCCCCTGTGGGAGTGAGAAAACACAGCGGTGTGGGGGCAGAGCACGTGCCCCTCGGCCAAGCATGGAATGGCCATTACAGGACCACTTCTTGCGGCATCACGAGTCATTAAAGCCAAGAGCGCTCGGGGAACCATCAGCACCAGCCAAACGACTTCCCCAGATGTGGCTCATTCTCAGGATGTGGGAGCCCCTATGGACACCCACCTCCGATCCCAGCTCCTCCAGACAAAACATTCCCAGCTTTGGAGTCTCCACCCAGCACCCCACTCGCAAGAGCTTTCTAGGCCATTTAGCAAGAGGCACTGTTTTGTTTTGAACAGATGTTGCCTTCCCCCTGCCCTCCAAGGTCCCCAGCAGCTCTGCAGCCTTTGAGCTGGGGAGGCAAACGAGTTTTGCACACTTGTTTAAGGTCAGTCAGGTGCATGCGCACAGGCACACACATTCTCACACGCATGAGCTCGACAGTGGGGTCAGCAGAGAGACACCCCAGACTGAAGCAAAGCAAGCACTGGGAACAGTTACAGCTGTGCTCAGCCTTTAGTGTTAAAAGGACTTCTCTTCCCCACAAGCAGCCAGTAGTACAGGTGCTGGGACTTTGCACTGCCATCTCTCAACTGGAGTTAAGCAAATTCTCTGTTCTCTCTGGTAGATGTGGGGAGCTGAGACAGCTGCAGGAGTTGAGCCAAGGTAAGACCTTCTCCAGGCAGACCACGGCAGTGGGTGATCTGTGTGGGCCTGGTGGATCAGCATAGAGCTTCTGTGTCGTGACTGTCATTTGACTTCAGTGAAGAACAGACAACTGCTCACAGCTTAGAGGATAGATCAATTTATTTATTCTCAAAATGTCACACCAGAGTGGGCCACTTGAGGCCTGCAAATTCACCAAGTGCCCAGTGAGCCCAGGTTACTCTCCAGGACCATGGCACGCCACTTCCAACCTAGCTATAAAGGGAATGGTGCTTGCTGAGATTAGTTTTTTCTCTGCTCAATCTGGTCCAAATGATTATTGATCCCTTAACATGGTGGCGTAACAACAGCCCTAAGGCATTTTTACTGAGAGATCCTATTTTAAGCTCTTTGTCTCTTTCAGATTGTACTACTGCGAAACTACTGGTTTCATTTTGGTCAGAATGGAGGCAAAACGTGCACAAGCTCCCTTTGGCCGTTCCCATGGGATAACTGTACCTGCTGTGCATCCAGGCTGCTCCCTTGGGGTCAGTCCTTGAACAATATTGTCCAACTTCTATTGGGTGATGGACATGGTAAGCCTTGAGGTGATTTACTACATACTCTTTGAGGTCCTAAAGACAGAAGAGTGAAAGAATCGAGACCTTTTCAACAAACAAACCAACGCGCATCCCAACTGAAATCTTTTGTTCATAAGACCAGCAGCCCTTTGTGCTAAATCCAGCTTACAGACAGAGGAATTTGTCACTCAATGCTCTCAAGAAGCATCTCCATATCTTCTAGAATAGCTTTGTGATCCAAATCACAGTAACGCACTTTGTCACTGAGCTGGCACAATCACATGTGGTGCACTCACTTCTTGAACGCGTCTGCAGGGTCTTGTACAAGTCTGAGTCTCTGTCCCAACAGTGAATACAGAATTTCACAGAAACACACAAATGCTTTTGGTGTCACACTTCCAAGCTTCTGTTTGCAGTCACAGCTCTGGTCCTGTGGCCCCTTTCTGGCTAAGTGTGCAATCCCCTGGTGTAGAGTCTTTCATCAGCACACACTATTCCCTTGCTATTCCAAGGGAAAAGCTGACTGAGATGTGTTGACCAAGAAAATGTGCATGGAAGTTGGAAACATCAAGCATCATAGAAGACATCAAGCTGGACTTCAGTTTACACTGTGAATGGCAACAAAAAACATGCAGTGTGGTCCAAGCCTGCAAAGGGATCAGAGCTTGGACCAGCATTTTACTTTTGCTGGTGCTGACATGGCTGTGTTGGAGAAAGGACATTGTCCCCATGTACCACAGTGATGGAGAGAGGAAGAGATGATCTGGACTGAAGCAGCAAGAGGTCCTGGGAGATAATCAAGGAGCTGTCTAGGGCTGGAAAACTGTGGCTACATTCAGGGAAGGAGGTTCAAAGGGTCTGAGGCTGGGTGAGATATTGTGGGCCTCTGCTGTCTGCATACCAGAGCGAACACTAAAGGAAGCACAGTGAGCCAAGGCCAAGAGGACGGCAGAGCAGCTTCTGGACTCAGGGCTGCAATTCCCCGGACGTACATTCTTTTTCACTGTACATCCTTTACACACATCTATCCTTCTTGCTGGATGTATATCCTTTTCACCATTCTCTCTTTGGGCAAGCTTTTACAAGACAGCAAGGCTTTTAGGGGGCTCTTCAAGCCCCTACAAGTGGAGGTGCAGAAAGGTAGAAGGGATCTCACTCCATGGTGTGCAAGGCAACAAGAAAGACATCCCTGCCCATAGCTCCTCTATTCTGTTCTGGCATCTGTGCCCCACCATGCTCCCTCCTTTCTGTGCCACCAGCCTTGCAATGGCCAAGCCCCAGAGAAATCTCAGTGGGGTCCCCATGTCCCACTTCTCCTGAAGGAGACTACAGCTGTGCTGGCTTTCAGCATCTGACCCAGAGCTTTAAAAACCTGGGCGCCGCGCAGAGGGCTCTCTTGTTCAGGGACCCGCATTCTGACTTTGATTAAGTGATGGACATGAAAACACACAGACACACAAACACAGTGCAAGGCAATGTCCCCGGAGGAATGGGAAAAAAGGAGAGATAAAAACCAAACAGCCGTTTTCACCCCCCAAACCGTATAATTTTGTGTAAATTTTTACTTTAAACATCTCTTTTTTTCCTGAGCTGTGATATAGGCCCTGTCAAAACCAGGGCCAATTACTGCCATTAGGTTCCCATTATGTCACTGCTTCTCCCCCCATTATGAAGGTCTTCGGCACACAGAGCTATAATCTTCACTCACTCTCGCTCCATCACTCCCAGAAGGAACAAAATTGTTTAAAAAAAAATAAAGCCTTTATTTTGCCCCTGTCAGCTCTGAAAAGGAAGGAAGGGAAAAAGAGAAAGAAACTGGTAAAGTTTTTAACTGTGAGGTTGCCAAAAGAATTGAGAGAAAGAGTTCAGCACAGCCAAGGCGTATGAATTGGGGGCTGGCAGGAGTACTCTGCAGGATTACCCCACAAGTCACTCTCCTTAACCCTCACAGGGGAGATATTTTTTTCCCTTTACTTTTGCCAAAGCAGACCTGTGGTGAGCCTGACATTGCCCCTGGGAATGGAGAACACAGAGAATGACTGTTGGGAGCAGCACACAAGACAAAATTCATGTTCCATATCACACTCCCCATACCATGGTTTACAGCAATTTGCTGCTAAAGCAGCCACCCCATCTGCTTCCAAATACCAACCAGCCTCTTCACCCAAAGTGCTGGCATTGAGCCTGGAAGTGATCTGAGAACATCCTCAGAGGTAGTACACGGATCTGACATCTGCTGCCATCAAGGCAGAGCCTGCAGGATCATGCCCAAGAAGGATGACCAGCTGAGGAGAGCTGAGGTGACCATGCTCTGACTCCTCAGAGATGAGAGTACACAAGACCATGCACACATCTGGGATGAGAGCTCAGCAAGTGTGTCAGACAGCTCATGAAGGATGGTGAGGGACAGGTGCTTGAGAGGGCCGCTCACTTGTCAAAGTAGGAGCAGCCTGGTCCAGGAGCTCAGGAGAGTGTATCATCCCAAACTCATTCACACTTGGCCACAGATGGACAAGACCACATGCCTGGACATCATAGGAGAGCTACTAGGCATGTTCTCAAAACTCTGCTGGTGCTTTCAAGTTCAGCTCCTCTCTGGGATACTGAGAGAGGGAGAGCAGTGTCTGCAGTTGTCTGCAGTGGGTGATTCCAGGGTGAGCAGTTCATCTCCAAACACCCTGTGTGCTCCTTGATTCTGTTCACTGATTTTTATTGAACCTACTATAATGCATTCTGTGTGAGGTTCATGTGAAAACCAAGGAATGGATCTACTCTAGCTACAAGAGCTGGATATGGTCAGCTCCAATAAAATGAACTAGAGACACTGAAATGCAATACCCAATCCATCTCCCTCAGTGCCAGTTAATTCAGTCCTAGGGCTCCATTTTGGTCAAGGCTGGAGGTAGAAGCAGCATGGGAATCTGATGTGATATCAAATAACAGCAGAAACTCAGACCAAAGCATCCAGAGAGAGCTTGTACTCAAACTGCATGGACCTCACAGCCCCAGGATGTGAGGAAGGAGCACGTCCTTTCCAACCAGTGGGACTTCTCTGTGCCCTTGCTCACAGGCAGTTCTCCAGACACTGACAACAAATCTCCTTAACCTTCCTCTGTTCCCCCTTGTGTCCTTGCTCCTGTATCCACTGAAAAGGCAACACCTCCCCTCCCAAACCAGAGTCCTCCCTCTCCTCCTGTGGCTCCCGCACCCCTCTCTGGGGACCCCCTGCAGATGACAGCATCTGGCAACTCTTGGAGCCACAGAGAAGGGGCACAATTTGCCCCTAAACAAAGAAACATCAACTCTGCTAAAGCGATTTCCACCCTCAGTGAGACCTCACAGAGCCATCCTCCTTCTGAATGCAAAGGTCTCGCCCATTCCTCTGCAGAGAGGGGGAGGGAAAGAAAGGAAAAAGCAAAAGAAAAGGCGTGGGGGGGCTGGAGAGGGACACAGTGACAGACACTTTGGCTTTCCTGAGCTAAAGGCTGAGCCAGTGCAATGAAAGCGCTCAACAGCGGCCCACTGAGCTGTCACTTATGCGAGTCTGTGTGTGTGAGACACAAGAAGGGCTGCGCCCGCCAATTGCCCCGCTTTCCACCAGCCCCCTTTTGTTTTTGTTTAAATCAAATCAAGGGTCGCTTTAAGATGTGCAGCAAAGCAATTTGCTGAGTATTCTTCCCCCCTGTCATGCCAGCAGCAGCCCCTGGTAACCGGGAAGCTGCCCACATGGAGGGGGAGACCCTCTGGCTGGCTCGCCGGAGAGGGCGCAGGGTGAAGGCCGCAGGGTGTGGGCACTGGGGCGCTGCTGATCCCCTGCTTGTCTGCCAGCCTCGGAAGGGACAAGCTCTAGCTGCAATGGGGGACTCAAGGGGATTCACAATCCTCAGCAACCTCCCCTTCTGGCTGCAGAATTCAGTGGATTGAGGACATGGGCTGGGGTATATTTTTTGCTTTGTCTGGGCCTACCCAGCTGCATGATGCAGGCCTAAGGCAGAGGTGCACAGGCTGCAGAGCTGTGTCTCTGCTGTCACCCACAGTCCCCTTGTCCCAGCTCCCACAGAATGGGCCCAGGAACCACGAGAATTTGTTCTGATGCAAAGCAAAGGTCCTCCCTCCCTATCCTTCAGCTGGCAAAGCTGTGGATGGGATCCTGGAGTGTTCAATAGCCAAGGACAACAACTGGGCCCAGGTTCTGCACCCTGCCCCTCTGCCACCTCCATGCCCCCAGTATGAGCTCTGGGAGGGGCAGCAGGCATGGGGCCATCCTCATGGGTCTTTCCCTAAGAACACTGCTGGGGAAAAGCTGCTGCTGCTGTGCTACAAGTGCAGGAGAAGAGAAGTTGCTGAGGAGGAAGGCTGATGAGGAGGAGGGTGTAGAGCTGGGAGGGCTCTGGGAAGTTGCTGCGTGTTTGAGAGGGAGGGCAAGAGATGAACTGGGAGACTGCCTCTATGTGTGCACAGCACACAGGTTAAAAGAATTCAAGTTTCCAGGCCCAGAGAGATGAAAGTGAGGGAATGTGGGAGTGACAGGGCTGGATATCCTCCTCAGCTCCACTGAAAACAGGGAGCAGCCTGGATTTCCAGCTTATGGACCAGACTCTGACATGATGCTGGTTATCTGGTTACTCTGGCAAGTCCTTTGGCTGCCTTGTGCTTCATTTCTCCTTCAAAATAAAGCACTAATGAGGTTCATCTCCCTAGTAAAGTATTGACAGTCCTTTGGATTTAAAGGGAGCTTCTAAGAACAAAATAGTATGAGAATTATCACAACTGCTATGCCAGAGGACTGGAGGGCAAAACATTGGTTATGTCTCTAAGAGACCTAAAGATGGCCATGGGGATTACAGATGAGCAAACCCCCATTGCAGTGTCCAGCAACTTGCTGGAAACAGTTGCCAAACTAAGAGTCCTTAGTTCAGATGGCCACCAATCTGTGTTCAGATTTACTAAACCCCTCACAGAAAGCCTCCTCCAAAGGCAAATACTCTCAGCTCAATGACTGGCTGACAACTGTTTTGGGTTTTCTAAATGCACATAAGACAGCCAGAGTCATCAGCAGGAAAAAAGCCAGATTCTCCCTAAAAAGCCATGGTAACCACAAGCTGGGTGACCCATACATGCACCAGTAGCTGGGATGCCAATTCTGCTGCAAAGAGAAATGTTCACATGAACCATAGCCACTATCCAAAATTGAGAGTAATTTTTTCCCCAAAAAGAATGAAATTATCTTTTCTGTAGAAGAGAAGTAGAAATGGTCAGAAAGGGCATATGAAAGAGGGAGCAGGAGTAGTTTTAATAAAATAACACCTACTACGCTTTCCTCTGGTAAAGGAAGAAGGGAAATAAATAGAAAATATGAATGGCAAAAACCCCTTACAATTGATAAAAAGGCAATAGTTATAGACAACATATAGTTAATCCCTGTGATTCCTTGCTGTAAGGTTGAGGCTACAATCCAAGTGAGGTAAAAAACTCCACTTAAACAGGATAATGGAAACATCCTGGGTTATAGCAACAAAACTAAACAAAAACTGTCAGTGTCATTTTTTAAAGGAGTACACATGCTTTCAACCAAGTAAGAAAAAGTTCCCCTGTGGCCCATTTATTCCAAAATTACATGCCCTGCTGAACCATCCTCTCCTGCAGCCAGCGTGTCCTGCACCAGACAGGACGCTGGGTTTCATGGATGCCATCCTGACTTCAGGTGTGTGTTTTCACATGTGCCCTGCCCACACTGATATCCTCTCCATACCAATAGCTTCCAAGGGGTTAAAATAAAACTTCTCCCCAAGAAGAAGAAGAAGAAGAAAAAAGAGCCAGAGAGACAAAGTTAATTGAAACTGCTGTTTAATTTTTCAGCTCCACTGGATTACACTGTGGCACAGATGGTTCATCAAGACAGTCTCTGTCTGTATCACTGTCCGTCCCAGCCTCTCCCCCCATCAGGCAGGAGGGAGGGGGAGGAAAAAAACACAGCAGGCAGTGGCAAAAAAAAAAAAAAAAAAGAAGCAACTTAACACAAAAGAGCATTCTGTGCAGCTCTTTTCAAGGCGCTGGGACAATGCTCCCAACTTGATCCTTTCATAAAGAAAACGTTTCGGGGTCAGAAAACAGGACACATTAAGCCCAGAGAAGCACATTGGCCATTTTACCGCTGACTTTCGTGGCTAGCTAGAAGGCTGCACCAGAGTTGGGTTATTTTAGTTGTTTTTAAAGGCGGCAGCCCTGTAGGAACAATCACATTTGGGGCTTGGGGTGGCCTCGGCTCCCACCTGCCCACAGCACCCTGTGCTCCAGCACAGCTCACCCATCCCTCTCTGCTGAGAAAAGTCTAACAGAGATGAAAGGCACTCTCTTTAACTGGATTACCCTTACAAGCAACCAAACCAAAGAGACTAAAAACTAGCTAATTAAAGCTGTTCAGATACAAAGAGCAAATCCTTCCTCCTGCTCTTCCTTCTCTCGCTCAGCCCAATTCATTCATATTTCCCCTTATGCCTTATTAATTCCTCTATCGCTGCTCTAGGGGACAGAGGGTGGGGGAAGGAAGGCAGGTGGGGAGTGTGAGAAAGGGGACCAAACCTATCCATGGGTCAGATTTTCAGCATTGATTTGGCTTTTGCCACGGCTACAATCCATTGATTCTTAAGCTTAAATTGATGATTAGCACTTTCTGAATGAAATAATTCCTGGATCCTTGTGAAGAAAAAAAACCCAACAGCTTTTTTTTTGGTGAAATAATTTGCTCTGCTAATCATATTTTCCAGAGGCCCAGCAAAGGTAAAACTCCTTCAATTTAAATTTCAGGTAAGCATCCTATCTCTAGCTAAGGCATGAAGAGAGCACAAATTAAAAAGCTGGATTTTTGCCCACATGAACTTCTCAGCAGGTAGCTTTTGCCCTTAGGGTAACAGCCAAATCTTAAATCCAGAGCAAAATTCATACTAAAGCTTTTTCGAAGATGACATCTGCCAGGAGGATATATTTTGGTTATATTCCCCATACCAGAGATATGGTATATAAGGCATAAAGGTTCAATCACAAATAAGAGAGATTCTGAACTTCTCAGAAAACTCCTGAATAAGCATTCAGGAGAAGGCTGTGGACTTGTTTACAATTGAATCCCATTCCTCTGTTTCTTCCTAGTAAAGTAGGTATTTCACTGTCCCCAACACTGCTAGAAAGGTGTGAAAAAAGGACTGTTCTACTGCTCTGTATCAGGCCAGCTCCCATCACCCCATCCCATCCTGCCAGCACATACTGCATAACCAGGAAACTGCTGACCTTCCAACCATAGCAAGTTCCTCCATTATGAAGGAGACTCGGGCACTCCAGAGGAGTCCACAAGGCCATGTCAATAAGCAATGATTTTTCTTCAACCAGAGATTAGATGAGAAACTGCATCCTTTACTTCCACCTGCCTCTGACAGATCTCTGTCCCTCTGGTACAGCACTTTCTAGACAATTACTAAACAGAGACTCAAATCAAGCAAATTTGGGCCAGTGATGGCATTTCACAGCCAGGATAACTGAGGTCAAGGCAAACTAAGCATCTTTGTCAAGGTCACAGGAGCAGCCCAGAGCCAGCTTGCAGTGCCATGCTGGAACAAGGCTGGCACTTGGTTTAGCTCTCCGCCAAAAACAAATCTTAGGGGAAAGCAATTCTGATGGTTTCAGGCCAGGAAAGAGCACACAGGTGGGAAAAGAGCTGCATCATCCTCGGGATGGCTGATGCACCAACCACGGCTGCCCTGCTCCAGAAAGCTCCCATTGTCAACAGTGCAACCACAGTGGCCTTTCGTGGTTAAGAGGAGGGAAAGCGGAGCTTCACCTTAGAAAAATCACAAATGAAACCACAACATCATGTGCAATTACTTCTAACAGGGTAATTATCCTGTACAGCAGGATGACACAAACATACTCCAGGCCCCAGTACCTTGGGAGCTGTTTTATAAGCCCACCTGCTTCCATGACCTGTTCCCTTCCGTCTCTTCCTTGGTACACCTGGTGCATGGGCAGCTGCCATGCAGGTGTGGGCACCCAGGAGTATCCTTAGCTGCTGTGCCCGTGGCTGTTCTTACCACTGTGGAAAAGTCATCATTATTTTTGGGTTGAGACATGTGCTTTGGGCTGAAGGACATGGCTGGCTTTGTATAAGAAGGTACTTTCCACTGCTATATTTTTTTTCTTTGCTTTTGAAGAAGACCTGCCAGCTTCCCAGCTCCCATCTCACCTGCCATAAACAGGGTGCCAAGAGGTGGAAGAGTCAGAGCGGCAGAGAGGGAGACGAGGCTGGAGGGGGAGGGGGAGCAGAGATGACTGGAGGGAGGTCGAGAGAGGAACGAAGAAAGAGGAAAGAAAAGAAAAACCCAGCAGTGCACCATGTTGCATTGTTCACGCTCAGACCTTCAATTTGCTCTCTGCATTCTCCTGCAGCGGGGAGAATGTTACGCTGGCTTAAGAGACAAATCGGACACAAAATAAAGACCAAGCACTCAGCAGTAAAGCAATTATCGCAACATTTTATGCCGGGCCTGTTCCTTTTGAAGGCAGCCTGGTGCTGCCCGCATGTACCTTAACCCGTTCCTAATAACCATAAAGTCACCATTATTTACGGTACAAGACATTAAATAAATAATGAAAAAGCTGCCGGCGACGGAGCGAGGCAAGTGGGGGTTGCAGGGAATCTCCCGAGACCAGAGCTGGCATTGGCTTAACCTGCACTGCAGAAGGCAGAGGAAAACAACTTCCTGGGACCTGGGGAAGGGAGGATACATTTTTATTTTGGGGTGGCACCTTAGGCCCTGGGATCAGAGTAAAAATTAGATTGTGGGGATTTTATCAAAGAAGAGAGAAGTAAAATGGAGTTGCATCGACTCATGGGCAAGCTACAAACCTAAAAGGATTCTACAAGAAGAATGAGGGGTGGCAGGGCCAGATTCTGACTTTCACCTTGCCAGCATAAATACTCGTGTAATGCTGCTGGAACCAGGAGCTCCTGAACACTCGCAGGATGTAGCTGAGACCAGACATGAGTCCTCTATGAGGACACATCCAGTCCTATCTTGCTTAAATTGAGAGGTAAATAGATAAAAATAAAATATGGACATAAATATGGGTCATGGCAGGATTTCCCACAGCTGTGGATCAGGTTAATGTACAAAGGGCATTTACCCTACTTGATCTCCACCTCTCACTGTGCATCCGCACAACCCTACCAGGAAACAACATCTGCCCTTCCAGCTCTGCTGCTAGTTTCAGAAACAAACATTTCAACACCTCTGCTTTCAAGGTCTAGCTGCTTTTCCCCAAACCTGTTTCTCTTTCGAACCTCTCCCTCTCTTGACAATCTTCCAGCTCTGAGCAATGCTGGGTCACACTCTGGGTGCTGTGCCACCCTGGTGAACCCCAGCAGCCTGGGCAGGTACAGGTACCTAGACACACAGATAGGAAGCAGGACCCTGCATGCTATCTTCCACAGAACCTCGGGTCACTTCCAGAGTTCCTGATGATGAGGGATATAAAGCACCTGCTGGCAATGTCTGCCCAGCATAGGGATCAACAGCAGGCACACCTTTGGGTTACTGTGATGTTCCTGAAAGGGATGGTCAGTCTTCATTGTCCCCCAACACTTTCTTATAACTGATTTCTAAACCAGACCCTTACAGCTTGATGCAGAGATGGTGAACAGGGGTACCGCCATACCAGCCACCCGCTGAAGTTGCTGGCCTTGCATCAGAGATAGAAAACAGGGATAATTCAGGAAGGTTCTTCAATGCCAAGCATCACAGTGATTCTGTGAAGCTGCTTTGTAACTCTCAAGGCAATCAATGTGAATTTTCATAGTGTTTTAAAGACAAAGGAAACTCCACACCAGGTAGAAAGGGCATACAACAAGACTGCTCTAAGAACCATGATTTATATTTTGCATTTCTACCTAGTAAGAACCGTTCAGGGGTAAAGCTAATGTATTCTTGAAAATGCACAAACACAATGTGGAGCAATGGAGGACACCTGACCCTCAGAGAGCCACTGCAATGCAGCTGGTGAGCTCTCCAGACATTCCTCTGCTGGGGTTTCATTTGGGTGTCCATATTTTTTAATAGACTAAACTTTAAAAGAAAGATTCAGGATTAAATGAGACTCATTCCAAACCATTCTTTGTATTGCGGAAATTCCTCCCAAATTATGTTGAAACAAGGCTTTGGAAAAATTGTTGCCCCTGGGGCAGATGGAAGTTCTGGATCTTCTGACTTTTGAGGAACAGAAATGGGTTCTTTATATCTGTAGAACAGGAGAACTGCTTTTATAAGAGCTAAGATCTGCTCCTGGCAACCTTTGTCCACCTTGCTCTGCTGTTTCTGATGGATGAACAAGAAGAAAAAATTATTCCGCTGCCAAGGGCACACTGGTCTGGCAGCACACACACTTCTGAGACACAAAATGTTTCTGATCAAAATCCAAAGGTTGTTGAGTTTATTTTCTTTAAACCAGAAATGTCACTCTTTCTATGACCTGAGAATTGGGATCTATGTCCCAGGATTAAGGATTTTCCTCAAAAATGGAAAATCATCATGTGAAACCATATTCCTCCTTTCATGAGAGCTTCCATACTTTTTACTCCAAGTTTGTCCCACAAAGAACTGCAGCAACTAGAAGAAGAGGGCAGTGTTTGATTTTTGATATCAGAGGTGTGTACCTGAATGGTCCCTTAGGAGAGCAGAGATCTGCTCTTGGAAGTGCGGGTCTGTGCTTTTCTTACATCTACCCATAACAAAGGAAAACAAGCTCTTCTGTAGCTGAATGGGAGTCAAATGTGCCACACACAAAAGAGGAAGGGCCATCTGCACCATCTGATTCAACCAGGGAAGCTGCTACAGGTACCCTGTACCACTGGGCAGATGGGAGGCAAGAACAGCACCAGCAACGTGCGAGGAACACATCCACTGGAGATGATGACGGGCTGGCATGAGTGATGTTGCTGTCCCCCAGGGCTGGCCATGCAGAGAGGGTCATCCCCTGCTGCCTCTGCACTGTGGAGGGGGTCAGGGGGTGCAGGGGCAGATGATCCAGCTCACGGAGGTCGCAGCGTGCTGCTCTCACCCCATCACTGTACTGCGAGACTGGAAATTGCACGGTGCCCAACGGAGGGGTGCCTCAGCATCCGGCTGAGCGAGCCTTTCCAAAGCCTGTGCTGCGGTGACAGCTGTGGCACTGCACAGGAAAGAGGACCCGAGCCATGGTGTCACCCCGTGCCCCCTTTTCACCCCAAGGTTATAAAGCAGAGCGCGGGGCTGGCAGGCACGGGGGCAGATGCAGCTGCTCCCTGTAAGATCTGCTCCATTACACCTCTCAGGAACGGGAGAAGGGGTGGGAAGGGAAGGAGGGAGGAGGCGGATTTCCAGGCATCGGTGGGTCCATTCTTCCCCAGCTTACGCAAGTCAAAGCTACAGCGATGTGGGGGGGACGAGCCGGGCGGGGGGTGGCCACGGCTCCGCCACGACAGGCCATTCAGGCGGGCCTGAGTGTCACACCCAGCTCTTCGGGTGGACATGCCTGGCTCGGAGCCACTGAGAAAGCCACCACGGCAGTGAATCACAGTCCCCTGCGACACCTTCTCCCTGTGCCTGCCAAATCCGCGGGCTCTGGGATGACACTTTTTTTGGAAGCCTAGCCCCAACATCCGAAGCCAAACTGATGTCATTTAAGAGGCTGCCCCCCCTCCCCCTCGCCCGGCCACCAGGCTCAGCTGAAATGTAAACCTCCCCTCCTCTCCCCGCAACAAAAGCGAAAGGCTTTCAAAGCCCAACCTGATTGAAATTCAAAAACTTTTTCAGCTCCTCTCCCTCCTCCCCACCTTGAAAAGAGAGTGTATAAAACTGGGAGACAAAAGCCTCCCCCAGCCCACCCTCGGCATTGTCTGGCCGGGGCGGGTTCGGGCCAGCGACAAGGGGCACCCAGCCCGGCGGGGGCCCCGCTCCCGCTGCCCGCGCCCCGCTCGGCCTCGGCCGGGGGGTGCCGAGCGTCACAACACACCCGCACGCACCCAAAATAACCCGCTCCCCGCCTTTGTGCCGCACACAAAGGAGGGACCGGCGCTGATGGAGCCGGCCGGGTGATTTACTCACCTGCCTCTCCAGCCCCCGGTGGGTTTCTATGGGGCGAGGGGGAGGGGAGGGCTGGTCTTTGGTTTTACACACACGCACATACGGCTTTTGTTGCTGTGCCCCTCTTCTCTTGAGCCGGCATCTTCTGGGTGATCCTTAACCTCGCAGTTCGCTGGTGTCCCTCCCCTCCATACCAGCGCTGGGTGTCCCATTCAGCGCTCATGGGCCAGGCATTGAGTTCTGCAGCTCCCTTACCATTGGGATGGACATTTCAGGGTTCACTTTCTGAGGTGAGCTCCCTTCTGCGCATCTTCAGCTAAACAGCTGCTCTGTTTCCTTCTCAAACATCTTCCTGAGTTCCATATTCCCATTGCAGAGAAGACATGTCTTCTCTGTAAGCCCCACTCACGCACAGTTATGCAGGAAGCCAACTCTATTAGCTCATCCATCCCTTGCAGCCAAGTCAACATCTCTGAAAGGCTTTAGAAAGGCACCAGCACTCCTATGGCCTGTTGGGCTGGGCAGTCCCCATCTGTTGTCCCACCTGGGCAGTCCCCATCTGTTGTCCCCATGTCACCAGTGGGACAATTGAGATAGGCTTTGGTGCTCCCCAGGGGTGCTCGGGTGTATCTGATGCAGTTGGGTACCTGCACACAGCAGAAGAGCCAAACTGCACTGACTGAGCCATGGGTTTCAGACATTACTCACCTCCCACAATGGTGCTTCCACCAACACCATTTCACAGGATCAGAGAGTCTCAGCATTTCTACTCTCAGGACTCTCCAAAGCTCTCTCAGAGGCAGCAGGTTCCAGTGATAAAAATTGTCCCTTTCCATTATGGAATAAAAAAAAGAAACCATGTAACTGTGAGTACAAAGATTTCTTCTCTGTTCAACAGCAGGCTCTGCAGGGCATCTCCTGGGGCTGGGAGACAGTACAGCCTAGCACACACTGATAGAAGCCCATCGATTTGGTCTTTGTTCCTACATGCTCCTCAGCACTGCTGCTTCCGCTCCATTAAGACACCTCAAGCCTTTCCATTTTTCCTTCAATACTGCTCCTGTTGCTGATCTTCCCTCCCTAGACTGCAGGATCTTTGGAAGCAGCTCTCCTCCCTGCTCCATGTTCTCCTGCACAGGAGCCCTAATCCATAGCAGCAAGTTCTGTGAATACCCTCATCACAACCTGGCTGCACAGTCCCAAGCTGTCATCTCTAAGTGACACTAAGTGGTCCTGGGCTCAAAGGTGACATATTCCCACACAATGTGACCTTAAAATGCAAGCTGCATTCCTTGGCAGACATATCCAGTTCAGATGCTGCTACTGCGTGATAATCCATTTTAAAACATCTTGAGAATGGCTGATGGGATGCATGAGCAGGGAAGAGGGAGTGCAGACATCAGGTTCTTTACTACTATTCACAGCACCAGCCTGGCCAGTTGATGCTTTTCTCTGGATCTCATTTTCCCCCTCAGTAGAAAGGAGACAGTCATTCCAGCTCACTCCTTTAAGCTGCTCTAAGAACTTACCAGTGAGAAGAAATAGGTGTACAAAATGCCAAGTAATAGCTCTGACTCCAGAGCTGGGTGAGAGACCTGGCTCCTGACTCAGCTGCCTGCCTGCACAGCTCCGTGGCTATCCAAGACAGACTACTAAATTATGCAAAACCTTTGAGTGAGCCTGGCTTAATTAAGTTTTAATTTTAGTAAATTACCAGTGTGGGAGTGGTCGAATCTGTGAACCATTACTCCTGCTTGTTCGGGATTTTATTTGGAAATAAGACACTTCATTACATCTCTGTAAACAAGATCTACTCAGAAAGGAGAACTGGTGCAGAGGATCAATACAGAAGTGGGAAGAGGAGGTGAGGAGACAAGCAATCCAGTCTGGGAAAGTGTGGTTAACACAGGGATTTGGAAAAAATCTGTCCAAGAGCTGCCTGTCCTGCATTCGACTTCTCCCCTGCACTCCAACATCAGCCTTCAGTCTCATCCTGAAATTTGCAGCATTACTGCCATCCATGGCAATGATGTAGGGTCTTATACAGGGGCCTGGGATGTTTTGCCTTGAGAAGCCTTTTCATCATTGTACCCCCTGTCCCTGGACCAAGGAAATGTGAACAGGCTCTTCATGAGTGCACAGCACTGATCTCCCTAAGCTAAAAAGGGCTTGTAAAGCCCAGCAGGTGCACAGCACTGCTGTGACTGCCATGAGCTGATATTGCCCCTAGCCCAGAAATCACTGTTTCCACTACAGTACTGCCACCAGACAGAGACAAGACTTGGAAATACTTGTGCCTCCTTTGGCTGGCATGGGAGAAGCTGTGAGCAACGATGGGACATCAACACAGCCTACAGCCTGGAATCTGCTCTTCTTTGCCCAGGACACGAGCTCTACCATCATAAGTCCCTGACTGGTTTAACAGCAGGATGATCACCCACAGTACTGCAATGCCTTCTGCTATCACTGTCACTCCTGAGACCACTGCTAACACCCACCACCTGCCACATGGCAGCACAGGACTGGGGTATAGCACAGAGGCCAATGACCTACCCTTCCAAAAACCTGGTGTTTTGAATGCAAACCAGATATGCATTTTTATAAACAGGACTCATTTCCAAGGGAACAAACCTAAAATGGGACTAACTTGCTGTGTCTGGGACTTTATTAAGTTATTTCTAAGATATTGCATCTAATTTTTAAATTGAATGCAGTTCAGTATCTTGTTAGCCAAATGTTATGGTATTTATAACTTAAATATCCATCCAGAGAAATCATGATAGTTTTACAAATCTCCCTCAATAGCTTAAGTTAAAAATAAACCAGCCAATCTCTCAATCAGCCTTATTCATTCATCTCAGCTATTGTGGGAAGAAAAGAACAACATACGCAAGAGAGAATCAAATGGTCTGAGAAGAGGCAGCTGAACGTATTGATCAGAGTTAAAAAAAAAAAAAAGTTAGAAAAACCCAGACACACGTCATTTGGTTTAATGCAACCCATACAAACAGCTCCAAAAGGCCACAGCTGCCCGCCTCGAGCTCTGCTCCAGTTGGTGGGTGCCTCTCTCCCAAGTGACAGCCCTCCAGAGCAGGCAAGACCTCTCACTACGCCTGCTACTTTAAAACTACTCTATCTTCCCCAGAATAATAATAAAAAAAATTTGAGACAAAAGTCAACATTGTATCCTTAGGACACCAAAATAATAAATAAATAAGCAGGAATGCTTGCAACCCACCAAGTCTGACAGCTTAAAGTGTGCACAAAGAAAAAAGCACTGGTGAGAGAGTAAAAGCCATCCTTTGAACTCCCGTGCCCCAGGACTCTCAGAGGCGATGGATTTATGCTTCTGCTCCGGCATGCCAGTTCAGAGGCACCCTTTCTATCCATCTCGCCCTGATGGGCTCTCAGAGTCACTTGTGGCCTTCTCCCACACTTTTGGCTTCTATTGTTTAAACTTTCCCTGTTTTCCTGCAGAGGAAAAGGGAGAATCACCTTGCATTCCTTGGGTTATTTTAAAGGAAAGGGAAAGAAAAGGGAAAAAAAAAATCTTGTCTCTCATGGAAGGAAAGTTTAAGTGTTATTTTGATTATTTACTTTTTCTTAATAACCTGCCTGGGAAGGCCCTGGCCCCTGGGCTGGAGAGGGAGCTCGCCATCCCTCAGCCTGTTGCATTCAGGCAAGGTGAAGAGGCACAGCTCGTGTTAGGCCGATGGGAACAAATCTCCCCTTTTGTTCCCTGCCAAAGGCTTCGCTAATTGCCGTTGGCCCGACCCTGCCTTATCGGCGATCGCTCCCAGAAGGGGAGGGCACAGGCAGGTTCAAAGAAAGGAAGAAAGAAGAAAAGAAAGAAGAGAAAGCAAGAGAAAACATTCCTTTTCTTCCCTCCAGTAGCCAGTGAGAGGCAGAAAACCAGGGGGAAAGAAAGAAGAGGGAGCATGAAAGAGAACAAAAAATAAATAAATGACCCAAGCCTGCTCGGAAGACCCTCTTTCTCTCCTATCAGCTTTTACAGGGGGCAATACATTTTATTCATTGCCAGGTCTGACTTATCGCAGCCTTGTTTTTAATGAGGTATAATAAGGGGAACATTTTGTAACAACACGGTTCCTCTATTTTATCCGACAAACAGCTGTGTCATGGCCGTCGCTGGGAGAATGAATCATATCTCCCTGCCTGCATATGCTAACTCCCATGTAATTACCCTCGCATCTTAAATAAAGCAGGCCCTAAACCTGTCGCTCAGATTACAAGCAAACGGTGCAGACCTCGTAACTGGGGCCTCTATCATTACAATTAATTTATCACAGGAGCGGCTGAGATTAGAGACTAGAATTAAAACTCGAGCAAGGAGGGTGCCCAGGGCTGACAGGGAGAGGGAGAGGAGCTTTATTGCAAAAGCAAGGCAGGCTAATTCCTTAACTGGAGCAATCCTGGTTATTTCTTTCTTCCTTTAAGTTATTCGCTCAGTTATTTTCCTGAGGCTACAACAGGACATTTTTCTCCCTGGAATGTCAGGGAGCTGAAAGCAAAGGGAACTTTGCCCTGTATAAAGCCCACTCGATAAACACAAATGTATAAAGGTTCTGTTCTGGGTGAATGCACGTGTGTCCAGATACATCCATGCACGTGGTTTTTTTGGAAGACACATATGCTGTGTTTGTATGCAGATATATATGCCAATGTATATGTACATAACATGCCCAGAGACCCAGCTGTGCAGGAGCATCTCTTCTCCACTGCTTTACAGAACTGCTCAAAACACAAAGTTCTGCCTTCTCAAGACTTCTGTGGGGAAGGGAAGGGAAGGGAAGGGAAGGGAAGGGAAGGGAAGGGAAGGGAAGGGAAGGGAAGGGAAGGGAAGGGAAGGGAAGGGAAGGGAAGGGAAGGGAAGGGAAGGGAAGGGAAGGGAAGGGAAGGGAAGGGAAGGGAAGGGAAGGGAAGGGAAGGGAAGGGAAGGGAAGGGAAGGGAAGGGAAGGGAAGGGAAGGGAAGGGAAGGGAAGGGAAGGGAAGGGAAGGGAAGGGAAGGGATAAAACCTTTAAAATCCTTTCCTTTAAGGACTTTTTGCATTAGAACAGCAATTTTGCATGGTGTGAAGCTTGCTGCCTTCCTGACAGCGTTTGACCTTTGGTATGAAAACCATTCCTCCTTAGCCATGGTCTACCTCTGGTTACTTACAATATCCAGCAAAATAAGAGAAAAAAAGCTGATAAGCAATTTCATATCCACGTCAGCACCATGCACTTCTGCACAAAGGAGCTTTTAGTGTCCTGCTTTTTTACCAGCACTGCTTCCCCCAGAAGATCCTGGACTCTGGAACATTAATTCTACCTGCAGATGGGCATTTGCAAGCAGAAGAGGACCATTTCATCGCAAGACATCAACTCTGCAGCTGGCGGGACAGATTCTACAGACAGCAAAGCCTCCTCATATCAGAGGGAGTAAGATGATTTTCAATCAGCTCCATCCAAAATGGATCTAACTGTAGGACTGGGTTCTAATTCAGTAAAATAATAAAAAAAGATACTTCTATTAAAATCAGATGTATTTTTTAAAAAATAATACATATTTTTAGAAACTTCTGTGATTGTTGCACTGGGAAGAATCATGAAAATCTATTTTATTTTCTACTACCCAGAATTTGGGCTCTTTTATCAGTTTGCATATTGAAAACAGTTTTCCTGTCCTCACTTTTGCTTCCAGTTGCTCTGCAGTGCCTTATCTTTTAGCATTTTGTGCGTACCGCAAGACCTGAGCTCCAAGATGAATAGATGAAAGGAAAGGAGGGAAGGTTGGCTTTTAAAGAATTTGTGTACATTTTTATTTCAAATTAGTGTTTGTTTTGGTTTTTTATTTCCTTCACAGGTTTTGTAAACCTAAATATTTTTGTAAAACTAAATATTTCTTGCCAAAAACTGAACCTGAGACCAAATGACATAGACACATTAGAGAAAAAGCTAAACCACTTAAATCAAAGAGTGCTGGTCTGCCAGCAGCGCACTCCAGCCAGCAGGAAGGTTATAGTTTTATGGGCACCAGAGATGTCATTTGTGGGTAGAAGAAGTGACCTGTGGTCCTTGCAGCCCAGTGTGGTGTCTTCAGCAAAGGCCAGACCAGATGCTTCTGTGAAAGATCAAACAAAGCACGACAAAAGGAAGACACCACTGTAAACAGTTACAGGGCAGCCTCAATTCAAGGGAAGTTTCCTCCCCAAAAGCTGGCCACTGGCATATGCTCTGTGGTAATGGCAGAAGGCATTTAACAGCATCTTATAGGATTAAGCCCTAAAACTCCACTCTCCAGTATCAATGGGACTGGAAGGCTGGTATAATTTCTGTTAATATTATTATCATTATTGAAAAGCAAAGCTTTTTGCCTCTCTTTTCTACCTACTTGTACTTGTTTTTATGACATATTTGCTAACCAGGTAGTGGAAATTCAGAGCTTTGGGCCTGAAACTTTCTGCTTCTTACCAAGTGAGTCAGCACTGCCAATTTGACGCAGCTATCAAATCAGTATCTAAATAATATCTCAAAACTCATCCTGCCCATCCTGGCAGTATTTTCTTTCCTGGACCTGCACCATGGGATGGAGCCTGACGGCACGGGCAGATGGGTGCATGGCACTGCATGCTTCCTTTCCCACAGTGCCAGCTCGGCTGCTCTGGGCAGGGCTGGGGGCTGCAGCCCGGGAGGCAGGAGCGGACACGCCACTTTATTTTCTACTCACAATTGGCAGCTTCCTCCACCCACCCAAACAGAGCCCGCAATGTTTTTAAAATGCAGTCAGCAGCTGGAAACTAAGGCAACTTCTGTCTCCTATTGAAAGTCTCCCAGCAAAGCTGCAAGCCTTCCCTGGACCACCCTGGGTCATGTAAATTCAGCAGATTATCCATCCCTAACTCTCCTCATCTATCACCCGCCTCTGTTATCGATCTGCTCCTCTGAGTAAGTGGGGCCCGGGCTGTCCATTGCTGAGTCCTGCAAATCTGGCCAGACGCTCGTGTGACTGCCCGGGAGAGCGAGGAGGACAGGTTCAATAATGCTGGGTTACTGCCACAGCACAGCCTGAGCCCAGCTGATCTATGGGCTCGGCAAAGGCACGATTCAAAAGCAGGACAAGACTTGGCCATAATGCCACAGGACTCCATTTAATCCCATGACACTCAGCTTTAAAGGCAATACTGCCAGCCGCCAGCTGCCTGCCAAGGCTGGAAAGTCACTTCCACCGCCCAGTGAAAGAGATTAAATGCCTCCTTTCCATCCATAAGATACCAACAGCGCCTCAACTAACTGTCTGCTTCTCCATTTTAAAGATGAAGGCTGAGAAATGCCTATCTCCATGTGCCCTATTTGAGCTCTTTGTCAGAATCTCATAAAATCCCAAAACTTGGGACTGTAAAACTTCCCCATTTAAAACCCAGCTGACTTACAGCTGAGCTTAATTCCCCTCTCAGTTTCACCCAGTGGTGCAGCTGCAAAGTTCAGGAGAACACAAGGTTAAAGCTCTAAATATTACATACACACCACCTGCACCAAAGTCCCTGTGCTTTAATTTATAAATAAAATGAAAGATGAACCAAGTGTAGTCACACTAGTGGTGTGTTCCTTTCCCTGTAAACATCTCACTATAACTGCACAGCAAGGGCTGCTGGAGCAAACTCACCCCAGTGGGGTGCTAAATCTGGGAGCTGGAGATAACCATTGAAATGGGAATACCTCCAACAATTTCACTGCTGATTTTTCAGCAAATATATATCTCTATGATGCTTATTCATAATCTCAAACTACTTTCCACATGTCCCAAAGAGGTGACAAAAAACATTACGTGTCTATCCAGCTGCCAAATCCTCCCACTTCCCCTCGCTTCTACAATGCAGCTGAGTATTGTTAATATGAAAATCTTTGGCCTATTGATCACTAAAAATATGAGGGCGACAAAAATGCATTGAATTTAACATAAAAATAAACAACTCATGGCTGCTGTATTGACTGTATTATTCATATTATGATTTAATTCATTTGCCTTTCATGCAGCTGCTGCAGATTTCCACCATCTGTGTCAGACCACTTCCGAAGTCCAGACCCTGGAGCCCTCACTTGCTGAAAGCAATGGGGTCTCCACTCCAGTGCTACCAGAGCAAAGGCATTATAGGTGGAGAACATCACCCTGCATGGTGCAAAAGCTCAAAGCAACGTGTGCCTCCTTTGGATGCTAACTGATGTTATGGGACATGACTAAGTCTACCTTACTTTCAAAGTCTGAAAGAAGGAGGAAGCTAACCTGTCCTTTGGAAGAATATTCCAGAGAAGCTGTGGATCCCCCATCCCTGGAAGTGTTCAAGGCCAGGCTGGACAGGGCATTAAGTAACCTAGTGGAAAGTGTCCCTGCCCATGGACGGTTGGAACTAGATGATCTTTAAGGTGCCTCCCAACCCAAACCTTTCTATGATTCTATGTTTCAACAGCCTCACAGCCCTCAGGCTGGCTAACCAAACCCTAACCTTACAAGGACAGTTCAGCTGGGAACATTCAACATGTTCAAGATACTCATATCCCAGCCTGGATTTCCCCAGACTCCACACTACAACTCTGCAGCACACACCTGATGATGCAGATCATCTTCCTTCCTGATAGTTCCAAAGCTCTCCACATATTAGGGGTCCAAAAACTCACATGGATGGGGTGAACACAGAAAACTCTACACAATCTCCAGTCCTTCTCAAGGCACTGGAACAGCAGGGCCCTGGGGAAGAAATGCCTGACTTTAAATGGAAAGATGGGGTTGGGACCCCACCTCATGTCCCACCAAGCACCACTAAAACCAAAACAAACCAGGCAGCCCCATAAGTCGTAAGAATTAAAGGCACGATTCCGCCTTTCTAACGATGCTTTTACAGAAACCATTCCACTGTAAAACTTTATGATTTGAATCTTTATAGCTGCCAGCAGAGCACATGTTCACTGCCTTAAATTATAACTTAATCTCAACAGAATTTGTGCTTTCCAGCACTCTGTGGGTAGAGTGAAAGATGAGAGGCAGAGCTTCATGCCTCCTGCCCACCTGCCTCCTTGGACACGACCTCCAGAGGTGCCCTGTGCTGGGGTGCAGCCCCCAGGCCAGCTCCCATGTGGAGATACTCTACAGCACAGGTCCTTAAGCAGCACCTTTCAGCACAGAGATAGAGATGCCCACAGGACATTGTTATGGTGTTGTTTATTACCATGATTGCTAAAGCACTAAAATGAAGGAATGTGGATATCAATAAAAACAGTAAAGGAGACAGAGGAGATATGACAGTAGCATCCCAGATATGCTTTGTGGGACCAGTGCATCCTCCTCAGCAGCATCACACACACCAACCCCAGTGGAAAGCACTTGGGGCAGTGAGGAACCCCCCACTTATTCAAAGGGTAGAAAAGGACCAGATCTGCAAGAGATGCTGTGACAGAACTGGTTTACAGCAGTCCTCCAAAGGACACCTCCTTCCAGGGGATGGTCTGCCCACTAACACAGCTCTGCTCTCTGCAGCAGAGGTACTGCTGCCAAGACCCTGCTTAGGCTACAGTAAAGCAGAGCATCCCCCTGTGGTCTCTGACCTGCTTTCCCTCCACAAACACCTTGCTCAAGAAGAGCATGCTGGTTGATTTTGATGGACTTTTTAAAACCTTGCTGCATATATCAAGAAGCAGAAGTTGCACTGGTAGCAATACACAGCAGTGTGCAAATGTGAGTTGCAAGTATATAATGCAATCCTGGAAGAAGCCCATGCCTTGTGACCATGTTTGCACATATCAAGATGGCAGCAGAGGAAAAAAATGCTGGAAGAAAACTGCCAGCTATCCATAGCAAAGAGTGCTCCAGTTTGGTGGGGGAATTGGGAACATATTTTTTTAAATTCATTCTCATATTCAGCAACAAGGAAAAGACCAGTCAATCAATATAACAGTAAAAGTTTTAACACAGCTAACCTTTAGACACTAAACAATGTCATACAAAACTAAAGCAAACTGCATGAAATCCCAGTTAGGTGTCAAAATCACCCTGGGTCAGCCAGGCTAAGAAAACAGAGATAACAGAGATAACAGACTGAAGCATCCTGCCATACTGAGCCCTGTAGTTTTCTCTGCTGAGATGTTGGTATCTATGAATGAGTGGTCCTCCTCAGGCAGCCACAAACAGCCTGTTGATGTTTGTGAGTTCTTTGGACAAGTGACCCAACTAGATGGTTGAGGTCACTGTACTCCTGCAGCTCCTAGACTTGAAAGATAAAAGGGCTTTCTAGTTGTGCTCCCTGCTTCCAATTCCTGTACAGTTTGTTCATACCTTTCCCCTTCGCATCTCCTTTCCTTTTCTTCTGGCAGGGGGAACTGCTTTTTCCCTTCCTCTGGTTGACCATGTGCTGATAAACTTACATGGAACCATTTTCACTGCCAGCTGCTGATCCTGCACTTTAACCTGCTGTGTCTCTTGCTCATCTCTACAAGCCACCAGGCTACCTCAGAACTGAGGTCACACAGAAACTGAAGTGCCCTTCTGAGAGAACATGTGATGCTCCACACCTTGTGTCTGCCAAACAGTGGGAACCTGATACCTGGACAGTCACAAAATCATGCACAAGTAGAAGGATGAACATGAGATTATCTCTTTCTTCCTGTCCAAAACAGAAACAGCTAAATTTAATGCATTCCTGAAATAATTCTGCTTCATTTGCTCCTGAAACTTAGCAGTGCTCCCCACTGACTAGGCAGTCTAGTGCACTGATCTGTCACCTCCATGGTAGAACATAACAGCTGACAGAAGGGATTCAGTTTAGGCTCATAATTTCAAGCCTTATCTGCAGTTGGAACATCTTCCTACTCCTCAACCTGCAATGCCCACATGCCACACAATCTTAAATGAGGGTGGATTTCTTTTCCATTCTCCCAAGGAGAGACCAGCCTGACCACCCTCACCACCTTTGTTTTAGGCAGGCTACAGCTGAAATGGGTATCAAGAAGAAGAAGAAGTAAGAAAGCAAACAGCCCTCCATTTTCTGCAAGATTACCAAGAATTTAGGAACAAACCTTTTAATTTCTTTTTTCCCTTACTCTAATATTCTCTTTTTTTTTTCTAGGAAAAGGGGGTGTGGATCTCCTGTAGGCAGGATAAGAGAGTGCTCTTGGGGAGCTGAAGTTTGTCAGTTCAAACTGGACATGTAGTACCTGGCAGACCTCACCTTTGACAGAGCCACATGTGACTAAGAGCTTCCCTTTGATGCTTTCTCCTCTGGATCTTTTAGGCTGCAGTCCAGTAACTTTCCTTCTTTAAAGGAAGGCTGAGGAGATTTTGTTTCCTGACTTTTGAAGAGCTTTTCCTCTTCTTTCTTTGATCTGTGTAGTGAATTTGATCTCCCAGAAGAGCAGGATGAGTGTGTCTCCTGGCAGCCCGGTTCCGGACAGTCAGGATTTGATTCATCGATTCGTTTATTTTTATTTGGCTTTTGTGTTTGGCAAGCTGAATACAGGGCTCTTATCCTTAGGTCCAAGAGAAGGAAGGTGCTTCCCTGAACCTGGCTGAGTCTGTACTTTCCAGGCTGTGGGCTGGATGCCAGCACATCTCTCGAGATACTTCCACTGTCTGCTCAAGAATGCAAGGAAAGAAGCTCATCTCTCCCTCCTGCTCCATCATGAGACTAGACATCTAAACAGAGTGTGCTGATAAGATATTCGAGTCCTCCCCTGCAGGGAGCACTTCAATTTCCAGCTTGTTTTGTGGCAGGTTCTGGACAGGCTTCTGCTGACCTTTCATGCTCCCCGCTGGCCTGGCAGCCAGAGGAGGGATGACAAGGGGACCTCGCCTTCCTGAGGACTGAAATGAGGCTGTAACTCCTCAAACCCATCCTACTGAAGTATGAGAGGAACTCTTTGTAGGTCTTTATCTCAGTGACAGCCCTTCTGGGACTCCTGCATCAGTCTGAATGCTTCTTCCAAACAGCCATGCATGGTAAATCCCACAGCAAATCTCTTCCAAGCCTTCTGGCAGCTTTCCCTCCCAAAAGGAGGAGACCCAGGTCCTGCTGTGCCCAGACCAGCTCCTGACTGGAAGTTTAGAAGACCTGTTCTAGCTGGACACCAAATATTTTGGGAGAAATAACCATTCAGAAGAGATGCTCTGAGGTGAGGTGACCCAGGAGAACAGACCTGGGGTGTCAGAGGAGCCCACTGGCAGAGCATCCTCAGCTGTGTGAATACTTGAGCCAGCTTGGGGCAATTCCTGCTCCCAGGCTGCTGGGAATCCAGCCTGCAGCCCAGCTCACAGCTTCAACCTGTCATTGGAATCATCTCATGGCTGCACTGAGATTAGGAACAAAATGAATGTTTTTGTGGGTATTATTGAAGTTTTCAAGCCTCCTCTCCTGACTGATTGGTGCCAGAGATGGGATAAGGACAGGAGTCCCTCACTTCCAGCCCCAAGATGGACAGCAATGCTGTATATTCAATAAATAACTGGGGTATTTACTCAAATGAATGACTCTGAGCCTGCTCCAAGGAGTTAATTTAGTGCTAACTGACTGGATGAAAATGAAAAGGTCTCATTTTACATTAAGAATGATCACCTGACAGTTTTACTGAATATATTATGACAGGATTTATATGGCTATATAATTTTAGGGTATATTTGGAAGATTATTATCCTGATTTAAATAAACATGATCTCAAGAAAATCAACAGAGAGTCAGGAACTTTTCACACAAGAAGAAAGGCAAGAAACTGGCTCGGAAATTAACCTCAAATATTTTACCTTGTGCCTTCTACCAGACACTGCTTTGTAAACAGTGGGATCCCACAGTTCATAGGAAGTGGCAAAAATCCACCAAAAGTTCTGCTAACTCACACATAACTAATGAGTATGGCACAAACTTCTCACTCCAAATGTCTCGTCTTTGCACCAGGAAGGGAGCAGCAAGGGAACCTGGCAGATTGTGTGGGCTGGAGGGAGGAGGAGGTGGATGGAGGCAGGAAGGAGAGGCCTGGGTGTCAAAAGTGCCCCTTAAAAAAAAGTGTTGCTTAAAGAGCCTTCTGCAAGGAAAAAGAAAATAAAAGGGAGGAATCAAAAGCAAATATATTGTTGACTTTGGGAAGGGCATCACTTTCACGTGTCTTACTTTCCAGGAGATGCTCCCATTCTCTGAACACAAACGGGGCACAAAGGAGACTTTCAGGAACTTTTGCCTCTCATGCTCAGGGGCAGCTGGCAGGCTCTGGGCTTCTGCCCCACACAAGAGCAGCCCTGAGATGAGGCTCAAATATGCCCCATTGCACATCACCTATGGGATGGAGAAAACACTGCAGCACATGCCTATGGCATTCCCAGGCCTTCAGTACATCAGCCCTGCAGCTGGCATCAGGGCAAAACCAAACCCATGCAGGTAGGAGCTACTTTCCATGTGCTCATCTCCCTTCCAGCTTCCACAGGCAGTGGATGCTTACATGGGGAACCTTAGTGCAAATAAGTGCCAAGGACACAACCAGCTGCCTCTTTCAGCCTCCCCAGGTCCTGAATCCCTTCTCATCCTGTGTCTCTAAGTGTAATTGTATACAAGAAAAATCCTCTCCAGGCTTGTTCTGTTTTACAGACTGCCTGATGGGATTATCTTTCCTGTCATTTTGAAGCTTGTATAAGCATGTGACTTACACCACTCAAGCTAAATCACACTCAAGACGTTCTGTCTGTCTAAATTGTTTTCAGGATCAAGTAATTTATTTACAGATCATGTTATTTATTTAGGAAAAAATGAATTTAAAACCAGAATTTTAAAACAAATGTAAGACAGAGGTAATGAGGACATTGCAGTCAAGTACCAATATCCTGTGGAGCAGGTAAGTGCCAAACAGCAATGATCTTGAATACTGAAAACTGCACTCTCTGGTCTCAGACCACACAAAGAAAAGGCAACTTATTTGGTCAGGCACAGACTTGCTGGGAGGTAACACTCACTTAGAGACTACAGTGATGATAGGCAGCCCAGACACATCCAAGACAGGTAGATCGATTATTCCTGTAGCAGTAACCTTGGGGAAATATTTGTCTGTCATAACCCCAAAGCAGATCAACTAACATTTAGGGACTAATCTGATGCCCAGTCCAGTCAGTGCAAATTTTTACATTTATTTACTTCCATGGCTGCTGGATCAGACCTTTTGGGACTGCAAAATATCATACAAGCTTCTCTTTCCACTGGAAGAGCTATAAATGTGCAAAGAGCTGAAGTCAGGAACAGCCAGGTGGAATTTGGCTGTGGGTTTATTAAGTAACAGAAACATCTCCCGAAGCTGAAGAGTGTCAGTGCCCAGACGAGGGTCAGGGGCACACACAGGCTCCTTCAAGCACCTGCTCCATGCACAGTGAGTTCATAATTCCTATGGGAATGCCTCTAGAAGCAAGTCAGGTATGGGGGCAGATCTCCACCCTGGGAAACTGGTGGCGGTCCCAGGGGTCGCTTGGTCACCACCCCACACCTAAGGGCAGGGATGCTTTTCAAAGAGCAACCAGATGAGGCCAAAGTCCACATGCATTTTCTCCAGTACAGTCTGAAGCCCAGAGCTGACTTTCTAGCGTTTATTCTTGATTTTAAGTGGTTGTTAAAAAAAAAAAAAAAAAAAAAAGAAAGGCTCATCAAGAAGGGGACTGTGTGCTTTAAAGTGCTTCAGCAGGCTCTCAGAGTCCACTTATTTTTGAGTGAAGATGGATACCTCAAGAGGTTCTCCTCACCAGTAAATAATTCATAAAAGACAAACAAGCCCAGGTCTGTTTGAATTAGAACAAAATATTTCTTTAGAAAAGTGAAGTGATTAAGCACAGGAGGAGCTGGAGATGACAGCTGGTGTCTGCAGCTCCGGATGAGTCACCTTCACTCGCCAAGGCCCCTCTCTCCGGGAAGTGCTGCTGCTTTTTTCTTAACCCTTTGAGATTCCCAGGAATGATTTGTCACCGGGGTTATTAGCATTTCTCCCTTGATATCGACAGCTTGTCTTTCCTTCTTCTAACCGGTGAGTGATTTCTTCACACGCTCACCAAATATAGCCAAATCACCATGGTAAACTTATCGACAGAATCATATTAACAGCTGCTGAGCATTTACAGGGCTGTAAGTTATACAGAAAAAAGAAGGAAGAAAAACACACATGGAAATAAACCAACTCTGATCAGCAGTGACAAGCATTTATTTAGGAGCCACTTGATGGAAATATTTTTTATGTTTTAATTGCTAATTACAGGCTACTCCAGAAGGGTAGCTTTGGCCAAAATTATCCTTTAAGCTGGAGCATTAAGCCAGAAGTGAGCACACCCTATGTGGATATATCTTAGGACATCAGGACAACAGGATTTATTTTTAAAGTGCTGTCCTTGTTTAAATCAAGCCTGAAATTTGCCAGTCAAAGTTGCATCGCTCCTGACTTACCAGGCAAGGACCTCTTAAGTGTGAAGTCTTAAGGTAAGAGCTGAAAACACATTATATAAAGGCCTTTTCAAATCATTAGCTGAGGATGCTCTGATCCTCTTGCATACTGGGCATCACAAAAGGGCCCAAAGGGGCCATCAGGGAGTGGGCAGCAGCTAGCAGCATCCTTGCTTCCCCACTGTGCAGCAGAGCATAACCCCTCTGCCTGCTCTAAGTCAGACTGGACCCAGAGGGAGAAAACAGCTGGTTTTCTGCTCCTCTTTCTCTGCATGTTCAGGACACTCTCAGCATCCCCTCCCTATCAGCCCCCACATTTGGAGGTATATTTTTATTAGGGACACATATATATAACACATATATAACAGGTATGTGGATGATTCTCACTACTTACTTTGAGGCATCTAAGTTCCAAGATTGTTTCTGAACAGGTGTTTTCAACCCTTTGGGATTCTCGCAAATTTCTCAGGAGATAAAGCTTTCAATTCCAAACAGCTGGCACCTGGTGGGAGCTACTGATGAGAAATCAGCATCCCTAAAGCATCACCCAGCACAGGACACAGGACCTGCTCTACTCCCAGAAGAGCCACCCACTTGCACTGGTGCTCACAAACATAAAACTGACTAAGCAAAGTGCAGAGACCTACAGTGAACTCACTTTCAATAAATTTAGATGTAGAATAAAAAGGCTGCTCTAGCCAGGCCCTCAAACAACCCATCTGGGCCATGAACCTTTGACCACAAGGGAGAAAGGAAAAGATGAAGCATTTCTGCTGCTTGGGGACATCCATAGTTGGTACATCAGGCAGTTCACCAAGGTTCTTGCAAGAGTTTATATCTAATAGCTGCTACTTCAGGGTTTCTGAGGGCTGGCGTTAGAAAGCTGAATTCCATGGGAGCTGTACTCAACTGAGTGGCTTCCTCCTGTTGAAGGCAGAAATGGGATGGGGCCTGGGCACTACTGGCAGTGCAAATACATTTGCTGAGATCCCAAAGTTGGCTGTGCTGACTCACCTGGCTCACTCCTCTGCAGCATCTCCTAATCTTGTTAGAGGTCCAAGGGAGACAGCCTTGCAGGTAACAGCTTCCCATACCCTCCTTGTGCCAACCCAGAGAAGGGCACATGGAGGCTCAGGTATGGTTTGCTGGCTAGCAAAGCAGGGACAGCAAGATGGGGAAGGAATGGCCATCATCTGAGACACAGAGACAAGAAGTCACCCCCAAGAAAAGTGCTTATTCTAATCATACTCACTTTCTTCTGGCATTTTTCAAGTCAAATTGGGAGTGTGAACCAAAGTAACTTCTCCTGCCTCTGCTGCTCACCCTTCTTCCCTGCTCTAGAAAAAGCACAGACCAGACTACAAACTGAAAGCCCACAAAGTATTACTGCAAAACCTTTCTTTAAAATTTAGATGTAAACGGTGGCTTAGTCTTCAATTTCTTCCCTTCAGCCACCTTCCCCATTCAGCTCCCTACCCTCACACACACCCTTTCCTTCCCCAAACTCCTTTGTTCAACAGAACAAAAAAAAAAAAAAAAAAAAAAAAAAAAAGAGAGAGAAAAGAAAAAATAGAAAAGCACCCCCAGAAAAATGGTGCTATCTCACCCCATCTGTCCTTAATTTCCCTCCCAGATTCACTTCTTTGCTCTTTAAACCCTCTTTTAAAGCAGCCCAGCCACCAGACAGTGGGACTGCAGAAGGATCACAAGCCAGGCATTGGAATGGTTGGACCCAGCCTCACTGGGACCTGCACTGCTTAGGAATGGGATGGAGGAACAGGGCAGCATCACCACTTCCAATCCCTCCAGCTTGACCTCTGTACCATGAAGCTGCTCTTTTGGGCCCTCCATTCCCAGACAGCAGCTTTCTGGACCCAAGAAAGAATGGAACCATCCTGCTTTAATTGAGTTCTCTTTTTTTCAAGAGTTGTCAGGCACTGTAGGCTCTCTAAGACCTCTGCCCCAGCACTTCAGCAAGTTTCTCTTTCACTCTGTTAAGTCAGTGGGTGGGTTAGGGGTGCAGAGCTACACCTGCTGCCTCTGGAGGGCCACGTCCCCTCTGTCCTGCTGCAGTGGGTACAGAACCCCTGAGGGTTCTCTGTCAGCTCAGTCATGCTCCTCACTGATGTCCTGCAGTGTCCAGACCCAGGCTGTCTTGGAGTTGGAGCTCCCACACCCACTGGGAGCAGGACTGGTGGGATTTCAAGGACTTGCAATTGGTCAGAGCCAGATCTGCCTGTGCACTGGGGAAGCACCATAGCATCATCCAAATGTGTCACCTCCAGCATGTCCCAGCTTCCAGGGAAGGAAGTACCAGATCATCTAAATCCAAAACATCATGGATTTGTATTCAGGCAGATTAACCTACCCTGAGGAGGGTGAGGGGATATGAAGCATTTAAAAGGTGACCCAAAGGGAAAAACTGAGCCATGCTGGGCCGTGACATAAGTATCTCCAGTTGCTGGATTCAGGCTGCCAACAAAAGACTTCCTCAATAAGGAGCCCTTCCTCTTCCTCCTCCCACCAGAGCAGGGAGTGGGTGCCTGGCACCTCAAGAGCCATGACTGATCTGTGAGATGTGATAGTGCTACTGTGAGAAGGAAAGTTAGAAGCAGCTTCTATTACCAGAAGAAATCTCCATCAACTTCCACAAGAAGCAAACTGAAGAACGAGTGAGGCTCTCGCTCTGGCCCCTGCAGAGCTGGGATCACAGGAGTTACTCACAGGACTTCTTTGAGCCTCTTTACATCACTCAGGGAAATACAGTACCTGGCAGTGTGAGCTCAGAATAGAGGAAGCAGAAGCTCGCTGAAAATACAGATGCTAAAAGCTGTTCAGGCAGGCAGAGCCAAGTCTCATTCTTCATGTAAGAGAGCTCCCTCTAGGTCAAACACTCGGGTATTTCAGAGCCATCGCTCGTTTGGGATCCCATGCTCGGACCTGATACCTTTCTCTGGAGATGTGCCCGTCAGTCAGAAAGCCCAGAGGCACCCCAGAAAATCTGTCGTTTGCTTTCCCCTCGCAATATTGCCTTCCTGCTGCGGGCATTGGCCACCCGTGCTATGTGTGTGACAAACACATGTGTGTGACATGTGCCCTGCGTGTGCCCAGAGCCACCAGTCCTCAGAACTTCACCCACCAGAGCAGCTCTGACCCCTGCATGTATTTAAAGCACATTGAGATGTGGCACTTGGGGACATACTTTAGTGGCAGATGTGGCACTGCTGAGTAAATTGTTGGACTCGAGGATCTTACAGGTCTTTTCCAACCTAAGTGATTCTGTGACTCCACGATCCTGCTATGTTCAGCTGGAGCACACCAGGGAAGGAGCCAACCCGTAATTTCTCCAGCCCCAAACCCAATCTTTACCCTCCTTTGAAACACTGATGAATTATTCCACAAACTGATGAGCAAGGGGAGTTCAGAAGAGGCTTTCAAATTCACAGAGCTAGAAAAATCGGATGGAAAAGACTTAGTGCTGGAAAATGCTGGACCGTTCCCCGCAGTGGGATCCCAGGAGCTTTGCACAAACTAGTTTTAAGCCTTGAAGTCTTTAATACAACTTCCTGTTTTATTTTTCTTTTACCTAGACTGGTATTTACTAATAAATATGCAGCTGGCTGTATAGAGAACAGCAGGTAGCTCCCATTTACAGCTGTATATAACTGACTGCAGCATTCAACACCCTCACTCTGCTATGCAGTATAATACTCACAATAAAACACACACCGTATTTGCAACTCTGTTCATGCTACTATTCTGGTACGTGACACACATTAAGAAACATATTCAGAACATAGAAAAGAATTTACCATTTACATAAAAAAGATGCACTGGGATTTTCAATAAGTTCCAGCATAATACAGTATCATTTTTATATCTTGTCTGCTCCCTTGGTCTTGCTGATTTAATACATTTTTTTCTCTTTATAACCAGAAATCTATAGGTTGTATATGGATTTTCTTAAACCTAATATATGGTGTCAGTGTGTATTTATAAAACTTTACCATAGAAATGTAACAATTGTCAGAGTGACTTAATCCAAGGGCCATCCAGGCCAATATCCTGTCTGCAGCAGTTTTTGCCATTAATATGGATTAGGCAGACAATACAGTTTACTACAACCTAGTTTTAAAACCCTGTTAGTGATAATACTACTGCCGTGTGTATAAATGGTTATAGAGCACAGAGTGCAGAGAAATAGCATCATCCCTACAGGGCAGGGAGGGAAACTGAGGCAGGGGATATGGGGATTATTTTCACATGCATAAAGAGATATTATATTTATATATACATAAAACTTGATGGGGATTATATATGACAAGGAGCTGTCTGGAGCCCTAGATAGCAGCACCACCCACTCCAGCCCTTGCATCCCACCATGTGTCCCTGGCTGCACCAAAGGAAGGGCCACAAGCCTGGGGGATGTTGCCCTGGGAAGAGTTAATGGTGCAGGTCTCAAATCCAAGCGCTGCAGGTGTCTGCTTTTAATTCTTTGCTGCTCTTCTCCCAAACAGCCCAAGGATTTCCACCCTCCCTCTTTCTCCTTTACAAATGAGTGTTTAACATAAGAAGAGAGGCAAGAGGAGCCAGGGCAGCCCTTTCTAGGCAACCTGAGCAGGCGGGAAAAGGCAGCTGGCTGGAGCCCAGTGAGAGAGCAGGGACCATGGGAAGAGCCTTCTCACATCTGGTTAAGTACTGCTAAACCCTCCGACGAGCTGCCTAATTATTACAACACTTCTGCCGAAAAATTAATGTGCTTGGCCGTCTGCACTGGGGCAGAAAGGGTAGGAAAGCAGCTGTCAGGATGCAGGCAGCGATGGGAGCACCAAGGAAAGAGGTTTGCAGCACAAGAGCACAAGAGAAGGGCAGGGAAGCTCTGCCTGCAGGGACCCTGCTGGGGAAACAGCCTTGTCCCTGCTTCTTTTTGCTGCATGGCCCCCAGGAGAGGACAGTGCCAACAGAGTTGTTAATCTAGCAACAACAGCCCTTGTAAAGAGCTCAACAGTGATGCCCTGCCTACCAAAATCGGCAGAACAGCCTGCCAGCAACCCAAAACATAGATAATCATCCCAAGGACCCAACAGCAGGGCCAGGAACGAGACCCAGGACACTGAGGTCCCGTCTGGCTGGCCTCTGCTCGCTTTTCCTTCTTGCTGAGCCCTCATTTCTGTAACTTCCAGAAAATTCAAGAGTGGCATTTTATTTCTGATGGTTTCTATAAGAGCTGTAGGTACAGTAGCACATTCATATGCACATCCCTATTCACTTGTCTCTGCCACAACCGGTTAAAAAAAGGCTGCAGAGAAGACAGCAGGGTTCTGCCCCCCCAGCTCAGCCATCTCTGTGTCAGGTTAGTGGGTAAGCCTCTTTCTGCTACAGCTGTGCTGGGATTAATCTCTCTCCCTAGACAAAAAGGTGGGCTTATTTCCCAAGAGGTGTCCAAGTACACCCAGAGAGCTCAGCGAAAGCAGCAGCCTGCTGGGTGCCTTTTACCCACAGACATTTGATGAAATTAATGACACACAAGTAAGTATAAAGGCTAAGACAAATAGAACTGGCAACAACTTGAACCTTTGGCCTGTCCTTTGAAAGTCTCTGGCAAGTCTCAAATCTTCTTGATCTGCTCACTAAAAGGATGACTGTCCCACAATTATTTTCCAAGCATTTGTTGGCAAGTTGTAGGAGGAAAAAGGCATTTCACTGAAGCTGTTAGTACAAAAGCTCAACTCCAGCCAGGGGCTGGACTCCACTTCAAATTATAATATTTTAAGTACCTGAAAATAAATATTTTGTCAGCTGCTGAGAATTAAGAAGTAGCTTCGACCTTTCAGAGAGGGGAACCCTGCAGAGAGCGGCGAGGCTCAGAGAGTTAGCTGCAAAACAAGCTCTGCCTGAGCCATTCAACCTGTCTAGAGCACACACAGCCTCCCCTCCCGTACTCCCAGCTCCCCGCAAGCTGCCCAGAGCCTCTGGGGCACGACAGGCTATCCTGCACCCAGCAGCTCCTTCCTAGCCAGGAAATGTGCTGACAAAAGGGACTGGAGCAGCACTTTGCTATAAATTGGGTGCCACAATTAAACTGAGCATCCTCGAGATGGCAACAGCAGAGTGACCAGTCCACTCCCCTGCTGCTCCCTGGTGCTGTTGTGTCATACTGTACCACTCACAGACCTAGGAATTTTGTCCACAAGGATTAAAAATACTGACTTTTGTTTTGTAAAATCTGACTGTGACCAAGCCCCTGGGGAGATATACCCACCACCCTGTCACCCCATCGCCTCTCAGACCTCTGAGCCACAGTGAGCGCTATTTGTACTCCAGCAACAGCAAAGGGAACCCACACAAAGCAGGAGATCTCTGTTTTTCCAGCAGAGCTCAAGGAGTTAAATCCCTCTCCCTTCCCCCCCATCTTTCTGCCTTTGGCCTTTAGATCAGCCCTGGTTGCCAATGAGGACTCATCGAAACACCACCAGGCTGGGCCTGTCAGGAAGGAAACCAGCGCGTCCAGAGTTTTGTTGTTCTAAAGACTTTTTTTAAAATTTTATTTTACTGCTCAGGAAGGAAGCCAGAGCTTGCGCTTCACTCCAAGAATGTTGATTACTCATCCTTCCCTGCATTATTTCTTTTATCTCTCACTTTTATCTACCTTACTCCAAATTTTTACCCCAAATTCTTTCTCTACTATTCCTAGACACTGATTTCAGCTGTTCATCCAAGTTGCATTAAAAAAAAAATATTTGGCAACTGTTTCCTCAGAAAAAAAATCCTATTTGTCATGTTTATTAAACAAGCCTCCATCCCTCCCCCTACGCAGCCTTTTCAATCCAGGCACCACGGTTATGACCACTGCTCGAGGATCTGGGCACTACAAAACATGACCACAACCACCCTCAGCTGGAGAATATCATAATCCCTGCTTTAGAGACAGACACTGAGAAATTACTCTGCTTGTCCAAGGTCAATAGAGTCCAGAGCACAAGCACAACCTGTGCTCAGAGCTTTGCCCAGGCAGCCCTTCCCTCTTCCTGCTCCGCATGGCTGCGAGGATTAGGCACGCACAGCTCTGCCAATAACTGTGTCCTTCATCTTCAACACCCCCCACCAGTCAGGCTAGAAACGAGCAACACAAGTAAGAGAATAGGTATGTGACGAGTTGATGACACATTTCCTTAGGTGCAGAAAAATGTGGGTCCTGGATCACCCAAGTGTCAGTGAGCCACCTGAGTACATAGCAGAGGGACTATCAGCAAGTGGTGTCTAACTGCCTTCTCCTCCCAGCCTCTGCAAAATCCATCACACCACCCGGGGGTTTCCTTTTCTTCTCTGCCCAGGTGCAGCTAACAAGCCAGACACAACTGGCAACATCTGGGAGAACACACACACAGATGTTTCTCATTGACACCGTAACCTTCCCCAGCCTCCACCAGCACGTGCCCACGCCCCGGGGTGGGCGCCCAGGTGGGAGACACACATTGGGTCCCCACAGTGTTCCCAAAGAGATGCCCAAAGGGGAAGCTTTTGGGTTTTTTTAGCTTGAGTTTCTTTCTTCCTTGAGATGTGCCACAAACCTGGGGGCTGATCCGGGTAACACCATACACAGCTTCCCCAGGCTCCTACACCCACAACATCTCTGTTACACGCCAGTGAAGCCAGTGCAAGTTCTCTCTGCCCAGCTCTGTCTTGCTCTAATACAATCCTCCCCTGTTTCCACAGTTAACTCATTGTTTTCATTTTAAGAGGGGAAAATAACGAGATGGTGGGAACATTACTTCTGGCTAACGGAGACAGAGATCTGCAGACTTTCATAGCTTACTTTTTCCAGTATATCCTAGTCCTGATCCAAATATCATCATACTTATTTCAGTCCTGGACCAAATGTGGGACTGGACACAACACATTGGCCAAATTAAGACAGAAATAACTTGTAGCATTTTTTTACTTCACACTCTCTCTAACACCTCTTGCTGACATTAAATTTCTGGTCTGCAGATGCCCTGCTCCCCGCACTACTGAATGTCCCAGCGCCTTCAACACAGCTTCCCTGAACACATTAGTCCCAAATCTGCAGTGAAGGCAGGCTGCCCATCACCTCCCCCCTTCCAAAATCAAAACAGCTCTTTGAGAGCAACACTTTTGTGCACAAACCTAAATATGCAGAAAGGAAGGAGCAGCACAGACGGCAGCAGCCAGTCCCGAGGAGCAGAGCTGGCAGGAGCAATGCCAGCTGTCCTGTACAGGCTGCATGCTGAGCAAAGTGCAAATCTGAGGGCAAAGAAGCAGGGCTGTAAGAATTTGACTGCCCATTCTCCCCTTCTCTCCTCTAAGGGGCACCTCCTGATGTATGAATCCACTCAGGCTGGCAACTTTTTGATTGTAACCATTAAGTTCCTCTGCTCCTTTTCAGCACAGGGTTATCCAGGTCACTGATTGCTCCTTCATCTCCCCAGCAAAAAAAAAAAAAAAAAAAAAAAAAGCATCAGTGGTCAAGCTGCCTCCTCAGGGAAGCTGAAGACAAGGGCTCAGGAGGTAAAAGCTGTCACCCTGGCTGAGGACTTTGCTAGAGGCTTATCTCCCATCTATAGTGCTGGAAATATGAAGTGAGGCTGGTTTGCAATCAGAAGAATAAACAAGGGAAGAAAATGAGCTTCTGCAGCCCCCTCGATGGTGCTGTGGAGTTTGGATCCCTGTGACCTGCACTGATATCCAGCTCCCAGGCTTTCCACCTATCCACAGCCATGGGGAGATGGCCCTTGTGGGATTGCCCACGCTGCAAACACTGACAGGAGACAAGGCTCCCTCCAGCCTGCACAGGCCAAAGGTTGGGCTGGGAGCGGGGCAGCTCTGCTGTGGCACGGCCAGGCCCCCTGATAAGAGGTGCAGCACCCAGGGTGTCACTCACCCTCCTGCTGTCTCACTCACAAACACTCTCACATCACCTCCTGAATCCCATGGGAGCTCACCTGGTGCCTCCAGTAAGGAATTTTGTGGAGCATCCCCCCAAACAGGACTGACTCCTAAAGAAATCTTCAATATTGAAAGTCAGGTTGGAGAACAAGGCAGAGCTGTGATCTGTGCTGGGTCTCTTCCCATCCCTGATCTCTTCTCATCCCTGCACAACTGCCAAAGCAGGCTCTCTGCAATGAGGGATGATTATCCTATGCCTCCTGATAGCGAGGGATGCTACAGGACAGACCATTTCACATTCTAAATGGCTTTGCAAGTTGTTTCCTAAAGCGCAGAAAAACAATAGAAAAATCAGATTAAAAGGCTGAGCCATTTTAAATTAAAAATACCTAAATTTAAATCAAAGTCCCAAAAATCCCAGTAGGAAGAAATGGGTCCTTCAGGGCAGTGCCCTTTCACTTGTTGCTCTGTTTACAAAACCAATTGCTTTTGGGGAGGCTGTCACAGGGAGCCTTCACCCCAGCTGCTCTTCCCAGTGCTTTCTGATTTAGTTTCCATACAAGTGCCAGGAAGCATCCACCTGCCTCCCAAAGAGCAAGCCCATGCTTGGGGAGCCAGCCCTGCCAGGCAGCCCAGCTGGATGTGTCCTGCCAGCCTCCCCCTGCCCAGGGCTGTGGCACTGCACACTGAGAAAGCCCAGGTAAGCTAAGGACTGCACCTGAGAAAAGCTCATGTGCAGAAGCTCTTGGGGCCTTCTAAATTGAAAACATCATGTGGTTACTCTGGCAAGATATAGTTAAGATTCAGTGCTGTTGGGGGATACCAAGGACACAGTTTCCAGCTCTTGCTTTTAGGGGTATCCGGAGACACTTGGTGCCTTCCTTTTCCTACTTCAGAGCAGCCCAGGATTCACAAGAAAAAGCACAAAACACATTCTTGCTCTGCAGTTCAGTGAGAAAGCTGAAATCTGAAGTTAGCAAGAAATGGATGTTCTAAAGCAATACTGATTAGAAACTGTGTCCCGAGTGAGGAAAAATGCGATGGAAGTGTCCCACACCTGAACTCCACAAGCAGTTTTGCTCTCAGCAAGACTCCCTCCCATGTTATCTGTGTTTAGGACAATAAATCTCTCCTTGCTTTGCTCCTCCTCAGCATTGTTTTTCCCCCTCTTCTGTTGCTCAGGCCACTGCTGCAATTCAAGACACCAAATGAGAGAAGAAAGTGATGGCTAAGAAGAACTCTCAGATTATCACGACCACCCTCATGTTTTTAAAGGACAGAACAAAGATGAAATGGACAGATACAGATAGCACCAAACCCAGCAGTACTTTTTCAGCCGGAGCTTTCCTTGACTTGAGGGCTGGGTCAATCTGGCCAGCAAATACCCAATACCTGACACAACAGCAGGAAAATAATTCAGTTGTAAAAAAACCTGAATTTGTGGTGATGAATTTGTCCCAAATTCTGTCACCTGTGAGTTTCTATACTCAGACCAGCAAAGCCAAGCAGGCAAACAGTGATGTTGCATGGAAGGGGAGAAAGAGGCATATACAGCTTACATGTGTAAATTTACAAAGATGCACGTGCCCTTTTCCAGATGATGCTGAAATTTAATCCTATATTAAATTTCCCAAATAGAAATCCATTATTTCTGAAGAATTTCAATTGCTCTGCATAGCTGAAAAATGTCCTCAAAAGTCCCCAAATCTGCTATTCCACCCTGAAGAAGAGAGGTGAAACATTCACAGGCTATCAGGCACATTGACATGATAGAAGACCACCAATGACATGAACCAGAGGATAAAAATCATCCCAATTTGCTATCAATGGCTGCTTTTCTTGGAATACGGTATTAAAAGAAAACAACTTCATTCCCACTATGAATTTGCATTAGAAATCCATAATAAAAAATAAAGCTTAATATTATACAAATGGGTACAGTTCTCTATAGTGCTCTTGATGCAGATTAAGGTTAGACAGATTTTAGATGACAGTTATTTACCTCAGTCTAGCACCATGTATGCACAAAAAGAATTTATTTTATAGCTGCAGATATTAGCCAGAAAAAAGAGATGAGAGGAAATCTTACAGTCTCACGTAAAATATAATTATGTCTGTTTTCTACTCCTTGGAAGGCAAACAAAGAGAAAAAAATGAATCTGCTGCTAGCATTTAATGGGACTTGTCTAAATGATATCAAACAAATAACAACCAGCAGCAATTCACTAACACCTTCACTTCTATTTTTTTCATTGGGGAATTCCAGAAACATTAAGACCTTGTTGCCTTGAACACTTTCAGTCCTACAGAGCAGGATTAGGCCCGTGCCTGAGTATGCCTCTTTCTTTCAAGACCTTCAAAATATCAAGGAAAGGAAAATAAATCACAGAGGCACTAATGCTTATTCTCTCCCTCCTGAAATGTTCACCTTCCCCCCTGCTTCTCCCCATTCCTTATGCAATCACCACCAATCAACCAGGAAACTGTTGCTAACTCTCGAATTTTTGCAAGTTAGCAAGTAAAATAATAAAACAATGTTTTAACTGTCAGAGATCCTGGCTCGCAAAGTGCACTTTGGTCATTTCCTTTAATAACTGTAGTTTAGCAGTAATGATTTATAATAGTTCATAATATTCTACTAACTGTACTATATTAATAATACTAATACTTTGCCCTTGCCTAGCGCCTTCTGTCAGAGGATACCAAGGCGGCACGCTCGGCGGTGAGGGAGGCATCGCTGCTCCGCGCTGGGGATCGGGGAACCGCGACTCCCAGGCATGCCCGGGGTCAGGATTCCCGATCCCAGCCCAGCACGGCAGCCGCCGAGTCTGCCCGCGCTCCTCCTGCCGCAGCCCTCTGACAGCGGCCCGGCCTGATCGATGGGGCTGGGGATTTCATGTGATTCATTCCTTCTCGAAAAGCGAGGTTTGGACAGTGGTTTGCAGGCCGTGGTTTTGATGGGAAATGCTGAGAAAGGTGGGGGGGGGGGGTTTCCCTGCAATTGTACAGTAAGTACCCTCCTGCCAGCATCCAGGCGCGCAGGGCAAAAGGGGAGCGATAAATGTTTGCTGCGTCCGTGCCCATCTCTCCAGCAGGAGATGGATAAATATAACATTTCTGTGTTGCTCAGCACTCCGAAGACAGCGGCTACACCAGCTCCTGGGGAGTCCAAAAAGGAAGAGAGGGGGCACGAGGCATCTCTGGCATGGCAGAGATGACATGAAGGCCGGCCGGATGGCACCGGCTGCACGGGGAAACATTTTGGAGGAGAAAACAGCCCCAGCCCTCCCCCTCAAACGATCAATTAAAAGCCATCCTTCTGCCGAGAGCGGGCGAGGACAGCAAATGAGGGCTGCGAGGAGCAGCGCCCGGCCGGGGTCTGCATGACAATTGATGGGAAGGGGAGGCAGCCCTATCCCTCCTCTCACCATGGTGATTAGGCATTCCGAGTGCGCCAGATAGCCCCAAATAACAGAAAGAGAAATATAAACTGGAGACCGGCAGATCCAAGGGAGGCCAGATGGCCCCGCAGCCGGCAGGGGCTGCTCCCATCCAGCCCTTCCCCACTTTTAACTGTTCAAACATTTCTTTATCCCGACAAGACAATTAAGCCGAACAGCACGGAAAGGAGTCTCGGCAACAGTTTGCAGAAGGAGAGGGAAGGCTGCTGCCAGAAAAGCAGGAAAAGGAGGTGATTGCTGTGTGCTCTAAGACCTCCATGCGGCACACTTTCCTCCACAAGGATGGTGTGTATTTGGTGGAGCAACAGGGATGGATGCATGGCCGTCATCCCTGCTACTGCCCATCTGCCTGCCCAGCCCTTCCAAAATTCCACTGTTGCTTCTTCACTCCTACATCACGCAGGGCACTGCACAACAGAAAGAAACATTCCACTCGATTTAGTTCATTATTTCACAAGCAGAGTTGAACTTGCAATTTCCCATGATCATGGCTGAATATGATTTAGCCACAAAGCATAACTTCACATTAGACCCCAAATTTTAGCAGCCTTGAGAGCGGTGCATCCCAGAGGGAAGAGTTGTGAGCAATGGATGTGTGGACATGTGCATTCCCCCTCCAATCCGTTGTTCCTCCGCAAAAAACCAAAACCTTCTTCCCTCCAGCACATGTACATAGACACACACAGCTCTCTACATAGGTCATAACACAAATCCCAGCACGGGTCTGAGCAGGTGGGTGACTGCACAGACAGCCCCTGATCTGATTTCCAAAGCACCACATTATTCAGGAATTCATGCTGTGGTCATCATGGCCATGATGTCCGTCACCTGAAGTGCAATTTACATTTGATCAATAACAAACCAGTTGTTTCAAAAGGAAAACTAACTCCATGCTAGAGATGTTCTTTAAAACCCCAAAGTGTAACAAAGAGCTCACGAATACATCACACAACTTCTCCTGCAGACATGAAATCAGTTGCAGCACAAACTGTGTCCAAGGTGAAATATGATTATCAAAAATAATAATAATCGAAATAATGTTAATATAATCACTTCTACTACCCTCAGCAGACCCAAGGGACGAGCAAGGACCCAGCCTGCTCCCAGCTCAAATGTTCATCTCCTGGGCACAGCCGGAGCTGGGCAAGGGCCACCAGCAGGAGCAGGGAAACTGAGACTTGGAGAGCCAGGCTCTGGCCAGAGGATGGAAACTGAATCAGTGGCCAGGATGTAGAAGATCACCTTCACAGCACTAGTCACAGACAACACGTGATGGAGACCAAGCAGCAGGCAGTAATGGGAAACCATCTCCTGTGGTCCCAGGGAGGCTGGGGCACAGCCCTGCAGGGAGGTCTCTGCTCTGACGAGGTCCAGCCCTTTGCCAGGAGGTCCCACTTTGGCACCAACCTCTGCCTGCCACTTTGTGGGAAAGCAATGCCACAGGAACTGGGTACTATGACTGAAGGACACTGAGACAGGTTTCATTAGAAATAAAAAAAACAGGAGTTTTTTTTCCTTCTGATTTTAAAATAGGGCTATAGATCTCTTTTGCAGAAAGGAACATGGCATTTATTTCCAGTCCTTCTAGGAATCTCAATTATTGCACGCTTATTAAAGCAAACCCATAAAATATGTCTTCCAGTGCCTTTAACACATGCTTTACAAGAAGCTCCTAAACTCTAACAAATGGCATTATTTTTCTCAGTAAGCACCTAAGGGAATGGGCCCATCCAGTACAAGGTATGTCTGCTTATCCCTGGAAAGGCTCCACTTTTCCACATGTTCCCTGTATACTCTATCCCTCTGGATGTCCTGAATACTCACATTTTACAGCAAGAGACAACTTACCTAAATGCAGACATCTCAGCCCAATTTGCTGATTAACAGAGAGTGCAGTCCCACCCAAAAGCACCCCAAAGGTGTTGTCCCTTTGTGGGATGCAGGCTATGGGTCCAAGCACCATCCTGCTCTAAAAGTAAGGAAAGGTTTATGCAAAGGGCTGAGCAACCTCTACTGCATGAATATCTCTCTTATGGGGCCAGGTGCCAATCTGGAGTACTCTGGAACATATCACAAATAATTTTACTGAATTCTGCTAATTTCTTCCACCGGTGAAAGCAGGCTGAGACTTTCCTGCCATGCTGCAGAGGACTAAATAAGCACCTTCCAAACACTCCTTGATGTGCAATTGTCTCACTTTGATCCTTGTTTTCTTGCAAAGCCTTCCAAGTAAAAACCTATTTTTCAGGGAAATTAAAACTCAGTGATTGCATTTTTATTAAAAAAAAAGGGGGGGGGGGAAGGGAATTTCTCTAGAAAATCACCATTTAAGCTATGAGGTGAAACAAGTATTTTAATGATCTATTCAAGAAAGGCTCCCATACAGTGGAACTGAAGACCACACAGGGCAATCATAGTAATTCAGCTTCCATGTAACACAAACCCTTTCAGCAATCTGAAAAATACACCAAAACAGTGAAGCTCTGCAAACCTGAAAAACACCCATTAGACATGGGAAGGTGTTGCTGATCTAAGAAAATTTTACAATTTTTCCTTGCAGTCATAGAAAAGCCTAATTACATTTTTACCTTGAAGCTACAGCCACCTACCTGCTCCATAAAGAGCACAAGTAGGCAGATTTTACAGAGGGTTATATGTAACAGTGACACAAGGAATCCACAAAACTCCTCAGAAAGAACAAACCCCTAAAGTACACATTTCTACGGAAGATTCAAAAATGTATCTGCAAATGCTAATGCAAAAGAGGATCACCATTCTATCTGCAAACTGCGATCCCTCAAATTCTTCACTTCTGGAGTTCCTCTTTTCTGATGGCCAGCATCAAAGACCATTAGGATCCTCTAAAAGCTCCACAACTTGCTCTCAGCCTTCAGCAAACACACCCATACGTGTGTATGCACACACCAAATAAACTCGCTGTCTTAATGGAGAGAAGTTTCCATCGTGGGGTATCTATGTGTGATGGGAATATGATACAGAGCCAACAGACGTATCTAGTGTACATCATCCTGGTAATTACAGAAAAATTTTAGTGTAGATGAAGTATCAGGGGCGTTGCATTTGCTCTACTCTACCGTGCAGAAAAGCATCTTAAAGAAATTTAACATGCTAACAAAATACAACAAAACACCTTCCACTTCTGCCCAAGTTTCCCAAGCTGCCCGCAAAGTTTTTATTCCACTTCCTCTGCCACGGCCCTGGCAGCAGCACTGGCACTCGGTGTCAGCCTGTGCCTGTGTCAGTGCAAAGCCCCGTCAGCTCCCAGCAGGAGCGGACCCGCGCTCGGCACGCGCTCTTGGCAAGGGCGAGGCACGGCGATGGATGCGGGTGCGTCTGTCTGTCCGCAGCTGTGCTCCATGTGGTCTAATTCATTTAGCAGATTTACTTCTTTAAATGGGGTATCTGACAGGATTTTGCCAGCAAGATCCATAGCAGCTGATGTGCTCTAAATTCATTTAGCCAGCGGACCCTCTCCTCGGCCGCTATCTCTCGGAGTACTCTTTGAGCAAGCTGAATTTTCCCAGCCAGGTTATATCGATAAGAGAAAGAGCATCAACAAAGATGTCTCTAAGCCTTGCCATCTCACCTGCCTCCCCCATGGATAATTATATTACCAGCTTCCACACATCCACACGCGCTCCCACCTACAGCCACCTTTCCTACAGACCCAAAAGGAGGGAGAGGAGATTCTGAACAATGAAAGGAGCTCACACCACAAAAAGTAGCACGGTCGGGGGTGGATCAGAAGGAGAAGGGGGAGAGACACAAGAGATCACACCGGTACTGCAAGAAATACACAGCTCCTGCCATCAGTGGGAATTGTCCTACCCTCGCAAATGCCGACAATAAAAGACACACTTGCAGCATATTTCAAAACCAAAGAGCGATGGATTTAAAAGGCAGGTTGATTTTATGATGACTTTTATTGAAAAGGTACGCTGGGTTTAGGCAGATGTCTTTTAGCGCCGGTAAGTTAGCACAGTGCCTAATTCAAGGAGACAGCCTGAGGAAGCAGCGCCGACAGGGGAGAGAGAGCCACAATGTCTCTATTACTCTCCTTGGTATCATAAAGGGGAGAAGAAAAATCACATCTGAAAGGGAGAGGAAGCAACAGAGCAGCAGGTTTTTGTTTAAAAGAAAAAAGTAATAATACAAACAACAACAATAATAAAATTGTTTTCTATTAATAAAATTCAACAGAACAAAGGAGCCCATGTGAAAAGCAAACCACTCACTCCTTGATTACATGTCTGGGTTTACAGGAAAACTCTAATCATAAGTTAGTGCTCTTCCTTGGGGTACCACGCTCTGTTGACCCCAGACCACTCCCCATCGTGGGTCACCTGCCAGCTCTGCAAATCTGGAAGACTGCCCTTCATTAAGACAGCTCTGCCCCTCTGTGTGGGCAGCTCCACAAGGGACAAAGTGATGGGGGAACAGGGAGTTACAGTCATGAACAAGTGGACCGGGTTCCTTCAGTCCAATAATTGGCCTGCGAAAGAGCATATCACCTTTCAATGGGCACGAAAATGGGGGAAATACTCAGAGAAGGCAAGTGATGCAACAACTTACTGAATTGTAAAAACAATTTGTATTTGTCTTAAAGAAGGAGATCAGTGGCCAACAATATTCTAAAGTTAACCAGAGGAAAAGGTAATTTTGTCCTAAGCTGAGGCATGAATTGTGACGATTGGTAATGCATTTGCTCTAAAAATGGTGTTCATGAAGAAAAGGTCAGAAAGAAACATCTGAAGAAGAAGGGGGAACATGCTTGCTGCAAGATCTGGAAAAGTTCCTAGCTACACATTCCAGCTGCATCCCTGTTTACACTTATACATGTACCAGCACCTATGGCCTCACACTGGTGCATGGACAGCTTTCTGCAAGGTCAACATCACCTCTCCAGCGATGTGCTGGAAGGTGAGTTTCCTTCAAGAGCACTTCACCTTAAAATCTGTCAATATCCTTTTGGAAGAACAAGGCAATACTGCCTGGCTGAGCTCAGCAGGCAGGAAAGGCTGCTTTGCCTCAGCCTCCAGCAAGTCTCATGCACTGCAGGGCAATCACCTGTTGCGTATCTCAACAAGGCACAATTAAAGAACCACCAAGTCAACAGAGGTACTTACATCTGTCACTTCGGTCTTCGGGACTGGATGAGGTCTCACGGTCAGAAATGAGGCCAGAAACAGCAAATATCTTCTTCCCTGTATCGTCAACTTTGAGGGAGCCAGGGGAGCTGGAGGGGAGCTGCGTGCCAAACTCGTACTCCTTCCCATCGGTGTCCGAGAAGCGCAGATGGGGTGAGTCGGTGTCGTGGCAGTTCTTCAGGCGCTTGGCCGGCGTAAAGGCCGACTGGTAGCTCTCCCGGTCTTCAGTGGACGCAAAGGGGCGGAAAGCGCCGACGCCGCTGTGGTTCAACATACTGATCGGGGTGCAGTCCAGGTTGGGGGGTGCAAACTGGGGGTGAAGGTGAAGCAAGGATGGAGGAAAGTCACGGTTCGCAAATGCCCCCGGCACCCCGCCTTGGCGGTGATACATGGAGGCAAAAGTATATGAGCCATTGGTAAAGGGAATGTGCACGTCCTTATCTGCTGACACAGGGACCCCAAAAGGCCTCGGCTGCTGGCAGGGGATGGAAGCATCGCGGCTGGCTTCGGCAGTGGAGGCGAGAACCATCAGTGCTGGGGAGGCCAGTGGGTTGGGGAGATAGGGTGAGTTCTCCATCTTGAATGCTGCCCGGTGTAAGTCCATCGGAGACTCTTTCCTCAGCAGGATCACAAGCAGAACGATCTTCCCCGGAAGGAAAGCAGAGCGATGCCTAGGAATGGAGCGGGGAAAATTACTGGAGCATCATCACCCTTTGAACGCTGCAAGGAAACAGAAAGGGAAAGAAAACACAACCAATTAGGTTTCTGCGCTCATTTCTCCGGGATGCTCCAGCAGCAGAGTGGCCACATGTGTTACAAGCCACCGGCCGGAGATGCGCCACTGTTCTCATTCAAGAAAATCAATAGACAACTTCACACACTAGTGGAGTCAGCCCTGGCCCTCCAGGTTAAAGGGTATCATCCAGTGCAGATGAATGAAAGGCAAACCAAACATAATAACATGCAGATTTAATAATGCACTAATAAAAAATATTCAGTCTAAAATTAACACGGTAACTCCAAATTATAAGTGGAATTTTATATGGCAAGCGGCACGTATACATAACAGCAATAAACTTAAGAAAACCCCCACATGCACACACCCTGCTACTTGCTTGGGGGTTGGGGGTGTAGAACCAACATAAAAATGTCCATTGTACCCAGTTACCCAAATCAGACAGTACACATGTTAGAACTGTACATGATGCTTGAGACGTACGTAGCTGACACGTATTTTCTCTCACTCTCACAGTACATATGGGTAGATGTGTGCTTGCACACACAGTACATGATACCATCATACATATGTATGCACACCACTGGAATGTAGGAATGTGGCTGTCCCGGTGGGTTTGTGTAACGCACAAACACCCACGCAAACACCCACGCGTGCACGCGCGGTCCCTGAGAGCAAAGGAGAAGAGACTTCCCCTGTAAAACGCCTGGCGTCTCTGACAATATTTAAAATCATAATGGGTGCTTCTGCCATCTGATCTCTGCGAGCGTCTGCCTTTCGGGTCGGGGACAAGAGAGGATGGATCAGTAATTTTAGTTCCTAATGCACTCACTCTTAAGTAGATTTGTAAACTGCCCTGGATGTGCCATTAACATTTAGAGGAAAATGTTAACAAAATTTCTGCCTCGCATCTTGCTGAGCCTCCCAGGTTGGCTGCAACCACCCACCCAGCCACAACCCCCTCCCAGGGTGAAAGAAGGGAAAATCCTTCTTTCTCTATCTCCCCCAGTTCGCAGTGCCTTTTTGTGTTGTTATTTTCTCCCCCAATCAATCTCATGCCTTTTCTTTTAAGCTTCCGCCGCCTGCCATTCAGGCCCCACAACCCAGCTTAAAACACAAGTACTGTAACTTTGAAACAATATACTAGCCGCTGGAGCTCAAAGGGCCAGAAAAATCATATAATAATAAAAAGCTGTTACAAATTGTGCCTCTTAAATCCAGAGGGTCAAACATCTCAAATAAAACTTAGTGAAAGAGTGTCTCCCTAATGGAGTGCCTTTTGTACTCCATGAATGAGGGAGCCTAGGTTAACAAAGTGTATGAAATCCAGTCTGGGGCTTTAATGCAGTTCAGTGATAGCATTTCCTCTCTCCCATCCTGTACCAGCCGCTCCACTGACTGTTATGAATTGTGAAGATGAGTGGACATCATCTCTCTGCTTCCTCATTTGGCACTCATCCTTACAGACATCATTGCTAAATTACCAGATTATGTATCTCGCATTAGCGGATTTGCTCTCTTCCAAATTTTAAATAACTTTCTCGTTGAGTTCTTGCCACAGACAGCGAGGGGGAGAGGAAGAGCAAGGGATGCCAAGGGCAGCCTGGTCAGCACTGCAGTCCTGGGCACACTTGCTCTGCTGCTCCACATGAGACTGATCAAAACCTGGAGGTCAGAAAACTGCAGCCACTGGCAAATTCAGAGTTTTGGGGGGATTATATTACCATGTAAATATAAAGATATATACACACACACACAATTATATATTCAAAGAGATGCATGCAAATAAGCCACTGTTCTCAGAAATAAACGATCATTCACATGGAAGCAAAACTGAGCAATCACAGAAAAACACAGATTTCCAGGAGGAAAAAAAAAGGCAATCACCTCTGCCTGCTTTTCTATTTTTACTTGTGCTTTCACACCATTACGTTAAATGTATTTCATAAATTAGTAATCTGGCCGCAACACTTGACACTCCTGTAGGATACTGTGAATCACTATGGCCGTTTATTCGTTTGCAAACTTCATTACACCAGGAATAAATCAACACATTACAATATCTCAGCCAGCCAAATTTAATTTTTTTTCAGCTCCCACTTCCTTTTTCGTTCTCTCCTGCTCCCTCCTCGCCCAGCACCTCCCCACCCCCCAGGAACAAGGACAGATTAGGCTGCGGCGGAGCAGTCATTATGAAAATCTATCGTTAATACACTCCTAATGTCAAAATGTCATAGCTTTAAATACAGAACCCAAAAATAAGAAAACTAACTGACCTCCTTAATTAAAAAAATATGGATTGCAGGGTAATCAGCTGGAGGGAACATTTGGGTGCTGGGAAGGCAGTGGGCACAGGTGGAGTGAGGAGCTGCTACTTTTCTGCCTCTATGCTGATTTTTTTTAATTTAGCACCTCGCGCAAATCCAGATTAAAATAACTCCAGCTATTGATCTGAGCAGTGGAATTGACATTAATTTTAGTTCACTTCTCACTTTGCAAAGGGATCAATAGGAAGTAATAACAGCTGACATCCCCGCTGAAAGGAGGAGAAAAGACGGGCTGGAGACAGAAATCGAAAAGCAACCAAATAAATCAGCAGCTACTTTTCCACGGCATCAGACAAACTCCAAACAGATTGCAAAAAGTCTTTGTTGAATTAACTAAACAAGGAGCAGAGGGAGGGAGGGTGGAGATCAATCTAGGAAGCTATATAAACTGTCTTCCAAGTATGAAGGTTAGATGGACATACTGAAAAGTAACTCTGATTTTTTTAGTTTGTTTTTTTTTTTTTATGGTTGCCTATATGCATACTTATTGGCTCTTAGAGCTACCCTGTTTGAGGTGTACACAAATTACCTGTGTAATTGTATATGTTCCTAATAACGAGGCTGAACATGCCACGACCCAGGCAAATTGTATCAAGAGCCTTCAGCTCTGAACCATAAAAAAAAAAAATCTCTCACCAAGAAACAAGCAGTAATCGGTTCTCTCTGGCTTAGTTTTGAATCCTCTGCTTACAAAGGTTGTAGCATGGTGCTGCATAAGTTAAAAGGAAAGTCTGATAAAAGTAGGAGAAGCCATGACAGAGCTGCATTTATCAGGCACCACAAACACCCACCAAGTGGAGAAAACAGCAGTGAGCACTGGTTGTAAGTGTAAAACCCACTTGCTAATCAGCCTGCGAAGAAACGCGCTCATATGCAAGCACATGCACAGCCCGTACACAGCCACCAGATCTGCAAATCTTTTACTAAATGTTACTCAGAGTTCCTATTACTAAATCACCTCTCTGCTATCGATTAAAATAAATAAAACACACCACTCTGGTTTCTACAACAGGTTGCATTTTTGTGGTCTCTCAACCATTTCCAAATGCCAGAGATTAAAGTAATGGGGCAAATTAACGTCTTTCTCCCTCCAGAAAAAAAAAAAAAAAAAAAAGAAAAGTTTTCTTGGGAAAAAAAAATTAATTAACAAGCTATAGGGGAGGGAAAAAAGATTAAAACATTAGGAAATCCAGGAAAATTGATGATGCATATAAATTAGGAAATACCCAGGAAAAAAAAAATCCCAGTATCCATTTACATTAAAAAGTTTTTCCCCATAAATGTCAAGTAGGAATTTAGAAATATGCTCTGCGCAGAAAAGCCAAAGATTATAAAACAAAATAATGCCAGCTGTTTGGGGATTTAAGTGCTCAAATGGATTATATATTTGAACCAAACTGGATTTCCTTATAATAAATAAAACAAATGCAAGCTAGAAAGCCAACAAAGGAGAGCTCTCATCATTGGATTAAGATACAAAGGAAAAACAGTTAATTTTTTTTTTCCAACGCGTGAAATATGCCAACTGCAGCCGCACACACGGACAGCTGCCGTGGAAACCGGTTTAAGGGGGAAAGGAAAAAAATCGGGAGCGCTGAGGAGGCGGCGGCGGGGCCGGGCGGAGCGGCCCCGGTCCCGGTCCCGGTCCCGGCCCTGGACTGCGCCCGCTTCTGTTTCGCTGTAAACTTCTTCTTCAGAAATTACAGAGAAAAAAAAATGTAAACCTCTTTTTTATTTTAATTTAATTTTGGGGTTTTTTAGAAAGAAAAAACCACGGGGAAAAGCCCCCGGGCCTGGAGGGCGCTCCCGCGGCGGCGGCGGCTGCCGGAGGGAGGAAGCGCCGGGGCTTGGGGAAGAGGAAAACGGAGAAAGAAGGAAAAAAAATCCCAACGCACATCCTACCCGTGGGTCCGCTGCCGCTTCGCCCCCGGCCCGCATTCCCGGCCCCGCTCCCGACGTGGCGAAATCCGAACGAAACCCGCGGGCGGCGTCGCTCCGGGGCAGCCCCGCTCCGGCGGGCACCGGCCCCGGGCACGGCCCCTCACGGCCCCTCACGGCCCCTCACGCCCCCCGCGGGCGGCCCAGCGGGCTCGCACCCGCCCGCCGCCCCCGGGTTGTCTCTCCCGCCCGAGCAGATTGTTCAATAAACCCAAATAAAATAAAATCCGTCGGGGGTGAGCCCCGCGCTGCAGCCTACCAACATCGCCAAGCCCCGCCGCTCCGCGCTGCCCGCCGGCGCATTAAACAGGTGTTTGCGGGCCGGGGCTGAGGGCCCGGCCCGGCCCGGTTCGGCCCGGCCCGGCTCGGCTCGGCTCAGCCCCGCGGGTCCCGCCGGGAAGCGGCGATCGGGACGCAGCCGGGGCCGCTCCTCTCCCGCCGCCTCGGGAATGATTCGCTCCGGGGAGGGCAGCGGGAGGGGGCACCGCCAGCCCTGTCCGCACAGCCCCTTGAGCCGCCTTTCCACCCCTCCACTTTTTCTTCCTTTTTAAAACCCGAGTTACAAAGATCATCAAACGCGAAGATGCCCAGAGTTGTTTGGATTTATTGCAACAATCACTTACCATACACATTTCCTGTGTGGAAGGATAAGCATTCAATACAACTCTTTAAGTAGACAGTTCCTAATGATTTCATTGTGGTCAACCAGATGGTTTTTATGTATTTAGATCTGAAGGTGAAGAATTATTTTCCATGCTTCCAACCTATTTACAGACTTCCCTGGTCTAGAGCTGGGGTTGTTGGTTAAAAGAAAGAAAATCCTGCGATTTCTCGATCGCATCGCTGGATGATCCAGAAAGTTTTCTAAAGAACCTAAAGCAAAAACAGGGATAATTCCTTTCACCTCTTCTGGCTTTCCAAACTACGCCATTCACATGTGGAGTAATTTTAGCACATTCGTTGAATACGCTGCCAATTTAAACCTCCTCTCTACCTTTGTTTTATCTGCAATAATAAAACCAGAACAACACCGCATGTGAGATCCAGGCACTTGGTTCCTACCTGGAAGCAGCCAGGGGCAAGGGCGGCAATCTTTTAAAGATGAAGGACCCGAAGAGGGGCGAGGATGTTGGACAAACTTCAGCCGCGTCCAAAATTAAGCTAAGCGCGACTTAACAACGAGTGGTCAAAAAAAAAAAAAAAAAAAATTATCGGTCTTTGAGCGGGGATCGCGCATTTTGGGGCGGCTTAAAAGTAAAGTTCACCCGGGGACTGCGCGATAGCAAAAATGAAAGCTTCGCAGTAAATAAAATGACTGTCTGGGCAGTGTTGCTCTAACGCACAGAAACCCTGGCGGGTGTTTTGGGTTTTGGTTGGTTTTTGTATTTTGTATTTTTTTTCCTCTCCGATACTTTTATTGCAAAATAAAATACTAAGTTTGTATATTTTAAAGGCAAAAAACCCCCCACAAACACACAAACAAAAAAAAATCCCAAACCAACAAACCCCTGGGTGGGTGCGTGGATCTGTTTATTTCCTTTGAAAAAAGTTTTTGTTTTGCAGCTGCTGTGAAATGAAATTGTCGCTGCCCAGAGCGACCGCGGAGAGAGCGAGCGCCGGGAGCAGCGGGGGGAAGCGAGGAAATAACCGCCCGGCTTGCCCTACCGAAAAATAAGGAAGAAAAAGGAAAAAGGGGGAAAAAAAGAGTTTAAAAAACGCTATCTATTTGGGAGCGAGGGATCTGTGCCGGTCCCCGGGTCCGGCCGGGCTGCCCCTCGCCGTGCGCGGTCCCCAGCCCGGCTGCCGCGGCGGTCCCCGGCACCTGATCCCCCTGGCGGCTACCGGTCCCCCTCGGAAAGCCACCGGGGGGGGAGGATCCGGGCAGCTCGGGGCTCGCCGAGGGTGAGGGGGGGCCCCTTTTATCTGCCTTTCCCCTCGGCATTACCATGCCGATCCCCACCCACCCGGCCCTCCCCGCGGCCGGCGCCGCTCCGTGCCGCCGCCGAGCTGCCCGGCTTCCCCGGCGCTGGGGAGGGAGAAGGAGGAAGAGGGAAAGGGCGCGGGGGCTGGGATAGAGGCAGGAGGGGGGGTTGAAAGTTGCCCTGCAAAGTTTGCGTGTGGCCGGGCGGGCGCGGGGCCGGTACTCACGGTGCGGGGCGGCGGGCGCTGCGCGGAGCCGGCGGCGTGCGGGGAGCGGGGCAGTCCCGGGCGTGCTGGCCCCGCTGCCCGCCCGCCGCTCGCATGCAGCAGCGCGGGAGGCGGCGGGGGTGCGAGGGAAGGAGCAGTGCTGCCTCTCAGTGCCGGCTCTCATCAGTGAATGAGCCTCCACTCTCCGAGGGGCTCCCGCCGCACACACACACGCACACACGCGCGCACACACACACACGCACACATTCACTCTCACACACGCGGAGCCGGGCTGAGCACTGCATACATTAGGGCACTCGGGCAGCATGGGAAATGCAGTCCAGCACCGGCGCCCACCCGCCGGCTGCCCGCCAGCCCTGGTCCCCGGAGTTGCCCAAACGGGGCGTCGGGAGCCGCTCCTCTCCCAGGGGCGCCGCTTCTCCTCCCAGCCCCGCCGTGCTGGCTTCGCCCACCCGCCTGGCATCTGGCATCGGTCATATTTTCCACCGGGCAGCTCCCTCCCCAAGTGCAGCGGGACGCTGCTGGGCCCCCCGGGCGGCCGCTCCCCCGCTTCGGGGCAGCCCCGCTCCCCTGCCGGCCCTGAGGCACCGACTCCCCTCGGGATGCCCGTGGGGACGCAGCCTTCCCTCACGTACCCTGCGGCATCTCCTGGCATGGGATGGGCATGGCTTCCAGGGGTAGGCATCATCCCCAAACTTGCCTTAGACAGCCACAGCAGAGCCAGAGAGCAAATTAGGGACTTAGCACTCCCAGTGTTTCCCAGCTGCGGCACGCAGGCACGGCACTCTCACTGCTATTTTAATGTTTCCTGGATGCACGTCGCAGCTCTGCACAAACCCTTCTGCACACACCCTCCACCTCGGCCACAGGCAACTTCCCTGCCAATCCTAGGAGTGTCCCGAGCAAAAACTGCCTGCCATAGGAAAGGGAAGAGCCAGTTTTAGATAGAGACTCAAAAGAAACACTTGTCTCGCTGTTTCTTGTGAAGTACACCAAACATTGATCCAATAGACTGATTTGTTTTGCTCAAGAGCAAAATGTTTTGTGTTTTTTCTTCAACTGCTAAATAATTCCAAGTAGTATGGACAGCATTTTATGGCTCTTCTCTAACTCTGCACTGGCATTCTCAAGATACAATTGTGCTATGTGACATACCCTGAAAACAGAAGTCCTCTCCGTCAGCATCATCAACCACTTGGGCTGTATTCTGTGTATGACAGCAAGAGGGATCACATGCTTGTGTCATCCAACAACCTCTGTGTAAGCAGTGACTCATCACTAAAGTAGATGGGCTGGCTTTACCTGTTACTCCAGGATCACCGAATGTGCCAGCCCCTATAAGAATGTCCACAGGCACCACACAAAGCGTGTCCTCAGGCCTGAACTGAGTGCAGATCGTGATTGTTTGCTTCTTGCTGTGCTGAAACTCACCCATCCTTCCTGCAGCATTTCAGAGACAGGTGTAACACACGGTTCTTGCACGACTTTGGAATGAATGATAAAACATTTAGAAATATTAATAATAATAGTAACAATAATAAACAATTTCCTTATTTTCACACTCTAAATTTCAAAATAAAACAATGTGCATTTCAAGCTTCTGAACTCAGGAAGAAAGCACCTGGGTGAAGGAGCCTCATGTACTTTCTCGACACAAGCACCAGAAGCCCTGTTCCCTGCTCTTGCCTGCAGCTCAGCCACTCGGAGGCTGATGATACCCACCAAAAAGAGGCAGCTTCCCTTCAAGGCATCTGCTCCACTGCTGCTCTCCTGCACACCACGTGCAAGAGCAAGGAGGGTGGCAAAGCAAGCAGCAAGCACTGCCTTCTCCTGTGGATCAGCCATGGCACAATGTTAAATGTGGGCTCAGATTCCAGAACTCCTTTTCTGCTTTGTGTAAAATCTGGCATTTGCATAGTCCAGGTAAAAATCTCTCACAAATTGGAGCAAACATTACTGTACATGTATTTTGCTCATCAATTGTAGTTACCCTCTGACTGACCAAAGTTACAATTTTTTTGCACTGGTGATTTCAAACACCTCTCTGGTAGGACATGTCTCAACACCTGAGTCCTGCCATTTTGTCTGGGGACCCTGAATTATCTGGCACCACACACATTTCCAAGCCACTCATCTTGCAGCATGCTTCTCACCAAAAGCATCAACAGTTCAGGACTTCAGCAACTATTCCACAGGGTAGTGTAGATGAGCCACGTTTTAAATAACATCAGAGTTTGACACACTTCAGGAAGCCACATTAAAAACCATCCCTTATCTCCCAGGGATCCTGGAGAAAACATTCAGTCACAGCCCAGCTTGTGCTACAGCTTCACCAGCAAAATTACAGAATTCCAGGGGAAAGAAAGTGCTCTTATTATAAAGCTGTATTTTCAGTACTTACAACATCATGAAAAATGATCCCTCAGATTTAAACTTCTTTCTTTTGTTCTTAGCCAAAAAGCAATTCTTTTTACTCTTTCAGTTTCTTAGTATGGAAAAAAGGATCTGAATCCTGCACCAGCGTCCAATTTATGCTAGCTGAGAACCAAGCTCCGTGTTTTGAGGCTTGGAAAAAAAAAGCAGCTTTATTTAACTTTATGTTACTGCATCGTCACACACAAACTTAATACAGCTTGGATTCGGGGAACAAATCTGGCATTTAGCTAGCTTCTGTGAGCAATGTCTTCAGAGGAAAATAAGAAGATACACTCAAGTTATTTATATTTGTAATTACCATTAATCTGTATTACTAATGAGGATTTTGATCCTGAAAATGGATCCATAAACATGGACTCCTGCACCACCATGGAGCTGTGATATGCACAGAGGCCCATAGGAAAATTTTCCACTGAAATATATATGCTACACTGATTATTTGGACCTTAAAATAACTTTGAACATCTGATTTAACTTTTACTGTATTGCTCATCTCTAAGTAATAGAGCACACCTCCAGTTGTGGGTTTTTTACACTTAATATTAAAACAAAATTAGAGATTGTTACATGACATCACAGTGCTGTCCCTTCCCATTTCAAACACTGCTCTAAATACTGAAATCTAAATTAGTATATACAATCCTGAACCTACAGGGTTGATTGGATGCACTTAGCTTTATACATACAGATTTCAACAGGATTACTAATAATACATAAAGTCAAGCACACATGTAAATTCCACCATGAGCAGTGCCTACACTGAAAGTCTGCTGTATTCTCACAGTACCAATGTGCATTCTTAGAACAAGAGACCCCCTCACCCATCATCATCTCCTCTAGCTGCTATTGCATAAAACGGGATTGAGAAATGTGACAAGCTGCAGCAGCAAGAGCAGAAGGCAGCGGGCAGGCTGCGTTGCAGGTGTGCCTGCAGACACTGGCAGGGGTCCTGTGGCAGGGAGTTGTGTTTGTTGGTCCTGTTGTGTGCCCTGTTCGGTCCCCCTAAAAGTGGCACCCCAAAAAAGTGCTGAAACTCTCCAGTTCTGGAACCCCGTCCTGAAGTCACTGTCACCATCACCAGACCCAGACCACTCCTTGCCTCCCTTCATCTGCGGGATGGGTGGAAGGTGGAAGGACGGCAAACGGATGACTTAACTAATTAAAGCAGAACTTCTCCTGGCCGCGATCTCGGAGGCGGCCGTGGCTCCCGGCGGGGTGTGGGTGCCTGGCTGCTGCCGTGTGTAATGTCCATGCCCTCTGCTGGCTACAGCCAGCGCGTCCCCGCTGCCACCGCCGCCCTGCCCTGGCCACAGCGGACACGCCGGGAGGATGCTGGCCGGGGCCACAGTCCCTGCTGCCCAAACGATTCTATCCCCTGGTTTGTCAGAGCTGTGGCCCGGGTTTTAGCATCCCTAAGCTGGTGGCTGCACTCCAGGAGGACAGGAGCTCGGAGGCTCTGCACTTAGCCATGTCTCCCTCTGATGCTATTAGCAAGGACATCTGAGATGGAGATTGACCTATGAGTTTGGGAGCATTATTCTGGTCTTAGCAGCTGATCTGGGCTTTACTCTAGTGGTTGGTGTGAGGATTGTCCCAGAGCTCAGGAGAGCTAATATGGGATCTCTTCATCTCCTGAGCCATCTGTGGCTGCCCTCTGCCAGAGCCCTCTCTCGTCATAGGAAGAGTCTGGCAGAGGCAGGGCTGAAATCAACCTATCTGCCAGAAAACTGAAATTTAGAGCTGGCACACTCTCAGTGACTAGTCTCCCCAGAATGAGAAAACAGTCTTTTAAAAGACTTGTTGACTCATATGACTAGTAGTAAGAAAATTTTCTTCAGCCTACAAAAATTTTCAATGGCTGAGAGATCAGCTAATTTTTTTCTTGTTAATCATCATCACCATTGTCATTATCAGCATCACTATCTTCACCGTCACCTAGATCTCTTCCAAAGTCTGCTGACTAGCACAGAAGAACCTCTTGGTTTTGCTTTTCATAACACACTACAAAATGCCAGTATAGTTTTAAACATTGCTCATCACCGAATCTCTACAGCAGAATGGAGACCATGCCTGGGATTTTGCAAACAAGTACTATGTACTCTTTATATATCCTTGTCCTGCAGTATCATTTCTTATACAACCTTCCCCTTGGAAAATTCCTTCTCCAAAAAAGAGGTTGTACACTGGATGGCAGATGTTGGACAAGTAACTGTATCAACTGTTTTAGGAAGACTGCTCTTATGTGAACATCAACCACATTATCATTCCTACAGCTGAAGCCTAACACATCTAGAGCCCTAAAAGAGGCACTTCTGGGATGTGAGCTCCTGAGGAAAGCTCTCTCCAAAACCCTGGTAGCCACAGTGTGTGATTTCAGCACATGCATGCAGCAACACCTTTTTCTATCAACTGTTTCTAGAATTTGATTACAGCACTGGACACTTGTTTTCTGTACAAGCATCCACTCTTTTTTTCAGGGCTTTTTAAAATCCCTCTCTGAGCAATATCCTGTTGCTAGGAGTTCCACAGGCTAATGGTGTGGAAAAATATTTCCCAGTGAGAAGAGCTACACCTGTCCAACCCCCCTTCTGTGCACCATCCATCACACTGACAGCGTAGGTAACTTGCCCGGGATCATGTCAAAGCGTGAAATAGCTATAAAGGCAACGCATATGTGTTTGTCATTTTTATCATTAATGGGATCAAGCAAAACTAAGGCAGAGCTATTGAACTGTGCCACAGAAGCCAGGGGAAGCTGGAGCCATGTCCAAGAGCAGTTCAGAGTGGTGGCTCCTGCTCTGGCCCACGGAAAGTGCACGGGGTGAGCAACGCTTTGATCTTCTTATTTATTTGTGTTTGATGTGGCTGTAATGCAGGGAAAATGTTGGGTTTGGTTTTGGGGCCCAAACTGCACGGCCTGGGGCAGGGGAACACCACCTCCCCAGAATGGACCTGTGGCTCCAGGCTCCTCCTCTTCCCTTCCCAGTTCAGCAGGGAAGCCCAATTCAGCAGAGGATGGGGAAAAATACCCACCTCCTCTTTTAGCCAGGCAAGCAAACCCGAGCAGGACAGATCTAGTGAGCTTTTAAGGCAGCTCTCTGGTGTGATTAGTTAGAGCTTAACATGAGATAAAATCAATTGGAAACTTGTGTGAGTTAGGGCTGCTCTCATCAGTCAGAGTTTGCAGCAGCCAAGTGCAGCATGATTGTTATTAATATCTACTACAGATGTATAAGCTGAAATGGGGCTTTACAGTAAAAAGGAAGACAAGTTACTCTTTCCCAAGAACATATAGATTGTGCATGTAATTCAGGGCCATGCTGAGCACCCTGCACATCTGTAGTGGTGGGAGCTGCCTGTTCTTAGGAGAAAATACACTGGTGTCTTATATGCATGTGCGTTTTCTCATGGTACTGCATAACACACGAGGATGTTGTTTAGGAGTTTAAAGTGCTGAGTATTGTGATGTTTGTGGTCCATCCCAGGAGCTGCATTAAATGTGAGGCAGCCCACACACCATGGGTGACTTCAATCCTATGCTTTGTGCCTGCCTTCCTTCAAAGGAAAAATGCTTTCTGCCAATGCAGTATGTAATTCTGTATGAGGCTGGACCTCAGCATCAGCTGTAGTGCTCACTACTGTGACTGCTGTGATAATTCCCATGCTGTCACATGAATGGGATTGCACCATAAACTCACACACCTTAGCCGTGCTGATGGCCAAGCCTACATAATGGCCCAGTGCATTGGTGCTAATGATCCAGTGTTTATGGTGGCCCACAGCACCGTTGTCATGCCAACGAGGTGGTATTCCTCTCTAGAAAAAATAATAATAACCAAATAAATAAATACTTTCTTTCTCCAGACTGATCTGTCTGTTTAATAGGAGTTGGAGATTAAAGCTGAAGGGAGGAAAATCCCGGCTGAAATACAAACCAGTCTCTGTTCAGACGAGAGCAAAACATCTTTCTCCCTCTCCATCCCCTCTGTGCTGTGCAGGGCACTCTGTACAAAGCTTCCTTCCCAGGGAAGCAAACCCCTCCTGTGGCAGGATAGGGGAGCAGGAATTTCTGCCTAACCAGTCGCTCCCTGGGGATTTGGGTCAGGCTCAGGACTGCCATGCTGAACCCCCTATCCTGGTCCCATGGCAGTGTCGCCCCAGCAGGGACATGGCACAAGGAAAACCCATCCCTATGGCTGCCACGTGAGCACCCAGCCTGCCCAACCTGCCCTGCACTCTGCCCCAGCACAAGTGGTGTCCTGGCAGAGTTCAGCTTTGAGGGGTGATGATGCTACAGACCCAACTGAGCATGGCTCCTCAGGATCATCCTTTCCCTCTCTGAGAGGCTGATGTTTTTTTTTATTTCATACAGAAATAAACACCTGGTGCTGGATTCCAGGACTTGGTGCCTGGCTGTCATTATTCCCCTCCCAGGAAATTACCTATCTTCCTCTGAGAAATATCTGTCTTCTTCCCACCAGTCCTTCTCACAAGTCACTTCTCACATGCATTTCCCATTCTGTTTTCTTGCCCCTCTCTTGTCCTTTCATCCAGCTCACATTACTCCGGCAGTAAATTATTTAAAGCAGGCAAACACGTGCAACAAGCCAGCTTTCTGTCAGACACGAGCCTGTTCAGAAACTGATACACTCAAAATTTCTTTATCTTGGCCCAGCTTTATCTTGAGCTAGCCTTTTCCACCATCCAGTTCAAATGCCTCATATCCCATCACACAGTCCCAGTGCCCTACAAATCATGGCCCTTCAGATTCCTGCCTTGATTTTTGGAGGAACACCTTATTGCTTCTGCAGTTTTCCTGCAGAATCAACTCCTCCATGGGATCAATAAGGTAGAACTTAATGTAATTCAGAAAATTATTCAGATAACAAGAATAGCTCGAATTTTAAGAGCAAATAACAACAATTAAACTTGGAAGAGGTATAAGCCCTTACAGCACAGGTTGGACCAGCAGCTGGCATGAAGAGGAAATTGGCACAGGGAATGTCTTGTCCTGCTAGTGTAGTTTTCTTTTGCAAAGTTTCTTGCCTCTAGCACCGGGGGGAAGAAGACATGGCTTAGACTTTCTTTGTTAGCAGTGGCACAGTGAGCTGGTTAAGGCAAATGCCCAAATTCCCAGGTGTCTGCAATGCACCATGTATAACCAGTCAGGCTGCATGTAGTAATTTCTCCCTGTTGTATGTGTAATATGTGAAAGGTCACTTCATCCAGCCCTGTGCTCTAGGCTGGTTTTCAGGAGACTCCTTTGCACCCACCCTTCTAGCAGTTCATCAAGCCACCCATGCACAGCACTGCTCTCCCTCCACAGGCTGTGACAGTGAGAGACAGTGGTAAGGTTTGACCAGGAGGTGTTAAACAGACCTGACAATTTGTGTGCTTTTGTAGGAAATCTTGAACTTCAGTAGCATCTGGGTCTTTCTCCCAGTTATGGTCTTGAAGCTGTCACGTTTGAATTATCCTGAAGATGTTCAGTGTCTCTCTCTCATGTCTTCAGAGCGTGTGGGTAGTTGACCCTGTTGAGTAATGTCATCCCATTAGACAGAAACACATGTTCATTGAGATAAGGATGAGCTGTCTCCCATAAGGTTTGGAATCAGATCTCAGTTGGTCTTTCTGTTACACATCCAACTGGCATGATTCCTCCCTCCACTGAAATCCTGCAGGGATATATTTCAGTGGGCTAATTATAAATTCCTTCTGTCTTGCAATAGCTGGATATAGCATGCCTGGTGGCATGAACCTCCCCTCCTTCATTCGTGTTGTGCACCTCTCTTGCTGCAGGCAAAAGTAATTTCCCCAGCCTGGAAATGTGATTTAATTTGACCTTGTTCACACAGGTTCTGCATCTTTTACATTCCCACCCCCAATGATAAAACAGGATCAGAGGAAATTGCAATGATTCACAGTGATGCTCTGTCTCAGCCTCCAATTCTTCTTGTTCCTTCCTCTCACTGCCATCTCTGCTCTGCCTACCCATTACAGCTACAGGGTACTTCTGACTGTAGGTGGAAGATGTAAGAAGGATGTAAAGATGTGAAACCACACGCTTGTGTCACATCTCTGCCAGGAGAGGCAAATTGCGTGTCCTTCCTTATGAGACACTTCAGGAGTGAAAGGAAAAGAAATGGAGAGCCAGAGTGAAGAGGGAATATTAGCAGAAACAAGGGGAGTGCTCTAGCACCTTGTTTGTCAACTGTTTCTGTAGCAGATCCTTACTTGCAGTCCCTGCCTGCCTGGATCCACTCCTTCTGCCATCCTCATGCCCAAGGCTGCTGTCCTGAACTGCACAGTTCTACTGTCCACTGGCTGCTGTCCCCAGTCTGCCCACTCACCCTTCCTTGACATGGTGAGAATAAATTGTCCAACTTAAATACCTCAGCCCTGGACTCCTAGTGGTCCTCTTTAGAGGAACATCTGTGGAAATCCATGAGCTCCCCCCAGTTCAGAAGGTCTTGTTAGTGGGATTCTCTCTCCCTTGTCTGGTATTTGATGCTCAGCAGGGAGATGTAATGGTGAGCTCCTCTAGAAGACAGACTCTCTAGCTGTGCCACAGGAGTGTTAATAACACACTTGCTACTTTGCAGGGTCCCAAAGCATACAAGATGGTTGGAGAGGCACATTCTGGCTGTGCAGTGGCTGCCTCCACCAGTAAACTTGGGGACAGCGAGCCTTTTTACACCAGCTCACAGAAGCTGTAGGCCATGCCAAGAAACTGGCTATCCAAAGCAATAAGCTGCTGAACATTAGGGAAGCATGCTTACAGGATTTTTCCAGTAATAGGGATGGCATCAATCGTCAGCAAAGCAGACAATCTGGCTGCATGTGTCATTCAGGTTTGTTAATGCTCTGTTTCTCACCTGCTGGCTTTCCCTTTTGTGCTGTTACCAGAGCCCTGGGAAACCTGCTGGGTCCAGTGCCAAATTGTGTGGATCCTTTGCTTCCAAATACAGATTTTTTTCTTGTTTTGGGTGCATAGGACTGCTATTCTCACAGGAACTTTCTGATGGGGATGAGAAATGTTTGGGATCCGGACTGTATCTAATATTGCAATAGCTTTATCTAGAGAAGCTCATACTTGCTCTTTCTGTTTATCCCTCACTTCAGCAACTCACATCAAATGGAATATGGTCTAAACAGATAATTTCTAACCCTAGGTTGTAGTGGGGTATCTTGGGCCAGACAGGAAGGACCACAAGTGGTCTCTAAACTGTTGGGAGCTGCAAGTGTTGAATATTGAGCTTTTGCACTAAGAAGAGACTGGGAAGGGGCAGGATGGAGGAGAAGGAGAGTATGTCCTCTCATCAGCACTTTGGGAAGCTGGGAAACAGCTGCCAGAGCTGGACACCACAGTGGATAAAGGACAAAGGACTTGCATGTTTTGCACCCAATTGGTACAGACTGATAAAGAGTAGAAGGATTTTGACCTGGAGTGAGTTCCTCCAGGGTACAGACTTTAAGGCCCAAAGGTTCAATTCTGAGCATGTGGTGGGTTTTCTGCATGTTGATGGGCTGATCAGTGAATCAGTTCAGGGGATGGAGCAGTTTTATTGCTCTCCCTTGTCTCTGTCAGGCAAAGCAAGATGCCTTGTTCTCTGGAGCCACCAAAACGATGGCTTGTGCCTCTCACATGAAGAAAAAGGTCCACACAGAGCAGCCTGGTCTAAAAACCCACAGCCTGACTTTAGGAAGTGGCAGAAGGTGCTCATTCCCAGTGAACTGGATGTTTGCAGGGCACAGTGCAAGACTCAGTGAGATCCAGGCACTGCCCACTGCTGAGTAATGTTGTTGTGAGTAAGAGACTCCTATGAGCCATCCATGGTTTCTATTCATTTTCTGCCACGCCCCCAGGCAGCTGGTGTGAGGCTGAGCAAGTCGTTTGCTCTCTTTGGCTGCCACTAAACTTATCTTCATTATTGCACATTTTGGCTCACTTTCATCCTCTTCTGTGGTGAGGAGTTTGCCTCCAACCCTGATCTTCAAGCAGGGATGAGCATGCTGATGCTCCTTCCATCCTCTCACAGTCTCGTGTCTATTTAAACTGTAATGTTTTAGGAGCAGGGACATTAACCCTCATCTGGATTAGCATTGCTCTAATGTAAATAATATTAGTTACATTATAGATGTTTCTGTAATTAGAGTTCCTGTTTCTATAGGCATTTAAACACCCCGTCTCCTCATTTGACAGTTATGTTATTTGATTTGTGTTCTCCTGATGTGGAGATCAGTACAGAAACCCTTTTATCTCTTCTGATGAGCAGGTTTAGACCATGATTGGATTTGATTTTTTTAGAACTGTGTATAGGGAGGAGCCCACAGACACCAGGTATGATGTGTGTAAGGTGGGATACAGCCACAGAATTTAAATGGAGGTTAAATAACATGGCAAGAAGCAGGGCTTTAATCAGTAGGGTTTTTTCAAGGAGCATGAGGTAAGGACAAACCTTTTCAAAAGGAGGGAAAAAAAGAGCTGGCTTAGTTGGCAAACCCTTGGAAAAATTGGCCTCCCTGTCTCAATTTGTCTGCATTTTAAGTGAGACACAACAGTATTTGCTGGTACTCTGAGGGAAGCCCACTCATGAAAAGGTTTACCAGAGATGATTTTATCAGAGATGCTTGCCTCAGCAGATGGCTGTATGCTTTAAATTTAAACAGAGAGACATAAATAGTAGAAAAGAAAAGAGGGTAATAAGAAAAATATTAAACTGCCCAGTGCAAATCCTTGGGGAACTTCTATTGCAATAACTGACCTCCCATATAGCACCATTTATTTCATACTCTGGCAGCTTTATAGGTGCTTGTACAGCTACAGACGAACACCAATTTGCCAGTGCAGTTTGTTTTGATAACTGTTGTTTTCAATAAATCTATATTAAAATCAAAGGGAAAATTAAATAGACTGAAGTCGGTGGCACTAGAGATAAGGTAGCACATTACTACGCTGGCCTCTTCAGCTGGAGGAGCTTTCCCAACCATGCACTGTGGGTCACAGGTGTGACAGATTTCAGTGGTCTCAGCTGTGCTTTCTGATGGCAGCCAATCTGAGTGAGAATTCTGGTGGGGGAAAGGAATTCTGATATTTCCAAGGTCAGTTCCTTTCAGGGCTGCAGCAAAGGAAGAGGCTGGGGGAGGATGCACCGCTCACTTCCACAGGCTCTTTCTCTTGGGTTTCAAAGGACAATTGCCAGCACACAGGTCAAGGTCTCCAGCCTTTGAACTCCATGCTGTGTCTCCCAGGACCCCTTAGGTGTTCCCACTCCTGTGTGACAATCCACCCAGCTGGCACCTGTGGGCTGAAAGCAGCAGCAGAAGCAGGATCTGTGATCGGTCCCCTGGCAAGCGGGATGTCTGCAGCTCAGATTTTTCTGGACATGGCATGTCCTTCTCCTCTCTACCCCTGTCAGCCTAGGGACCTCCTGCAGCATCAGGGGAAGTCCTGATGGAAGAGAGGGAGGAGAGAAGAGAGAATAGAAATTCTGGAGAGTGCCGAGAAGGAAGGAAAGAAGAAAGAAAGGAAGGAAGGAGAGAGCTAGGGGAAGTGATGGGAGGAAGAGAGAGGTTGGAAAAGGAAAGAGGGTCTGCAAACACTGGAGATGAAAGACAAAGAGGCAAAAAATAGAATAAACAGAGGGGGAGATAGTGGGGAAATACAAGCAGTGTAGGCAGAAGTTATGTCAGAGCAAGGGTCTGACTCCCAGAGCAGGCAGCAACCCTCACTCCCCTCCCTGGTGAATTCAGCTGTCCATTCTGTCCATTGGACATGTGTGTGCTCCTGGAGATAAAGTTTGGTGAAAGGAGCTGCTTTGGTCAGGAGTTTAGGAACTACTTCAAAGGCACAGCTCTGGACACTTGGAGCAGCAGGGGCTAGAGCTGTCCAAGTAATTATTTCGTTTCAATGGGGCAGTTTAGAGGAATGTTGAATCCAGGAAGTTTTCCATAGCACAAAGCATCACAACGGAGTCCAAATAAATAATGAACCTAAGAGACTTCATGGTAGAGTAAGTAATTTTTTTTCTAGTTCTCAGTTACTCCAATCAGTGTTTTCTGGTAGAAAATTGGTCTTTTTCTACCAGAACACACTGATTGGAGTAACTGGGAACATTTTCTAGATTGTATCAACATTATCCAAGCTTTTGCTGAAAAATTATTTAAAATATTCATATTTGGGGTGCTCTCTTTTTTCCCCCCCTCATCTCCTTCTGACAATATTGTTTTATTCCTGTTCTACATTTATACCCAATTTAGTCCAAGCATTTGGTCTAAAACATGGGATCTCCTGAGCTGGGGGGGAAACCAGGGGCTCTCTGGGTAAAATATTTTTCCTTTGTGAAGTTTTGCTTTTCTGCCCACAGCAAAAAAAAAAAAACAAACCACAAGTGATGACAGGCCTGTGCCAGGCCCTTTGCCTGCCAGCCATCAGACCAAGGGGTAGTTCAGGTTTTTCAAGAACAATCACGTTCCCTGGGGTTGTTCAGACCGTGCCAGGCACTCCTCCCCCTGCTCTAGTCTCTTATGTCCATCTTTTAAAGGCACATTTGAAAAATAATTGTTAAAACCCATTGTTGCCCCAGCTTATGTCAGGGATCCTGATATTGAGTTTCACAAAGACATTTAGCTGGTTTAATAGGAATCTTAAAAAAGGGTGGGGATTATGCCTGTCAATGTAATCTACAGTATGAGGAAAGGAAACAGTGTGGTGTAATGGATGGTTTGGGCTTCTACAATGATGTAAAAATAAAACAAAAGAAATGTCAAAGTGGTAAAGTGAAAAGTAATACACTTTTTTATTTGGGAATATGTCATTAAACAACAACAACAAAAAAAATCTGAGCACTAAACTGTTTGTCCCAACTTAGGTCAAAAATCATATTTTTTGAAACCTCAGAATTTCCCAAGGGACACAAATTCCTCTGTTATTATTTTTGGCCAGCTGTCTTCCATATGACTGCCCGTGAAAGGTATTTTATCTCAAGTTAAAATCCCACACATAAAAACGTCTCTCTACCTTCCAGCAGGTGTGCTTGTCCTATGGGAAGATTTGCTTTATCAGCAATGTGTTCCTCCAGGAGAAATGCTTAATTTTAGATGTTTTTTCCATTTACACTTAGAGTTCAAGACACTTGAGGAGCAGCTCAGTATTGGGTGGCCTGTGCAGGCGTCAACCCTTCCTTTATACACTGCAGCCCTATTAGCTAAAATACTGGCAAAGACATTTTGATGAAGAGTTTTGGGTTTTTTTTAATGTCGCATTAAAAATGTTTAAAATGCTTAAAAATTTCCCATTTCACTGCTGTTGATGCCCTCACTTTGAAATACAGCTTTCCCATGACAACATAGCTGTAAAACACATTTAACTTTTTTTTTTCTTTTTTCTTTTTTTACTAGTTAGCAGTGGAGCTTTGCTATAGCTATTAAAATATAAAGAATAAACTGCACCCAATTGCACAATATTTTTTACCAGGGTTAAGCCTGAATTTCTTTGTGGATGGCATTGACATATCAAGATTAAGTATACAGTGCGAGCACCAGGGTTTTACGACGTACAATAACGTAGAAAAGCTTGTGTTTCTCCAGCAAATTGCCATCACTGTTTGCCCTTCTCTCTTTGTGCTTCTTGGGTCTGATTTTTAGGAGCAGGAGCTGGGAAAGGCATGGTGGATGATTCAGTGCAGCTCCCTTGAGCTGAGATCACGCTGGCACCAATGGGAGGTTTTACAGTGCAGTGAGTGGCTGCTTTCACGGCTCCCACCGCTCCCCTCGGAAGTGATCCCACAGTTTAATGCATCATAGCCTCAGGACATTTCTCCTGATGCTCAGCCCCTTTTCCTTTGGTCAAGTGTCTTGGGGAAATCCTTTGCTGGTGATGGGTCGTTTTATTTTGTTTTTTGGTGCTGATGCCTTCCTGACACACTCAGTTTTTCTGCTCATCCCACTACAAAGTGGGAGTGAGGGGCAAAAGCTGGATTCACTGGCAGCCACACAAAGGGCAAGGGCACTGATCTACAGCCCGAGGAACACAGTTGTTTATGTCTGCTTTGCATTTCTCTGCATCCTCTTGCACTTGTGGTTAAAGTGGGGTTTTTTGGGGACAGGACCAGCCTGTTTGACCAGCTTTGTGTGCTCAGTCAATAGAAGGTCCAGCAGGGATGATTCTGACCATCCCAGCAAAGCAGAGAGTAGAGAAATAAAATGCTCACATGCACCAAACCCCAGAAGTTTGCTCAAATCCAAGCACATCTCCCATGGAAACATCCCATCCTGATGTGAAATGTCCAAGATTCCCTTGCCCTCTGTTAACATAGCCCAGTCAATAGCCACTTTCTGATGTCCTGCAATGTTTTTCTAATGTACTTTATTTCCTAGCCTGCCAAAGGCTGTCCCTCTCACCTCTGTTTTAACTGGAAAAGGATTTCCACCCCATGGCCCTGATTCTGGCTGAATTAATGGTTTTTGAACTGAATCAGCACATTTGAAGTTAAAACAGATCCCCACTGAGTCTGTACATTTTTATTACTGCGCAAGGAGTGCTTAGGAAAATAAAAGGAACGAGAAAACCCTGAGAGTGGACCACCCTGTTGAGGGGGGAAATGTAGAAATCAAGCATGTTTATATGAGTGATATTTATAGGGTCAAGTGACATAGATTGTACGAGGCCTTGGAGCCCAGCTCAGGAATACCACATACCAGTCTGGGCACTCATGCTCAAGAAAATTTAATTGAAACTGAAGCAGGTGCAGAGGAGGTCTACTAAGATGGAGTGGCAAATGGAAAGATAAGATGCTAAGGAGACACGAGAAAAAAATGGCTTGTTTAGGTCACCAAAGCAAAGATGGCAAAAATGGCTGGGATCTGAGAGCTGCCTATGAATACACCAGGAGAGGGAAAGAAACCAACCAAGCTAAATCAAAGAATCATTTTTCCAGAATAAATTGGAGTAAACTTGCTATAATTACATTTTATCTGGGAATTAAAGGTTTTTCCATCTATCAGGTAGAGAAAAGCTGAAGAAACCTTCTACTTGGGTGAGCATGAAAAAGACATATTTGAAGATGGAGGTGGATAAACTGGGATGTTGGAGAGGAAATGATATTACAAGATGGAGGAGAATGGTTCAGTATCCCTGGGACTTCTTTCCTGACCAACACTCCTACCTGTGGATTGCTTTTATCATCTGAAATACTCTTTTGCCTTTTCTTTGCTAAGGACATCAGCACCTTTAAAATCTCCTGTCATTGTCATCCAAGAGCCCTGTGCTGCATCTGCAAAGCTCCGAGCCCCACAGAGCTGCTGTTGCTCCCAAATTCATCAAGGGGGTCACTGTCAGACAATGAGACACACTTGCTCCCACGGGGTTTGAATGAGCTGCTTTCTTTCAAAACACCCTTTAATTGACAGCTCGAAATAGCTTTCCATGATGACAGGCTGTCATTAATATCATTCACCAGAATGATACCCCAGTGATAGTCTCTGTGTTTGGAGGGAAAAGGGAGAGAGAAATCCTCTGCAAACAAATGTTTCAACAGAATACATGAACTGAGCTGTGGTTTCAAGAATGACAACATGAATATAAAAATGTACATTGTGAATATTAGTATTCCCTTAAATATGTACTCACGTTGGTTAATGAGTCCCACCGGTGGCGTTAGTAACTGAAGGATTTGGGTTGGCACGTTATTAACTTGTTAAGTAGAAAACAGTGATACAAAACTACTTGTCATGTGTATTATAAGACATTTAAAAGTTTCACTCAGCATAAGCAGCTGAACAGTATTAACAGAGTTGCCTTTAAAATGATCTGATGTTTCTTTGTGCCATAATAATGTAAAATCCCATTGCTTTAAAAGGAGCTGTGCTCCAGGGACCCTTGGGAGGGAAGCACTGGGAGAAGGAGGGAATGTCCCTCCTTCTCTGTGCTGACCCAGCAGCAGGCAGAGAGAGACCTGATAGTTGATCTTGGGTTAGGATAAGCTCAGCCCTGTCTTCACACAGAGGATCCCTTGCAGCTGCCACTTGGGGCCAGGGGGGTTTATTCTGTATTTTCTGCCTTACCCTGCCCCACTAGCTTTCTAATCAAGCTCTGTCCATCCATCAGCCCAGTGGTGGCTTAACATTTCTGCTGAATGAAATAATGCTTTGCTCAGAAACTGTTGGGGTTTTAAAACAAATAAAACTTCAGGTAACTGTAGACCAGGTTGCTGGCAGCAGCAGAGGGATCCAGCCATAGGAGAGAAGGTCACAGCTGGAATCTGAGCTGATTTGCACCCAAGGCTTGAAGACAGTCTTTCATGTAAATTAGGACAGAGCAGACACTGCCCCAGCATGGACCCTATTTCCTATGGGCTTCTTCTAGCCATCTCAAAATCTGTAAAGTAGGGCAACCAATTAAGACACCAGAGTGACTCCTGAACCACGCTCGCTTGCTCTCGGATAGAGCCGGTCCTGAGGCAACGGGGTCACGGGACTGACGTGGGCTGTGCTACCTGGAATAAATAAGGTGGCCCTAATGAGCAACTATCAGCCCTTCTGACCACTGTTCCCCACCTGCATGACCCAGTTTGTCAGCATTCCTTGCCTCGGGCCCCATGGCAATTGACCATGTGCTTTAGTGGCACAGTCCCTTGGGCAGGGGAGCTGTTCCCAGTCAGGATGCTACAGGGGCCACATGCATTGAAGGGCACGCCACGGGATAGCTATTGATCACCCTCATTTATTTTTCCAGAAGCCTGGAGTGAGCCAGATTAATCTGTAGGTGACATTTTCAGTGGCCTGCAGTGTTCATTTGAGGCATAAGACAGGCTCAGACATAAACAATACAGAAATAGTGACAATATTTTGTAAAACATGGCTCTCTTTGAGCTGGTTTGGGTGCTGATAGTTGTGCCAGAAAAAAAAGGCCCTCTGAAAGTGCAGCTGCTGAAGGAATCTCATTGCTGTCCTGCAGTCTCTGGGTCACAGAGGCTGGCAGAAGCCAAGGTGAGGCCCTGGTTACTGCAGATAACTCATCTGGGAAACGGGGTTTTCCCTAATGAACTGGGCAGGAGGAAATCCGCCTGCTGGGAAACCTGGGAAACAGCACAAGGCTTGGCAAATGAAAAAAAGGCATGCACACCTCTATGAGCCCTTCATCGTTTGTCTAGACCAAGGAATTATATTTTACTGCAAGATGCAGAGGTCAGCAGAGGAAAGGCCTCTTCTCTTTCATCCTCTTAGAAACACAGGCAGACTGTGAGCCCTAAATTTCAAGCTTTGGGACTGCAGTGTAATTTCAGCCAGTTTCCATCTCTGCTAAGGGAGGGCCAGGGACAGATTGCTCAAGGAATCACAGTGCAAAGGCCTTCAATTCACTCTCCTGGGCTCCTGACAATCCATACATCAGTCACCAATGACTTGACAAATCACAGCAATATAGCTAAGCTTAGAAGTAAAATTTCACATTATCCTTGCTTATGTGGGTGGGAAGCTGTGAGATGCCAAATCTAAGAGGACTTAAAGGAACTCTTACTATTATTAAATGGTTTGCTGTTGGTATTTTTATAGTTCTGACATGATACATTCATGGTTCAGGCCTCTCAAGTTCAAGGCTGCACACAAACAGAGGAAAGGATAAATCCAGCCTGAAGAGCCAGCAACTCAGTGAAAGGCAGGAGAACCAGGCAGATTGAGTCAGGCAGCCATCCCACCTCATGTGAAGCATCAGTCAGTGATCTCTGTACTCTGGCACTTATCTTTGTCCAGTATTTTAAGACATGGAGCCAGAGAAAGGCTTAAGGAATTATTTTAAGAGGAGACCATGAGACGTAGGATTGCTCCTGCCTGCAGGCAAATGATGGGTGAGGCAGCCTCTAGAATCCCTCACAGTCCTGTTTGCATGAGTCAGTGCTCTGAGTTTGTTCATCATGCATATGAGGAGTATCAGGGGTGTGCAAAGGAGCTGCTGGCTTGCAGTGTGGAGGTGTGAGTGAATGTGAGAAGCGGGGAAGGAAGCAATGAATAGCAGGGAATGGCCCCAGCTAGAACACTTGTCATTGCAGTGAGATTACAAGAGTTATGGATAGACCAATACGCTAAAGATTGGGTTTTGTTGCAGGTAAGTTCAGAGAACCACAGAATGTTGGAGTTGGAAGGGATCTCTGGAGACCATCCAGTCCAATCCCCTCGCCAAGGCAGGGTCACCAGGGCAGGTGACAGAGGAACACCTCCAGGTGGGTCTCGAATGTCTCAGGAGGGACAATCCATGGGCAGCCTGGTCAGGATTCCTTGCAGCAGCAGGCAGGGACGGGGCTCAGAACCCTGGCAGAGTGTGACAGCCCGAGAGATCGGGAGTGGGGAGGAGGTGCCACAGCTCAGGGTGTCAAGCAAAGAGCAGGCACGGCTCGGACAGGTTTCGGCTGAGAGAGATGAGGGAGCACAGAGGCACGGACACATCAGGACTCGGGGGAGGTGTCCTGGCGATGGGCTGGGATGGCCCTTGAGGACACAAGGCGGGTAAGTGCTGGCCCCGAGGCAATCGAGGAGTCGGGCCGGCGGGGAGAGGATGAGATCCCGCCGGGCACGGGGGATGGGAACCGGCGCCCCCACACCTGGCGCGGCGTCGAGGCGCAGCCACGCGGCGGGGCCGGCCGCGGAGAACTACAGCCCCCAGCGTGCCATGCGGGGCGGCGAGAGACACGCGCCTGCGCGAGGGGGCGCGGCGGGTCGGAAGCCCCGCCCCCGGCGGCGGCGGGCGGCGCTGCGGTTGGGCGGCGGCGCTGCCGCTCAGCGCGGGGTCGGGGGTCAGAGTGCGGGCGGTGAGTGGCGGTGCCGGGCACTCGTGGTGCGGAGTGCGGGGCGCGGGGCCCGGCCGGGCCGGGGCGGCTCCGCCGCGGGGGTGGTGCGGGAGGCGGGCGGCGGCTCGGCCCAGCCCTGCGGGGCCCGGCCGGCGCGGGGGGCCCCTCAGGCCTGGCGGAGACGTGGGGCCGCCGTGGCCCGGGGCGGGGGGAAAGGCCCGGCGCGGAGCGGGGGCGCGGCCCGGCCCCCCGCGGCGGCGGGGCTCGAACCGGGGGCGTGGGGCTGCGGGCCGGGCCGGGCCGGGCAGGGCGGGGGTGCCGGTGCCGGTGAGGACCGGGGGCGGCCCCGGCCCGAGGGGAGGGCGCGGGGTGGCGGCGCCTCGTCCGCTCGACGCCCGGGTTGCCGGGCCCTCCGCGCCCCGGTGCGGCCCGGAACGGAGGTCTGAGGGTGGCTGTGGCAGCAGTCCCCCAGATCCCAGCTGCGGCGGCATCAGTCGCTTTCCGGGCTTGAGGAAGGGAAAACAGCCCGTGTGCCCGGGGGCTGGGCACGGGCTGAGCTGCCGGCAGCAGCAGCAGGAAGGATTTTTTTATGTTTTGGGATGTGGAGGTTCATAGGTGGAGGTAATGAGGGAGTAGGAGGTTTGTTTTGGTGTTTTTTCCCTATATTTTTTACCATATGGGATTGAACTGATCACTTGTCTCAGATCTGGAGAGTGAAGTAAACTTGAGAAAGCTTAGGAGTACAGTCTGTTTACTTGTTTCCTGAGTGGCAGTAGGAATTTCTTCTCCTTTTCATTTCTTGCTGCTATGCTGTTACAGGTGTTTCTTCCAAACTGAGATGTATAAAGAGGTGTTGTCATTTACTGCTGATGTTCTGTCTTTTACAAGTCCTATGTCTGGTGGATTTACGTGGTCATTGCTGGCCTGTTTGCTAATAAGTGTGACATTTGTTTTGCTACTTCTTTACTTACCTAGTTTCTTTATTGAGCTTTTGGTTCCAGAGATGGTAGATTGACAGCTGCTGTTTGGTCTGAACTCTTCTTTCAGCTGTGATGCAGGGGGACCAGCAAGTTTTCAAATATGTTAATGCTTGCACTGTGTCTCAGGAAGGGTGAGGTATACAGAGCTCCAGGAAGGTACATCTCCAAAACACCTGTCCCATCAGATACTGTAAACAGCTGTTTGAGGATTTTACCTGGTTTCTTTTTGATGGTAACTTGAATAGATTTTGTCCTGTAGTGTCTTTTTGCAACACTGTAGCATCTCATATCACTTGATATTAAAGTTGGCATCTGAACTTTTAATAAAGAATGAATAATTCTGAAATTCAGTAGATGTTAAAAGTCTAGTTGATTAGTCCCCTGCGTAGGCTTGGGAAATTTGATTTCAGATGGTGTTTTTTACTTCAGATATTTTTGTTTCCATTTTAGAGCACTGGATTCTGCCCTTTGCCACTGAATTTTCACATTAATTTACAGTGTGGACTAAATGTTTGTTTTGTTTCAAAGAGCAGCCCTGTGGCCCTTTTATGCATTCTTGTTCATCTCAAACTTTGGGTTGCTCTCCATGAATAGTGTGTTTGGTTTGGGTTTTTTTGTAAAGTTAGTGTGTCTAGACAGATTTGAGTAGTACCAAAATCCAAAAGAAGAAAGTGATTAAAGCCTTTTAAAAAATGCCCATGTGCCTGATGCTAAATAAAGAAGACCTTGGATTGAATAAACACTGATAGGACCTAAAGTTTCTGTTCTGCACTTGGGACATACTTCAGTTTGCTTTCTTCAGAGGGCCTGATTACAGCTGGTTTGGTGCTTATCTTGTTTCGATTCTGTTAACTTTGGTAGGCATTGCTTTTATTTATTTTTTAACCCTCTTAAATTTTGGAAATAGAGTTCTGGAAGATACTTAAATGTGTGGAGTATTTGCATTTTACTCTGTCTCCGTGTCAGTGCTGTGGCCACCTGCAGTGGAGGGCCCCAAGGCTGTGGAGTGCGGGTGTGGTGACATCCAGGTAAATGCTGCAGGACTGCCCACAGTGCCTGGGCTTACAGGGGAGCATGGAAGCAGCTGTGCTTTTGTCTCAAGTCTCTCTTGAATCTGAAGAAGGTATTTTTGCTAGAAGTGATCCTCCTGAGACTCCTGGTGTTTCACTGTAGTAGTGATGAGCAACGCACCAGTGTGGTGCCATAGGGGAAGAATTGGACAAGTTGAGGCTGTCAAGACATAACCTAGAGCAGAGGTGCTGGCTGTGCTAGGGACCATTTGGATCATTTCCCTTCCCTAAGAGAAGTGATCTTAGCTGGCCTCAGGCCAGCTGAAAAGTTATATTCTCCCTAGATGTGTTGTATAGGTAAAGCTACTTCTCTTCCAACCAAAATTTTTTTTTTAAACTTCAGCTGTATTTGTTACAATCTATTTTTTTTTCTGTGGTTGAATATTAGGGTGAACATCTTCCCTGGCAGATTTTCTGGGCTGAGACTGGGTTGTGTGGAAACCATGCCCCACTGTAGCTGCTACCCTGCTTGGAGCTTTTGCCAGTGTACCAAGACACAGCTTTGGCTTGCTTTTAACACTTCTGGAGCTCATTTGTGAAGATCAGAAGTTACCAGTGTATTAAGCAATGCAAATCTTGTTTCCCTGAATCCAGGCTGAGATTCATTTGGGACTCTCAGGTGTTAACTTATATTTTTCAGATAACGAAGGTGCGCAGCTGTATAAGTGGTTTGAGGAACTGTGGCATCCATGTGTATGAAAATGAAGTAGTTATGTGTGCCAGATACCATTAAACAAAGGGTGGCCTACTATGTCTCCTTTCCACTAAATTGGGCCAATGTGCAATAGTAGCTTTTACTGACTAGATGCGTAGTAGCTACAAATCTCTAGCTCCTGGCACTGGGAGCTGTGTTGAGGATAGGGAGCACTGAAGTGCCATAAATTTCAGAACTTATCTCAAAGACCAGGGCTGGGAAAGTTTGAATGAAAACTAAGACATGTTATTTTTTGACAGCGAATGGATTGACCATTGGAACGAGCTGTTTGAAGGTAGAGGGGAAGCTCCAGTCTTCATGCTGCAATTCAAGGCCAGAGACTTTTCTGAAAGGTGTTCAAGCCTTTGGGCTCAACTAAGGAAATGGAAACTTTAGGGCCAGCATTACCTGAGGTTGAGACCAGATGGTCTGGTGGGCTTTGTGAATTCAAGTTTAATGTGTCTATGCTGCTAGAGCTAAGATAACTTCTCCATTCTCTCATGCCATCCCAGGTGTCTCTGTCCTGGTCTGAGTACGTGGGTTGGTGAGCAGCTGAGCTGACCAACAGCCCCAGTGGCTCATCTCATTCCTGCTTCTGCCAGTGTGGGCTCTTCCTCTTCTTTGAGCTTTGCTGTTCATCCAGCCTGGCCCTGAGCTAATTCGTCTCACTAAACTAGCCAGAAACTATCTTGTTTTAATTGTGTTTTATTCTGGCTGTGTGAGTCCTTTTATAGGTTCCTGTGGTTGAATCGGCTCGCAGAAGGGCCAGACAAGCTCAGGAACTGGTGTAACGTAATTAGCAGGAGAGCAAGACTGAGAGGGAAGGACAGGCCTGCCTCCTTTTGGCCTCCCAGAGCTGTTGGCTTGGTTAACCTCATTTTGTGTAGTTTCACACTGGTGCATTTTCTTATGGCTCCCAGGCAGAGGCAGGAGATTGGACTAGAGGATTTTTGGTCTGATCCCGTGCAACTGTTCTTTTCCTTAATAGCAAATCTGTTCTTCCTCTTTGGCTTTTGCTGTATGTGTCCCTGTTATTGCTTCTTTGTTTTAATTTTTGTTCTTTCCTTTCTCTACATTTCTTCTAAGTGACCAGTCCTTTGCTGTGTGGAACTTCTGCAGACTCCAGCTTAGACCCGTTTGCTCATCTGCAGTTACTCTTGGAGAAGGTTTAAAAATACACAGCAAAGCCTGTCTTAGGAGACCAGTCAAGGAGCTGACGAAAGTGGGTTGCCTAGCAGAGGTGGCCTAATAAAATTGGAGTGGAATTGTACTGTGCATCTTTGGGACGGCTTCTGGGTGGTCTGTTCAGACAAATTCGTGTCCTGCTGGTGTGGAGTCTCGTGTGGGTTTCAGTGTGTTGTCAAGTGAACTGAGATGTGTTTGTTTCCCAGCTTTGTAGGGTGCCATAGCTGCAGCAAGCGCTTCCCTAAGTAATCAGCGCCTTCGGCCTTGCACATTGTGATCTCACAAGCCATCGCGTCTGTGATGTCACAATGGAAGAGATTCTGGTGCTGTGACATGTGTGCTCGTGCCTTTGACTAATCAGCCAAGGAACCCAGCGGCAAGAATGAGCTCAAGAAATGGGAGAGACCTTCCTTAACCCAAGAGTGCCCTCCATCCTTTAGTCAGCCTTTTCCATGTTCACTTATCTCTTCCATAATGACCATACAGAGGGAAACCAGTGCCTGTGTAGGGTGAATTATTTTTATTTTTTTCAGTTGACCTACCAAGATGCATGTTTCTCCCAGATGAGCAGTTGCCCAACTCTCCTCCTGTACCCCTCATTCTTTTCTGTTGTTCCCCTCACTTGTATTGCTTCTAATTTTAGACTGTAAGTTCTTGAGAACAGGGACCTCCTCATCTGTAGTGGGAAGAGCCTGAGTGTGATTGTGGAGTACTGTAAAAACAAAATGATGAATGCCAAGTTGTATCTGAGCTGAGCAATGATGGGGCAGCGTATAGACGTGCCATGACAGTACAGATTTTCCAAAACAGGCGTGGTTGTCTAGCAGTGCTGGAGACAAACCCAGCCAAACGTGAAGGGAGTGCAGCCGTGAAGTGTACTGTTCTCATGTTCCAGTGATGATACTGTGAGGTTAACAAATTAAAGAAAGAAGCAAATCTACCTGTCTAAAATTGTGTTACTTTATTAAACAGTTCTAAAAGCTTTGTCTTTTGTTATTTGTTTTACTTTATGTTGGTTGGTTTTTTTTGCAAGTTTGAGTGGTAAGAGTGGATAAGCTGGTCTTGTTCATAGTCTCTTGTTTCCTGCCTCACAGGCTAGCCAGGTGCTGTCATTTTTGTACTGTAGTTCATCTAATGAAATATTTGGGTTTAGGTTAAGGTTGATTAAAAAACACCCTGAGTTATCTCTATTGTTCTTCAGTTATATTTTCACACAAGTGAAATATGGGCTCACATTTGACCTCTGAGTATGCATTTGAACAGCTACCAAAATTGAAGTCCTGCATTTTTTGTTATACTGTGTTCCAGGTGTCACTAAATGTGTGCAATTTTGTTCTACAGAAAGCATCTCTATTACCCTAACTTTTTTTCCTCCACAATTCAATAAAATAGACAAACCTGACTTACATTTTTGATTGGTTTTTGTTGCTCTAGCCTTGAGTTCAGTTGTCTGTTGGAGGCCAGGAGTCACAGCTGCCCCTACCTAGGTTTTGCACAAATAATAAACTGAAGCATTTTACTCCCAGAGCTTGCTTGCTTTTGTTTTTTAATTTCAGTTTCTCTTGTAGTTTAGGTTAGTGGGGGGTTTTCTTACTTGTTTGTTTTGTAATATGGTGGAGGGCTGTCTTGTCATAATGAAGTAATTTAACATGTGAGTGAAGGCTCTCATAAAATGTAAGTTCTTGGGTCACCCTGCCAATGTGAAGTTAGGTGTTGTCTTCCTGCCCCTTCCCTACTCAGTTTATCAAACTGGAAAGTAAAAGGGAATATTTTGGGCTCAAAGGCAAACTGTAATTTTAATTAGATGTAGTTGTAAAAAGTTCATATTTATGTTTTGTGCCAGAAGTCATTAAGCTCAAGTTCTTAGTAGACTAATTTTTCCTGCCATTGATGAATTTGACTCCTCTGGAGCTTGTGTGGTGCACATCTCTCTCTGTGGCTTTGGGGCTGCCCTGCAGGCCCGGGACAGCATTTGCACTGCCCTGCTGGCTCTTGTCACCAGCATTCTTCACGTGGCAGGAGTTCCCTGTCTTGTTCCTTGCTGCTTTGGTTGTCCCTAAGCAACCTTCCCAGTGGGAAGCCTGGCGTGCAGCAGCCACCAGTGCAGATTCTCCGCTTCACACTCAGTGGGGCCCTGGCAAGGCTGGTGGCTACAGCTGACACTTGCCTTTCTCTTGGCTTTCCTTCCTTGCTGGTGATCAAAATGTCATGCTTTAGTACATGTGCTTGGACTGCTAAAGAAGCAAGAGCTGTGCTCAGCCTGACCTTGTCTTGGTACCTGCAGCTGATGTCCAGAGAACATTTTTTTCTTAATTTATTTTTAAAATATAGATGCTGATTTTAGCCAGTACTTAGCCAGTGTCATATGGGACACACAATGTTACACAGCCCAGAACACAAACTATCTTCCAGCTGAAACCCACCACATGCAGCCATTTCCCATCTTACTGGGTGTAGCAAATGTAAAGTGCTGTCACATTTTCCTAGGTCTGTGTACAATCTGTCAAAATAATTCCTGAGGTCCAACCTCAGTTCATGGTCCCATTACATTTCATACGTATCTGTGCGAGGAATTTGAGCTGTGTGATATGAAATATTAACCTAGTAGGGTTGACTGCCAGATGTGACAGCTTGCACTGTCTGAGATTATAATCTGATCCTGTGTGTATAAGAAATATATATATGGTGTTTTATGTAGGTTTGGAAATGGAATCACTGAACATGTGGATTTATATGGCTAGAGCTGGGTTTTTAATTTTTGAAGCTGCATTGCTTGCATCGTTTTCTCTTGGAAAAAAGTACAGGATAATTACTAGTGCTTTGCATTGTCATAGCCATTATAAATGCTTTACATGACATCTAATAAAGTGTGTTTGCTCACCAGCTATCTTGTGCTCTAAGGCACTCTGACCTTGCCAAAGAAGATGATGTGAGGTCTTCCCAGGGCACCCAGAGCAGTGGCTGGGTAAACATACCGTTAAAACTTCATTTGGCTGAAGGTGCAGAGTTTGCAGTGGGGTTGCCCTTGTTTGTATGCTGCCTGTGTAGGGAAATCCACACGCAATAGCCCACTCACACACCTTTGTTCAGAGCACTGCTCCCTCTGCTACATGGGAGAGTGGGGAGGGAGGCTGCTTTTAGCACGGGGAGCCCGATCCTGTTGCTAGATGTGGACCCCTGCAGAAGCTGTTAGTGTAAACAGGCACTGTTAATTCCTCCATGGATGTCACATGGTACTTTTGTGACCCTGACCTGCCATGGCAGGGTCTGCCATGGTGCTGCTGTGGATGTGCCTGAATCCTGCCAAGGCAGCTGGTTTACCTTTGCCATGGACTCAGTGGCTTGGGAACCTCTGCACCACTGTGCGTAGTGCAACCCAGCCTGAAGATTCATGGGGTCTGTGTCAGATACCCTGCTCTTGCCAGTTAAGATACATTAGAGAAGAGAGCTAGCTGTGGGTGGGTGGATAATACATGTTTTATTGCCTGTGTTTGATACAGGGGTTGAAGCCTGTCTGCCTCCCCCACTCCAACTGTGTGTTTTGTTTGATGCAGTAGGCTAAAGACCAGGTTTTCCTGCAACTAACTTACAAGCTGCTTTATTCTGAGATATTGTATTTGTTGTGATGGGCCTTTAGACTCGTGGTAGTTAGGAGATTTAAAGCATGCATACCTTAAATATCTGTTATCTGGCACATGTTAGAAGAAAATATAACTAACTTCTATTTGGCTGTAAAGCATTTATGAATGACAGCCAAAGCTGTAGAGGAAAAGACAATTGGTAGAACTGAGCCCCTTCAAGATAAATGCCATGTTAGGCTCTTTATTTTTGGTTTTGCAACTTGAGTTTTCAGTTTTTGAGGTACCTGCTCTCTGGCATTTAATAAAGCAAATGGCTTCAAAACATGAAAGCCTTGAGGCAAGGACAATGCATATATCCGTGGAATTGGCAGTGTGGGCACTGGCTTGGTCCTTAACATTTCAACTTCTTTGATTTTTGCCTTTCACTCAAAAGCTTGGAAGGGGAAGGTTACCAAATGCATGTTTACTCGAAGCACACAACCTGCTTAGCTGCAATTATCTCCTAATCTGGTCCTTCTAAGTTTCTCTGGTCTCGCAGGTAAATACAGATTTAGCTGTTATTCAAGGCATATTATTTACCTCATTAAGTGTGTGTTTTGGCACGTGCATTATTTACCTGACGGACTAACGGATGGGAGAGAGCAAATGCTGTCTTTTGTGCAAACAGTGACTTTGTTTGTGAGCAGCAAGTCCCCGTTTTGCTGTGGCCACTTTGTCTCCATGTCTCATGGTGGGTACTTCCATCCCTTCATGGTAGAGCAGAAAGCCAGCACAGGTGTGGGGGGCCATGCTCATGAAAGGGCAGGTGGGTGGCATGTCAAGTGATGGAGTTCTTCCACGAGCAGTGGGACCAACTGTGGGGATAGATTTAAATATTCTATATAGCTTGGTGTGTGTGTGTATATATGCAAACACAATTAGAGGGGGTACTCCTATCCTTGTTCAAGAGGACTGAGTTGGTGCAATTTGGTTCTTTAGTTATCAGTCCCTGTACCCACCCATGTAACACCATGAACTAGTCTTGAATTCTTATTCCTGTAGATCTGTTAACAGACCTGAGCTAACCCATCCTGGATAGTGACAATTCTGGCAACTTGTTCCTGCAAAGTTTTAGAAGAAAAGTAGCAGGAGGGGAAATCCAGGTCATCTCAACATGGATAGTGCAATTTATTTAATAGTGTTTGTTAGATGAAAGTATCAGAAGGTGATGACTGAGTGAGGTATTTCTTAGGGAGGAAGACTGTAGCCTATAGAGTCCTGCTTGCATTTTACAGTTCCTGCAGTACCTGCATGTGATCAGTTGAACTGATAGCCTCCGCTGGGAGAAATACCTGAAATTAGAAGTGGAGTGTAGCACTAAAATCACATCTCTGAGAAACCTTGTGTACAGACCAAATGAGAACTTTCCTGGGGAGGAGCCTTCCAGCCTCCAGCCACCTGGATTTGTAATGGAAATGCCATGTTTTGGTGCAACTGGCAGGTGTTTCAGGGTCAAGCTGTTTGGATGAGTTGTAGTGTTGGTATGTGTATTGCTGTGTTTAATTTTTACCATGTATCAGAAACTGCATTGTATATGAAAAGATAAAAGGCCTCAGAAATTTCAACAGGGCTTAGATTGGATAGTCTGTGTTTTTGTTGGTTTGTGTTATGTTCTGTTATGATGAGGATCAGCAGTGGGGTGTGATCTGGTGCCTGGAGCCATCATTATTGTGCATCTCATAGTTCTTAATTTAGAGTCATTTGCAGAGGTTAATTTTCAGTTGCCTGTGATTCTGGACACCTTAAGCTCAATCCAAATGTCATCTATTGTGCTTAAAGTAGGCTACTGTGTTATTTCAGGTTTGTGATGCTGGAACCTCCACTGGGGAGCACAAAGGGAATCCCTGTCAGAGGAGGACAGTGAACAGATACCAGCAGAGATGAGATGTAGGTGTGCATGAGTAACACGAGTCTCTCTTCAGTTTCAGATGCCTCTGGATGTTCAATGATAGCACTCCTCCATACTGGAGCAGCAAAGTTTCCCCCAAACTTACTTCCAAGGTCAAGACAAGCTGTGTCCCTCCTCTTCCCAGCTGGTGTTCTCGAAGGGTTCCGCTCCATCGTAAGCAGGAAACTGGCGTCCCACGGCTTTGGAGCTTCCATGGCAGCAATGTCATCCTTCCCTCCACAGAGATATCACTACTTCTTAGTCCTGGATTTTGAGGCTACATGTGATAAACCGCAGATTCATCCTCAGGTAAATAGTTAATCGTGTTAATTGTTGCCTTGCAAGTTGCTGCTGCTCTTCTGAGAGATAAAAGGAGAAAAACACAATGCTTGCTCACTAATTTTTTCTGGTTTGTCCCACCTCCATTCTGTTGCTGGTTCTCCAGGGCGCTTGCCAGTCACCTGCTGTCTCAGGACTGTTTGGTGGGAATGAATAAAGGAGTCTGATTTCCATCAAGGAAGTGACAATTCATGTGTTATTGAAAACACAATTCATATGTGTTATTTAAGTCATGTATACTTGTCATTTGTCTGAACTGGGAAGGGTCTTGAAAGTTTTTGGCTGGAAACTTGCATTAATAGATGGCAGCCGTGTTTGATTCTGCAAGGAAAAATTCTACTGTTGGTAGCGAACAGCTTTAGGAAAAGAATATTTTGAATGATGGGAATATGTGCAACATAATGGTATTTCTAAGTAGACAAGAAAAACAGTTTTTAGATCATTTCAGCAAGATCAGATATCTTGCCTGGGTTTTAACTCTGAAGTGTAATGAGACAGGAAGAGTTCAGCTTCAGAGAGATCTTCTAGTGCTCTGCCACTTGAGACATACGGAGATCCATATAAGTACAGAACTTATCTGCAAACAGTTCATCCACAGTGCTGTAGAGCAGATTAGTAAAAATATTCTCAGTTGTTATCAGGATAGGCCTAGGTTTTTAACTGGAAAACTGTACTAAAAAGAAAAAAAACCCTGATATTAGGTTGTTAGCGAACAAACAGAATTTCTGGGTCTAAAGTGGACTGAACCTCCTCTGCAAAGTAATTGGTCTGCATATGCTAGTGATACCTGCACTGGGTCACAAGTTCCTTTTGTTTTGTTTCAACTATATGAAAGGCTGAAGCAGTTTTCAGTGTGGTGTCTCATTACTGAAGTGACTCAATGCAGCGTGTGCATTTCCCAGTGCTGCTGTGGTTTCCCTTGCACTTGTCCTAACAAAGGATTGCTGCAAGTTGGGATCAAACTTGACTCCTGTCTTCCCCAGTAGTGCCTTGGTGGGTGCTGCCTGTTCTTTGTGTTACTTGAAAAATGGATGGCAAATTCCCTGCTCTTTTGCTGGCTCTTTGTGGGAAGCTGTTGTGGCTCTGCATCCAGTTCTACTAGCAGGCTCTTAAGCGCTCCCCAAGTGAGATATCAGGCTATTTCCTGCATGCTCTGCCTCGGGTGCACAGACCTGTCAAAGCTGTAAATTGGATCTACCTTGTCCCTTTGGATATGGGCTTGGTCTGTGCACATTTTGATGCAAAACCATGATGCATGTGGAGCTAGTTTACAGCTGGCAGTAAAAAGGAGCATGAGTGGAATATGATTACTACTGTTTTAAGGAGCTTTGTCCCCAAGTCCTTGCCAGGGAAAGTAATGGTCTGGGCCAATGCAGATCTGCTATATATTTTGTTGGTGAGATAGCACCTTTAAGGTGGAGATGTTCTTCAGTGTTGTTTTTCCAGTCTGCTGTGTTCAGTGCCTGTCTGCATCATATAATGTGTTGAAAGGGCTGTCAGTGCCTCACATCCTCACCAACAAATTAGTTTGACAAATAAAGAAATTACCTTTGCTACATGGGTCTCAATGTAGCTGGAGAGGCTGAAGGTGCCTGCCAAAATCTGGAAATGTTATAAAATGAGACTTCAGTTGATGCCCTTACATACCTCTTATGTCTTTGCTGACCAGCATGGCTTTTGTCCTCTTCACTGCTAGGCTGTATGTCATGGTGAGCAATCTGTGCCATGCATTTCAGTGATGTTTTCTGCAAAGTTTTAGTGACAGAATCTTTTGCTGCAGGATTGATAGACAGGTTTTGGAGGTTTGGTCTGAGGTCAGAGCTGGGAGCTAGAAATGGTCATGTGCTGATTTTCACTGTGATACTGATAATTTTTTGCTTTTATTTTAATATCTGCAAAATAGAAGTCTAGATACAAAGAAATTCAAATGCAGTGGGATTTGCTGAGAAGGCTGTGTATACAGAGCTGAGCTAAGCTTAGCTCTGTATACCCAGATCCAAAGTAACGGATCTAAAGTAACGTGATCCACGTTACTTTAAGTGGGTAGGCATAGCTGTAAGTTTAGCCAGTTCGGCCTAAAAATCTTGCAAGAGTTCACTTGCAACCATACAGCACATTTTACATTTCTCACTCACTGTTCTTCAAAATATTCTGGCTTCTTACAAGAAACTACTGAAAGAGCTATCTTTTTGTGCACACTAAGATGTGTGACTGCCACATCTGCTCCCCCTCCCGTTGTATTTACTCGTGCTCCTCTGTAACTGGCAGCCTTGCTGCCCTTATCCCTGGGGAAGTCCTTCATGCTCATTCGTGAGCCCTGAAGACCCCTTCATTTCCATTCCCTTTCACAGTGCCCCATCTCTCTCTGAGGTCTCGTGTTATAGCCTCTGTAATGGGGATCAAGGAGGGTCAAGGACAGTGGTATTCCCCTGGGAAGCCATCTGCATTGTGGCTCTGGTGGCTGAGACTGCTGCCTGAATGCCTTGTGCCCGCTGCCCTGTGCTTTACACTCACTCCTGTGTCAGGCATCGAGGGTCCTTCATGCTCCCTGTCCTGTACCCACAAAGGAACGGGAGCATCCTCGCAGCCCTGACTTCTGACTGCTTTCAGAAGATACGCCCCTCCATCAGTGCTTGTTTATATACACATAGAAACCGCTCAGCTTTATTGCTTTTCTGGATGTATGCATGAATAATGGGACCATCCCAGAGAGAAAAGAAGGTGTGGGGGGTTTTAACTGCACATTCTGTGTCATGTAGTGTTTTAGCCTGCCAAAGGTCATTAGGGGTTGGCAGCAAGAGATGTTTATGGCTGGCCTCTCGCATCTCTTTAAAGCTTACCTTGTGCCTTTGGAATGTGATCCAAAGCCCACTGGGGTCAGTTGGGAGCTGTCATTCTGCAAAGGTCGGTGGACCCTGAATGGTGGTGGTGTATTTCATTTTTCAGCTCTGTTTTTATCTTTTGCTGTCTGGTAAGAGTTTATAAGTACCTGCTTTTATACACTGTCAGCCCGTAGAGCTGGATACATATGGAGCTTTAGCTTCATGAGAAGATGCATTAATAAGTGGCAGTCTTGCTCTTTTGTCCCTTTGTCCTTGTAGACACCAATGTTTATGATGGTCAGTGCTTTCAGTGACTGTGTTAAGCAGCTCCACAGACTCAGGTCTGTGGCTGCCTTTATTAATGCAGTAAGAAGGTGTGCCTCTTTCAGTCAGCAAGCCGAGTATCTTGCCTTCAACTTCAGCTGAGCGGATGAAAATAAATTATTTGTTTTAAATATAAAAAGTCTGACGGTAGAAATCAGATCTGTTCAAAGCTGAATTTGAAATTAGCCTTCTATATATGATGTTAATCTCTAATTTATTAAAGCCACTTAAATGAAAATAAAATAAAATTCAAGCTCTGTATGTCTGCTGCATGGAAGCATAGAAGAGCATCAGATCTCTGACCTGCTAGAAGGAGCTGGATCTAGGAGTAACTGAGCTGCTAAATGAGCTTTTGGTAATGATAAAGTTCCGTTTTTTCATGTCAGTTTTTTCAGGTGTTCATTGTCTCAGATTCAGTCAAATTGGTAATCATTTGGGAAGTAGTAATTGGCCTCTTTCAAACTCTCTGTAAAGGGAAAATATGAAATGTTCAGATCTTCTTATTGCTGAAGAAGGTTGTGACCAGAAGCAGAAGAATAAATTGTTTACAGACAGTGTTTTCTGTGTCCTCCTAAACAGTACTTTTTAAATGCAAAAATATCTTGATTTTTTTTGTTAGTGTATCCTAGATACTTCAACTCTGTTTAGCATGCATTTAGATGGTTATTTTGGGAAAAATTTTAATTATAATTGCTGTCAGATAAAACTGGATATACTAATAAATATAAAACATCACTCACCATTTCAACATAAAACCATAAACACTGACACAGACTAAGCAGATGTTCAGTTACTAATTTATTTTTGGTGTTCAAATAAATCTGGATGATCACAGTACATACTGTGATTGGCAAAAGTGTATTAACAAATAGGAGCCAGTCTTTCTGTAAGATAATATTTAGTACAAATGCAGGAGAAGGTTATATCAGATTCAGTGTGCATTTCCTTGAGTGCTGCTGTAAAAGAGCATTACGTGTGTTTTCCCTTGAACATCAGTCTCACATCCAGCTCCCAGCCACGGGCAGGTACAGCTGGAGTGGCTGTGATGATCTGTGCAGCTGCCTGTCCTGCTCTATCTGCAATCTTGTTACTGCAGCAGGGACAACTGAGTCGTGTGTCTCTGCTCCTGAGCTGCTGTGATTTATAGGCTGACCTTGTAATGGGAATGGATGCTGATTTCCACCAAATTTAGGCCATATCAACAGATGTGCAGTCCCTGCCAAGCTCTCTGTGTAGGGTGACTAGATAGAGGATAGGGAAGCTGCCTTGGGAGCCATGCCTGAAGGTACTTTGTGGGAGGAATGTGTCCTTGAAATCACAAACTTGCTGCAGGTGGAGGCGATGGAGGGATCGCTCATCTGCAGGGGAGCAGGCTGCAAGGTACCCTCTGTGTGCTTTCCACATCATTTCCTGTGGAGGCTGAATCCAGGCAATCCCAGCTGAAGGCCAGGATGGGAATGCAGGTGTCTCACACAGTAACAGACATTGTCACAATCCTACCCTGAGGTGGATAGAGGACATGTGTGTGCCTGTGCCTGCCTGTTCTAGCTAGACATCCCCACGTAGCAGCTTTCTTCTTGCACTGTTTTTGTGTGGCTGTTAAGCTCAATGCACTAGAAATCACCTGCCAAAACCTTTATTGAGGATGATCATGAGTTGCTGAAAAATAAAGAAATTCAGGCTTGTTTCCCATGGCAACTTTAACTCAGCATAAGTATTACAGTAGAATATTAATCTGTAATTACCTATGTTCATGCATCTTAGGCTTGGGTGTAGTTTTAATAACCTACTTCTCCATTCAGCTTCTTACAATGCTGTTTGTAGAGAAATGCTGTTAAAAATACATGTAACATAGTGACTTAAAAGTATTTTTTTTCTTTTTACTACAAGTAAGTAAATATGTATGTATTTATCACCTCTTTTTCAGTTATGGCTGTTATTATGCTATTGTTCTTACATCAGAATGCTTTAAATTTCTGAAGTGGCAGTAAATGGTTCATATAAGAGCCCTTTCAAATGCATTTTCCTGTTTGCATTGAGTTTTTGAGCCAACTTCTTTAGGCCTTGTAGCTTTAGAGGGTTGCACTGCACCTGGTGTCAGACCTGCACTTGGAGACCTCTCTCATTCTCCCAGTAAGTGGGGACAACCTTGCTGTGACCCATATCAATCTGACAGGGTGGGTTATGACTTCAGGCAACAGAATTAGCAGTATTTATTTTAAACCTGATGAGCTAGAGAATATGAACAGTTATTGAACCCAAGTCTCCTGGAGAGCACAACCATGAGACCACCAGGCAAGACATCTGATGTACGAAAAAAAAATCAAAGCAATTTTTTATTTAAAGATATAAACCCAGCATTATTATAGCAACAATTCTAAAATACCAAGGCACTCAGGTGGCCAATGGCTGCAGTCCTAACCTGGCCTAACCTGCTCAGCTTTTGCCTGGTTGTTGACAGGCTGATGAGATGACTACTTTAAAGCAATCAGTCATGTTGCCCTTTCCCTCACAGTGTGCGGAGACCCCACATCAATTATGCATCCTGGAGTGCAATTTCCCACCTGTGTTGTTTGAACACTGTATCCTTAGCTGTGCAAACATTACACATCGTTTAGGTGACAAGTTGCAAAGTTAAGTGGACTTGTTGTTACAGCAGAAAGTAGTTGAGCGGCAGTCACCCTGAAAGGAAAAGATCCAAGCTAGCTCAGGAATGTGCTGGATTGTTTGCCTCTCCATAAAGCCACTGGTGAGGGCTACGTGTGCTTCTTGAAATACTCCCATCATGTGCATTTCTGAAGTGAAGGGGATGTGAAGTGTATCCAGGTTTGTATATTTGCTGTGCTTGTCCTGCCATGTGCATGGCCTGGTGTGGTTCTCGATGGTCGGTGTGTGCCTGCTGCTCTTTCACAGCCTCTGAGGCATGGGAAGTATTTTGCATCACTCCCAGCATAATGTTTTAACTAGGCAGTATTCTGTCATGGCATAGTGCCCAGCTAGTGTTACTTGGGGATGATGCTTTTCAGGCTGCCATGGTTCCTGGGAAATTGTCTTTGCTGTGTTAAAGTGGTCTTGTCTTAACTTTGAACAAAACCTTCCTGATAAAGAAGCAATGCAGCTCAGCTCTTTTAGTGAGAGGGACACAGGACGTGCTTAAATCTTGTGGGCTTTTCCCCCTTTATGCCAAGCTTGCTGTGCAACCATCCCTGTGTTTTCTTTGTTGATCTGTGCACTTGTCAGCTGGCAAAATAACTCTTCATAACATTATTTAGTTCCTTTCTGTCAGGCAGAAATGTGCTGCCATCAGCAGCTAGTTGTGATGTCTGTAAAACCCTGGGTATTCATTTACATGCACTAATGTGCCCTTTCTACCCATCCCAGATGTTTTAGTGTCGTTGGGAACATTGATCATTTGTCCTGCTCAATATCAGGTGAAGAGGTTGGGACTTGAAATGATCTGATAATTCTGCAACAGGGACTGCACAGGCTGTTTGTCTGCCATAGAGAGGAGTGGATGTGAAAAAGGATATAGTGTAGTTGCCATCTTGCAGTGGAAAGGTAATACCTGGAAATGTGTGTGTGTGCTGTTTTTAACTTGGTCTGAGTGCTAAACTTCCCCCAAACTGTCAAGCTTAAATTGTTGTTGGCTGTGTCAGTAGAGATGTTCTGGGTGGTTTAAATATATGTCAATAGTGCTTGAAGAAACACATTGAAGTGTTGATGTCTGATGGTCTATATTTCTCATCCCATGTGTGAAAAGAGGGAAATTCTGCCTTATTCTTGATGTCTGGGTCCTGCTGGAAAGATCAAAATAGCTTAGTGAGTTTTGGCAGGGAAAGATGATGCTGGTGGTGAGAGGTAGGAACCAGCCTGGGAGAAAATGATTACTGGAAGTTTTGTTATGAATGGCAGGACATGGGTTGTGAGCCTGCTGTCAAGATTTCAGGTGCAACGGCAGGCATGAAAAACTCCCAAAGACCACAGTGGTAAGTTTAGGAGAAAAGCATCATTTGTGAGATGTGGATCTTCCTTTTGTTGGCCCTTTAGGAAGGGACTTGAGCTGATTAAGTACTTCACTTTGTATTCCATACTCTTTAGAAGAAAAAAAAGATACTTTTTCATGAGAGTGAATAAGACAATCAGTGAGTGTGAGTAGGGGTGATCACAGGAAAATGCAGCTGTGAGTGCAGCCTGGATGGCATTGGGGTTGTGTTTAATGCAGTGATGAGAGGTGTGTATAAGATGAGGTCTTTGTTGCAAAAATGAGAAAGGCAATGTTCCGGCCTGTGTCTGCTGTGGGTATGAAGAACAGTCGGGAATTTAAACAACAGCAAGGGAAATTCAGATTAGACATTAGGAAAAACTTCCCAATGATAAGACTAATGAAACAGGAGGATAGAGTGAGTGCCTGGGGAGTATGTGAGTCTCTCTTATTGGAGTCGGTAAAAACAGCCTAGACAAAGTCAGAAATTATTTAGGGGGTGATGATGCTGCCCTCAGGCAGGTGCATGGACTAGATGTCTCTTTTAAAGCTGAAGCTCCTGGAGGCATGTGATTAGATGGGGATTTCAGCTTCTATTAAAGAAAGAGAAATGGTCCCTCACCCTCAGAGTTGTAAGGCAGCACTGGGAAACAAGAGCCACGTTTGATGTCAGTGCAGAACCCAAAATGCAACTCAAAATTTATCTTTGAGGAAATCTAGCCTTTGACATTGGGCTTCAGTGTCTGAGCGTTGAGGGTAGGAAGTGTGATTCACCTGAGAGCAGGGGGAAGAAGAAATATTGGATAATCAATGGTCAGGCAGTAGAATTTTTCTTCATGTCATCCTATCCCAGTGTTTCATGATCTTCCCATATTCCTTCCAGTTCTCTTCTGTTTTGTTTTTGATGTGTATTTCCTTTCATGCTTTTCTAGGATATAGTAGTACTTTTAAATGTATCAATTTGTTAGATGTATGCTTATGTGTATTTTAAGCTAGGTAGTGATGGAAAAAAGAAATTTGGAGGTCAGCTGTTTCCCCAAAGACCTTTTGAGAGGTTTAATCAGTACACAGAATTACTTAGCCAGGACTAAGGCGCTGAGAGGCTCCACAGTGTGTGTGCAGGCAGACATCCTTTGGAAAGCCAGCATAGCCCTGATTCAGCAGAAGTCCTGCTGTTCCACACTGGAGAGGTGTTGCCTTTATGGTACTTGTTTTGGTTAGTTTAATAAAAAATTTAGAAGTGGGGAAAAGACCTATGAGGTCATCTTGGTTACTGCCCCTGAGGGCCGGTGCAAGGCTGCTCACTTGGAAATGGCTTTAGTTAAAATAATAATTAAGGCAGAGGATGGAAACTGGGGAGGCAGATCTGTTCGGCTAGTGCTGTCCTTACTATGTCCCTTTTCGATTTTAATTGCCTTGGAAAAAAAAAGAAAATCACAAGGCTTTAAAAGCTCTGATTCTCTCTGCTCTTCAACGCCCCCACACCCTCTCCCCGATCTTGGAGGCATCAACTCTCATCTGTCAAAGTGTAAATCAGCAATTAAAACACAAACAGCGAAATGCCAAAGATGACCCGAAGCACAAAGCAACTGACAAACAAGTCCGGACAAATCGGCGGATAATTTATAAGCATTGCCCTAAAATCTAATTATTTGGCAATTCGAATTTGCAGCCGGCCAGGGCTGTGCAATAAATTTAACCCGCCATAAATTATTTAGGAGCAGCCCGTGGTGTAAATCAAAAACACGAGTGTTTGTTTAAGAAATAAGCTCCTTGTGCATAAAATGACTTTTTTTTTCTTTAAAGAGGAGGGGGGGAAAACCATCCCTGAACAACATGAGCTGGTGCTAAGCTCTGTCCCTCCACAGACACTCCCTTGCCTCTTCTGCCCCTACCTTTTTTTAAGGTGTAAACATTTCTTTTGGTAAGAAGTTTTATGCTTTTCCTTATCAGACAAAATCTGTTTCTCTCAACAGCCTCTGCTTGTTTTTATTGCATTTTGAACAGTCAGCTCTGATTTTTATGGGCATCTTTTATTCTTGCGTTTATTAAACTTCTTCACATGGGGGTTAGAGTGAGGGATAAATTATTCTCTGGTAGTTTTTGAACTGAATGGGCCATACAGTCCTCCTCAAATATATAACTGTGCCCTGTCCACTTTGTACATAGGTGTCTGGATCAAAAAGTTTTGAGAGCTGGGAAGCTCTTGCTGGCACTTTGTTCTTTCTCCATAATGATAAGCAAAAAGGATAAGCAATAAGATTCCTTTATGGGAATTAGGGTAATTTCAGGCGCCTTCTTCTCTGACTGGAAATTGTTTAGCAAGTATAGTCTTGTGCTTGTTCATTTCTTTTATTAACAAGAAGATCAAGACAGCTGAATTGATGCATCCCTGCTCTGGTGTTAAAGGGAAGGGAGTTTCATATAGGACAACTGGGTAAGGAAGGACTGGGTTTATAGGAGTGCTTTCATATGCCATTAAGAATTTTTCAAATCCCTCTTAAAAGAAAGTCCCTAGCCATTCCACAGTTACCCTGCTGCTGCTCAACCCACTGGCTAGGGACAGCCAGGTTGCACAGGAGACTTCTACCTGGAACTTTTTTTTTAAACCCTTGGTTTTTCAGAAGGACAAAAGTTCTGAGGAAGCTGTCACATAGATTTGCTTGGAGTACCTTGAAATAGTAAATGTAGGAGTGTTATAAAGAGAGTGGACCTGGTAATGGATCTGTATAAGCCTCTGGCTATGTAGGTTCCTATTGTTACCGTGTTTGGGGGCACAGCTGAGGGGAGGGGCAGGGTGCTGATGTTTTTTTCTTTAAGCGTGTTAATATTGATTTTAGAAGCTCTGTGTTCCAACAATATAAATGCAAATGCCTGTAATTGGGAGCCTTGTGCAGAATTTCTCAACAGAAAACATGTTCAACTTCTCTGACAATGAAAGGAAAATAAAAAGCCACTTATTTATTGGTAGTGGTTTGAATCCTGGATTTCCTTTCAAGTTACTTTGCAGTGCTAAATAAAATACCTAATTGCAGTGCTCGCAAAATTCAAATGAGTACATTTGTTCTCTGGTAGCTCGCGGCTATTTGCAGCCTCTGGACACCCTCAGCATTATTTTAGCACATCCATAACTCCTGGTTGTGCTATGAGGAAAAGCTGGCAGTGGGGGCAGAGGGAAGGCTTAGAAGCCCCAAATGCTGCTGGCACAAATCACTGCCAAAGTTGGAACATTTACTCAGTGTTGGAGTGAATATATGTGAGGATCTCAAGGTAACACTTCGGGATGGTCAGGCTCTGATAGAAGAAAGGAAGTGTCAGTGAATCTCTGCCCTTAACTCCTTCATGCTGCTTTCCTCCACCTTTCCTGCCTGGGAGGAAGCAGGGAAGGTCCTTGAATGGTGGAGATGGAGCTGAGCATGTTGAGCTCACTGGGCTGCTGTGAAACATGAGAGAGCACCCGGCTGCCTTCCTGCATCACAGTCTCTTGGGGGGTTGTGTGTATGAGTGTCTAAGTGCTCACCGTTTCATAATAATTACTAATGAAATTCTAGATCTGTAATAACATTTCAGATATCTAAAACAAACCATATGCTTGTTAAAAAAAAAAAAAAAAAAAGAGAGAGAGAGAAAAAAAGTGGAAACAGATCTACTTTAAGTCATAAATTCTTGGTAATAGAGGCCTCTTTTCTCCCCCCTTTCTGTTTATGTTTGATAGATATTTTTGTTTCTGCAGGAATGTCAACTCTTAATTTCATGATGTATCATGGGCTTAAGAAAATTGAATTTAATAAAGGCAAAAGATGAATGGCACCTTTAAAGGTCCCAACACTTGTCTTTATTAGCAGGACAAACTGCAGGGTCTCCAAACACTGCTTCTCTCCAAATGAAAGTTTAAATGAAAAGTACAGCAGTGTCACAGGTTAAATTTCATTGCAGGACTGGCTAACGTCGTTAGTGAGGAGTGGGGCTGATTTCATGGGGCTGGTATCTGTTGCCTTAGATACCAGTGGAGCAAACACTGCCAGAGACTGGAAAAATCTCCGCTATAGGAAGCGTGCAGATAAACTGCTTTTTGGGAAAGGTTCCTTACCACTTGTTTCAAAAACTGACCCAGTAAGCCCAAGGGAGTGGCAGCACTTTCTCCTAAGATGCTCTAGCTGCCTCTGGGGTTCCACCCCTGCTCCTGGCCAGGCACTTCTCACAGACCTACAGTAATTCTGGATATTGTTACATTTTCCACATTTTTAAAGTATGGCTTTTTATTTCCTCCGTCTGTCTTAATCTGACCCTCCTGGAAGTGCTTTTTGCCTTTGGTTCTGGAAGGCGAGGACGCCTTTGTGTATCAGATCAGCAGCAGCCTGTCTTTCAGTCTCGCTTTGCGTCCAGCCACTTGATGGCCCCTGAGGATGTTTGTGGTCCCTTAGGGTACATCCCAGCATTGCAGCACAGCCCTGCTCTGAAATCCAGCCGGTGTGTGTCCCTCTCTGGAAAGGGAAATGTTTGTCTTGCCTTGCTGTGAGCTTGCCTGGCTTCCATGATCACCCTCTGGGTGGGATGCAGGCCTAAGGGGCAGTGAGATGCCCCAGACCCATTTGAAAGATGGAATGATGTTATTCTGAGGTTAAGTCAGGCTCTATTATGGCAGCCTGTCTGTTGACTTCAAACTTTGCAGTCTGTTTTCCTTCTGAACAGAAGTTTGCTGCTTTCAGAGCCTGTCTGTGGTGGCCCTTTTGAGGGGAGGATCAGCTGTATCCAGCTGATTTCTTACTGTCTTGGGTTTCCATGGGTCCTCTTGGGTGGCTGAAGCTGGTGAGTTTGGCTGCACCACAACAGGCAAATTGGCTAATACTCCAGTGTTTGGTGTGTGCCTTCTCCTTACCTTGGAGCCCCTGGGTCAAGTGTGCTCTCTTTCCTGGGAAAACTTGGTGACTCCCAGTGGGGTGGTGTGGCAGTAGGGAAGGATGTGCCCATCCATCCACTCTGCCTCATCCAGCACAGTGTGCACAGGAGTGGCACAGTGGACCATGAAGAAATGCATAAGCCATGCGTCCTTTGCAGCTTCACTGCTCAATGTCTACACCTGGGCACTTCCACACTGTTAACACTTTATTTGATTTTTACATTATTTTCTAACTTTCCATCTCAGCAGCACGTGCTCTCCATGTGCCCTGGTCTGGGCTGTGCCCTCCTGCACTGGGGAGCTGCTCTGCTCTGTCCCTGGGCTCTGCCCACCATGGAAATTGGGTGTTTCTCCTGGCTATTTAAATTATCTGTTGTTTCCATTTACCCACCCAGCTTCTTGCCCTCCTGCTGCCTGGTGGGGTGGTGGTGATGTCATCAGCTCATATGTGTAACCTCACGATAATTTCCGCCTGCAGGTCATGAGGGTTGCAACCACGCTCCAAAAAAGTGTGTTAGTTCCTCTGCAGCGGCTGCATTTTTCACATGCTAATTTTACTCACAGGAGTTGGATTTTTTTTCCATTTTTTATTATTTCTTATTTGTCTCTTCCAGATGTTTTCAGGCAGTTTTTTTTTTTGTTGTTAAACTAATTCCATTCATGTTTTAAAAATTTATGAAAGCACTAATAAAAATGTCAAAGTGGTAAAAATGTTAGCTTTTGCTCTGCTTTGATTAAATTTTGCAAACTGTTTTTGAATATTAAAAAGCAATATTTTTTTTATTCTCTCTCCCTCTCTCTGTTTTTCTCTAGAAGTGATTTGAGAGGCTTGTTGCATGGATATCACTCAGCAGGCTCATTTGCACTCCAGAACCTTGGTGCCATGGATCTCTATTAAATAACATAGACAAATTATTCTTTAAAGACACCAAACAAATTGTCACTTCTCCTCTTACATTAAACTAGAACGAAGAAAGGGAGTGGAGAGGAGGGGGGTGAACACAAAGGATTTTATCGCTTTTATTCAGTGGGTGGCTTTTTTAATTTCATGTATATTTTTTAATAATTGAGAAATCCATCGCAAGTGGATTTGTTTAAACTTTTTATTAACAGGTTCATGTAAATTTTTGATTGCTGATTATTCAAATAATTGAACATTCTTCTGATGAAGGAACGTTTTTATTTCCCTATCAGCATAAATTGGCTACAAAGAGGAAAATGAAGCAGGGCTTGCTACTGTGCTGTATCTCATAGGGATGGATGTGGGGGAAGCTTTCAGCTCCTCTTCCCAGTCTGTTGGAGGAGGGCAGTCCTCCTCAGCCTTTCCAGAGAAGGAGGTGCTTCATGCAGTAGTCCCTGTTGTCTTTGTGATGGTGTCCTCTAAAAGGATGGTGGGCTGGAAGGGTTGAGACTGGTCTTGGGGAGGGCACAGCCCCTGCAATGTCCTTGCCAAACAGCTGTGAGCCCATTGTGAGCACAGCTTCATATTCCCTGGGTAGCACATGGGACTGGTGTGAGACCACCTTCCTTAGGTTCACCTTAGGCAGTGATGTGTGCAGCTGCAGTGCTGAGCACAGAGACCTCCTTGCAGCCTGTCCCTGCTGCGATGAGCATCAGCACCATCCTCGTCTGTTCTGGTGGTGTTGGATGTGCTCTGTGCTGTGGCACCACCTTCCCACTTCTGCAGAGCTTTGTGTTGAGTTTATTTTTGTTTGGAGCTATCAGGCCACCTCGCTAGATGGGATCATTTCCATCTTCATTTCTAGTTTGTTTTAAATGAACAGCTGCTTTTCTTTTTGCCCTATTCAGGAAATCATCGAATTCCCTATCCTGAAGCTGAATGGCAGGACGATGGAGATCGAATCCACCTTTCACATGTATGTTCAGCCTGTGGTGCATCCCCAGCTTACGCCCTTCTGTACAGAGGTAAAGTGCAAAGGTTCCCTGGTGCTCCAAGAGTCTCTCTGGGAAGCAGGTTTCCATTGCACCAGGACTCAGGTCGCCTCTTCACGGTGCAGCTGCAAGGCAGTGTGTCATGCCAGTCTTGAGTTAATGACAAAGAGAATAATTTTTTGTTATTGCAGTAATGTGTAAAGACATCAGTTTGGATTCATAAATAACTCTAGCTGTGATCAACCAACTAAGATAATTGTATTTACAGCTAAAAAATGTCTCAATAGGGTGACCACCAAATAAACACACTCATGTTAGCTGATGTTCAAAATCCTGTAACCTCTTTATGAGCTCTTGAAATTTTGCTGTTCTCCTCTGTGGTGGGGAAGATCAAAGAGAGCATGGACTGAGGAAAGACAGTGCTTTGCAAATGTGTGGTTCAGAGGCACTAAATGACTCTCCTGTGGGCCTGCATGTTAGGATCTGGGGAGTCCTTCAGAGTGGTAGGATAATTCACATTTGCATTTTTAAGACTTTCTTTTTGGTTGTTGTAATTGTGGGCCACTTGATTGCTCTTTACTTGCTTACTCTCATTGCTGAGGACAGCTGCTTTTGAGCTGTGGCCACCTTTCCCCAGATATGGAATGAAGGTGGTAAATGTGATCCCTGATGGTTCAGAGGAGTTGAGGAGCAGGGGTTTGGTTTTGTTGTTGATTTGGGGTGGCTTTTTGTTTTGTTTTTTTATTTCACCGAAAAAGTTAACTATTTTTCCAAGTGTGTTTTCCCTCCTTGCCATAATCACCAAAAGAAACTTTAAGTTCCTTTTGCTTTGAGCTTTTTTCCCTGTCAGTCCAATGGTTCAATTTTGGCCAGCACAATCACTAAAATACTGACTGTGGGAATCAGTGTATTCAAGTTCTTCATCTGTCCCTGTCTTGTCACCAACACCATGATGTGTTTTCCCCTACCTCTCTGGCTACAGCCTTAAGCCCGTGGAGGGCTTGTCCCACCTGTACTAGCCTGATGAAAAATGACTCCTCTGTGTTAGGTGGAGTCCCCTCCAGAACCAACCAGCCCCTTCCATATTTTCACATTGTAAAAACAAATACTCATTTTTATTCTGCTGTAACTCAAAACCGTCTGAAGGTATTTTATTTAAACTTAAAAAAAAAAAAAAAACACTAAGCCCAGAAAACATTATTCCCCAGAGAAGGGCTTTCAGAAACCTATAAATGTGTGAGAACAGAGGGTTATAATGGAAATGGTTTTGCAACCTTAATGCTAGAAGGCTGGGCAACTACTTTGGCTGTCCTTGTCCCCATGAGACTTGCTGGACATATGCTTGTACAAATGTGATAAATCTCACAGCTTGCACCTGATCTTTGCTAAAGACAACGTCATCTTCTAGAGCTGAGCCCAAAATGTTGGCCTTGCAAGTTACCTAAATTCTGGAGAGAAGTTGTCTCATTTACTCCCATCAAAACTCCCTTTTCTGGAAATCTCTCTATTGCATGCTTTCCCCTGTTTCTAAAGACTGCAGCTCTGTTCTTGCACAAGAGTCTGCAGGAGTTGCTTGCTGTGTGCTTGTGGGTCAGTTTTGTGAGCTGAGCAGAGCCTCCAGCCTGCTGCAATCTAAGGACATTCAGAGCTTCTCTAGATGATGACCTTGTGACCAACAGCCAGCCCATCTATTGCTCCTGTACTGCAGTGATGGTTTCTTGGTTTTCTCTTGCTCTTGGGGGTCTGGACCAGGTGTTTGTGTCTCCTGTGTGGAGCCTTGAAGCAAGTCAAGCTGAGTGTGTCTGTGTGTCTGTGATGGCTGTGCTTTTGCAGGATGGGCACAGGTGTCCTAGGTCAGCATTCTGCTGCAGACTCTGACATGAACCTCAGTCTGGCATCATGCCCAGAGCTGGGTGAAAATGGGCAGTACTGAGGCCAGCAGGCAAAATGACTGCAGAACCCCCACCTGTGTCTATCAATGGTGCAAAAAGGCTGCACTGCCAGGTTTGGCAAGTCCTCTGTTATTAACAGCATGGATTAGAAAGCTGGTTTTAATCCTAGCCTTGATGTCACTGGCTCCTGGTTACCCCTACATTTTACCCCTTGCTACTTAGTGCTCAGCATGGCCCCTGTCCTTCCTGGTTTGGCAGACCCCTGGCCTGTTACAGATCCCCAAGAGTGGGATCATGGCTGGAGATGTGCTTGTTCCTGAGGCCCATGTATGGGGCTGAGTTTGAAACCCTACCCTGAGAGGCCCTGGTGAACCTTACTAAACAGTGGGGTGCTGCCAAGTAGGTGCAGAAAACATCCCTGTGCCACTGGTGCAAGTTTGCTTGAGACCCCAGGGACACAGCCAGGATGTGCTCTTGCAGAGCTGCTGCCTGAACTGCTCCAGCACTTGTTATCGACTTTCTGCTGGTTTATGTTTTCTGAAAAATACTAATTTTGCTAAATGCCAGTAAAGGGCTTTGTCTAGGCACCTCTACTTACAAAGGTTGAGATTTATTGGCCTCTTTGTCTACAAAGAAAGACCAGGCCTGATTATCAGATGGTACACCAGAGACAAGTGCTTAGGTAATCAGCAAACTGTCTTGGAGTAGAAATACGATGATTTCCCAGATAAACTCTCTAGCAAAAGCACTGGTGTTGACATTACACAGGAGCCTGTCTGCTGTGCTGCTGATTTCCCCTCTCCCCCCTGCCTTTGCTAAGCAGTAGAGCTGCTTGGTGTAGACTCTGTGTGGAAGGGTTACTGGGATTGTTTGACATTACTCCTTGGGTTTGGATTACCTCTTCCATCACTCTTCCTTCTTGAAGACAACAGCACAGCATGGGAAGGGTACTTGGAAGGGTGGAGAGCTTGTTGCCTCCCTCAAGACATCGCTTTGCTTACCTTTTGGTGTGTCTGTGCTCTCCCCTGGCTACAGGATGTTTCTCCAATTCCCCACATCAATGGCCAGGAGCTTTCTTCCAGTGCTGGCTCACTCTGAGACTTCATCTCGTCCCCTTTCTCCTGACCTGCTTCTGTAAAACAACAGGTCGTGAAACTTGGTTATTGTGAGGGGAGAGCTGAATACTTAGGTGGAAAAGTTGTTAAAAGCTGTTACTAGGTGTATAAAGCTCATCATGCCTTGTTGGAAGATGCAGATGATTTTTCTGGTGCCCAAGAAAGTTCTTGCCAGGAGCATAACGAGAGGTTCCCTCTACATGCAAGGTGCTTGTACAGATCTTTTCGCGATACTTGGCTCTCTTTTTATGACTAATTTTTATTGATTTTTTTTCCTGAAGGAATAGACAAAAAAGAATACAAAAAGATAAAGGCATTATAGCTTGCTTATGTTCCCAAGTACCTCATGCTTCTTGGGATAACCAGTGAAATTTTACAATTGTACAGTTTTATGTTTTATACTTTTTCAAAGCTGCAAGACCAGATAATGCTGCAGAGATCCAATGCACTAGGTTGGATGTGGCAGATGGACATAACTGATAACAAAAAGTATCAGAAAGGATGAGAGAGTAGAAATCTGGTCCAGTTTGAGCACTCTGACCTTTATTGAAATGTACCTATGGAGCAGATACATTCCTTTGTATTCATGTGTGTGATTTCTGCAGTGTGAATCTCGTGTGTGTATGCTTGGCAATGTGTCCTTGTACACACAGGCTGGTGCTTTGCTAGCCTGGCAGGGAAGGACAGAAGGAGTTTTGGGCAAGAATTAGCAGTGACTCTTGGTGACACCTCTGCATCTGCTCCATATCCCTCCTTCCTCCTGATGGGAAATATCTGGATGAGGCCGTTATACCCTGTCCTCTCATGGCATCAGGGGTGCAGTGCTCCACAGGTACTTCCTGAGGGTGCCTGCAATGGTAGAAACCATTTGCATTAGTACTGGCTGAGATAGTGAAATGTCACCTGTCATCCTTAGCACAGAAAAGACTTGGACCTCTTGGAGCAGGTTCAGAGGAGGGCCATGAAGATGAGCAGAGGGATGAAACACCTCTCCTGTGAGGAAAGGCTGGGAGCTTTGGGGCTGTTCAGCTCGGAGAAGAGAAGACTCCCAAGAGACCTTGTGATAATACTCCCAAGAGACCTTGTTGTGACCTTTTAGTACTTAAGAGGGCCTATAAGATAGACTTTTCAGCTTGGCCCCATTGTGACAGGACAAGGAATAATGACTTTAAACTAGTCAACTAAGTGTACAGAAGAAGATTTTTACATTGAGGGTGGTGAAGCAGTGGCACAGGTTGCCAGAGGTAACATTTAAGGTCAGGTTGGATGGGGCTGTGAGCAAACTGATCTAGTTGAAGATGTCCCTGCTCACTGTGAGGGAGGTTGGACTGGATGAACTTTAAAGGTCCCTTCCAAAACAAACCATTCTATGATTCTGTGTTCCTTTCTGAGCACACCTTTCAGTCACTTCCAGAGATTTGGGTTGAGCTGCTGCCTGAAAGGCAGAATAACTTAGCAATAGGTGAACCTTCCACCTCTGCCAGAAGAACATATGGAGAGAAAGATGGCCAAGAAAAGCAAAAACCACGCCAGTGAGTTTTAAAAACTGCTCTAAAGAGCCATGCATTAGTTCCTCAAATCTATTTGCTTCTCAGACTATAGAAGTCTGTAGGTAGCAGCTGTTAACACAATTAAAATAGAGATTATTATTAAAACAGTTTCCCAAATACAAAAGAGTGTCTATGTCCCTCCACTTTCCTAAAATTCCACTTCATAATGGCTTGATGAACTTGAGAAACACACCTAGAGGAACTCTGCATTCTTAAATTAAAATACTTCCCCTAAAAGGTATGTATTGCCATTTCATGGAGTCACTATGAGAAAATAATCTTTCCACTTACAGTTTATTCAGTGAGTCAGGTACTTGGTATTCATTAAATGTAATTACAGTTTAATTGGAGTTTATTATAATTTCTTTTTCTGTCCTCCAAGTTCAGTGCTGTAAGCCAAGCAGCCAAAGAAACTGAGAGATAGAAACCATTTAGCTTCCTTCAGTTGCCACATACTTAATAAAGCAGAGCCCTCTGGTTTGTGAGAGGACTTATCTTGTACGAGTAGTTTGAGCTGGTCTGCGTGGAAGAGTTACTCCTGGCTGATGGTGTGGCCATCAGTATCTCTCAACTGGATGCTGTGGCTTCCAGAGGCATGGATGCTTCTAGGTTGTGCTTGACCTTTGTTTTATGAAAACGTGTGAGATGTGTAGTTTCAGGAAAGTGCCATATGAAGTGAAATCCCATAGTGTGCACTTGTTCTAATAATGATTTTTTTAATTACTTGGGTGCATTGATGGCAAGCTACTGAACTCCAATATTCAATATGTTAAAAGACAGTTTTGTCAGTTGGAAGACAGACAGAAAAATTATCTGTTTTCCATGTGCCTCAAGCTCTCCTGGGCAGACACAGGCAGAGGCCTGTGAGACTGCATCTTTTAATGCATGTGTTTAGCTTTGAGCAGCTGGGCAGTCTAGGAGCAGTCAGTAGGAGTATCTGTTGGCAGGACCTCTTCTAAGGAGCCTACTGGAAAACAGACTAGACAGGGCTCTGGAAGAAAGTGCTTTTCTTCAGATTTCATTCCATTATTTTGAATACAATTTTGAACTGCTGAGGAATGCTGTGATGGACTATGGGAACATGGACATGCTGTCTGCCCAGCTCAGGGGAGGATGACTGGGTCCACTCCAGGTCTCACTTGCCAGTATTTCTCTGTTTGGTTCATCTGACACTGAAATTGTGGTGTCACTGTGACAGCAGAGTAATGTCCAGAGACCTTGGTAGTCACCACTGCCTGTGTACATCAAGGCAACACCAAAACTGCTGAAGGGCATGTTGAAAAAGGGCATCATGCTGGTGTATGATACTGCTCCCCAAATTGATCCTGCCATGCTGAGAATTTGCAGGTTTGTGGTGTGGGTAGGAACTCCACTACATTTCTGTGTTTGGGATAGAGCTGTGCCCTTTCCTGTGGCTGGGGAGCAAGCAGGGTTACTCTGCTGTGGCTGGTTCCTCATCATCACCCCTGTGGGTCACAGGAGCATGTTTTGGTTGCAGAAAGATGGACAGGAGAGTAGACCTCTCTAATGATCTTTTGAGTGCTGCTCTGGTGACTGCTTTCCGTTTGTCTCTGTTTCAGCTGACTGGGATTATTCAAGGCATGGTGGATGGGCAGCCGAGCCTCCAGCAAGTGCTTGAGGTAAGCAGAGTAACCTTTAGTTCTCAAACTCTGACCTCTGGTCTTGTAGTCCCCTCTTCATCTCTTTCCCTGCACCCTCCCCTTGCTGAGAATCGAACCGCGTAATTTGACTATGATTACAGCTTCATTAGAATAACATTTGCTGTCACACTGGTGACACACTGCTGAGATTATTGAACCATTGATCTGTCATCTCCAGCTGTTCATGTCAAGGGTGCTGACAAGATATCCAAACTCCTGCCAGTAAATAGGAGAAGAGGCGATTCTTTCTTGAGCCAGTTTTAAAGCACCAAGACATTGCTCAAGACCACTGCTCCTGGAGATTCTGCTTTCATTTCTTTTCCCCTCCCTCAGCACTTTATTAAATTATTTTTTCTACCTATTTAAATGCTCAATAATACATGTAGTATAGAAAGAAAAGGCCTCTGCAATCTAATCTAAAGGATGCGTGAATGCAGATACAGCCCTAATAATACCTTCTGCTTAATGTGGAATTCCTAGAGCATTTAAGGCTTAATTAACTTGGAAGTATTTCTCCATCAATAGCTTTTGTTGGTAGTCAGATAGGGAAGGAAACCTCCTCAAGCAGAGCCTACTTGGGCTGCAGGTTGGTGTTTGATGCGTCATCTCTGTCAGGATTTCCACTGCTGTGTAACCTAATTGTTCCTAATCAGAATAATTGCAACAATTGTTTATCTGAGGAAATCAAATTAAAGGTGTTAAAATCCTCCATGGAGACAGCATTTGATGGGCACTCACATCAGGGAGTTTAGAAAGGTTACCACTGCTGTCCCCAACTCTGGGCAGGCTCATGTGAGGCTGGCTGGGAGATCGTTTTAGCCAAAAGGAGTGTGGCTAAGAGGCTGGATGCTGCTTTTCTGGAGAGTTTTACTCAGGGGGATGTTGTACAGTCACAGGAAGAAGCATTGACCCCTGGCAGGAAAGGCTGTGTTGGTGACATGAGACTGAAGATGGTGCTCTGCAGAGGGGGTGTCTCACATCCATGCAAACCCCCAGCTCTCCAGAGAGCATACAGCAGTCTTGCTTGGCCATAAACATACGGATGCATGAGCCTCTTTCCCCCAGGAGGGAGAGCCCTCTTTGCCTGGATGGGTGAATGTAGATTGCCACTGGAGTATTCCAGAAAATGGTTCATTCTGTTTCTATGGAAGCTTCTTAGAGTATGGAAACACTTATGTAGATTTTTTTTTTTTATTTGGACAGAAAAGGTGTTCATACAGCAGCATGTTTCTAGGTTAAAATGAGATTCAGGTCAGGCAGCTTCTGAGGCAGGCTGGTTTGCTCAGGAATGAAAGGTGTCAAGCAAGGGAAAAGAGGAGGGATTTCTGTTGCTCAAGCATTGAAAATGCTGCTAATGAAGTTGCATAGTAACAGTTGATTGCCTGCCACTGCAAGATTTTGGGAACATCATCTGCTAGTTTTAGCTGGACTGAGTGTGTATGCAGGGCTTCTGTCTGTGCAGGGTTTCTAGTCTAGGTTAGTTCCTTAATCCCTGAGGTGGATTGCATCCTCCAGGTTAACATGGCCCATTTTTTAAGAGGACCCAGAATGTCTGTCCCTGTGGGAAGTTGTTCAGGAATAGTGGATCCACTTTAAATCCACACTACCCTGAACAAGCACTACTTTAGAACTGTAAGAAGGAAAGAGGGATCCAGCCTGGAGAGGAAGGGGACACCTGGCTTTGCTTGTTACTGCCACACAGCGCCTGTGTGTGCCCAGCCCTTCCATTTCTTTCCCCTTCCCATATCCCCCTGCTGCTATATGAATCAGTGTATGTGAGAAATGCTGTAGGGGAGGGGTGCCATCTCAATGTACCTGTCTTTTTTCCTCACTGGAGGGGACAAAAGTTATGTTTCCTACGAGCCTCTTTGGTACAGGGAGAGGAGAAATGCCAGGTAACAGCACGGTTGTGTCGTCCCGTTAACGCTGCACAACTTTCATCCCTCCACAAGCAGAGCTGCTGCGGTGTCTGATAAGATCATCTCTCCTCTGGTTGCCTGATGTCTCCTATCAGAAATCTTCAAAGGTCCAAACGTGCTGTTGTTGAGATGGCAAGCAAAGAGAGAAGAGAGAGAGGGAGAGGTTGGATAAGATCACAATTTTCTTCTCTCTTGATTGCAAGCAGCTTATCTGAGTTTAACTCTTGTGGCTCGGCCTGTCTCTGCAAAACTCATCCTCTTTTCTTGCCTTCCTTTCAGAGGGTTGACGAGTGGATGGCAAAGGAAGGCCTCTTAGATCCCAGCGTCAAGTCGATTTTTGTGACCTGTGGAGACTGGGATTTGAAAGTGATGTGAGTATGGGAGGGGAGGGAGATTTTCCTGGGCTTTATTGCTCCATTCTTGCTTGTAGTGCATATGTCTTTGTCCTTGCAAGCCTCCAACTGTCCCTACTCATTGTTTCTTAGGGAAATTGTTGTTTGCCATGCATAATTGGGAGAGGAAAGTTGTTTCAGAAGACAGATGGGTGCTGGGCGTGGTGCAAGATCACTGCCTAGGATATTCCCTATAGCAAATGAAGCCTTTCAGAACCCAAGAAAAGTTTAGACTGGAGCTTTGGGATGTTTTGCCTTTTACCCAATATGCTTTCCAAAGGCATGGATATTTCTGAGTGCATACGTGAATGATCAAGTGATGATCCTTACCTGACTTCCTGCATTTAAGGATTTTTCTGTCATCTTGGCACAGTAATTCAATGTGAATCACAGAGTAGTCTTTGGAACAGAACACAAGCAGAATAGAAGCCAGGTCTGGCATGCTCCGGTGGTGTTCTTATCGTTAAGGTCATCTTCATCAGCTGGGTGAATATCTTGCAAGTACCAGGTGGGGGCCTGCACTGGGATCTGCAAATGTTAGTTTATGTGCATGTTTTGTTAGAAAAATAGCTAGGCCACAACCTAAAAATGTTATTGTAAGAATGGAGCTAAATGTCCGAAAATTCAATTAGTTCAATCTCCAAAGTGTTTGCAGATCAGTGTCCTATAGAGCTGAATTCCTTTGGATTAGTATAATCTTGCTTCAGCTTTCATTTCCCTGTGGTGCTGGATAAAGATTCCTGTTGTTATCACAGCAGTAAAGCATGGGCTTGACACATCCCATCCTAAACTGACAGCCACAACTCGTTAGTAGTGTTACTTGGTTCTCACTGTGACATTGGTTTCCCCAAGCTGGAAGCCTAAATAAACTGCACATAGTCTAGGAGCAATCAGCACCAGTTCTTCCCTGACAAGTAGTCTTTGCAGAGTGGCAGCTCCTTGCCTTTTCTTTGTGTAATTAGTGAAACATGAAATATGGGGTCCAAAGCTCAGCACAAGCACTAGTGGTGCTGAGAAATTGCCTCCAGACAGAGACGGAGGGGTGGTATTTGAATTTTTGAGTTAGAATCTCGATCTTTGCTCAGGCTGTGTCCAGAGCTCATATATATTGTAAGTTCCTGTGTTAGTTGCTTAAATTAGGAGTCAGTTATTTTTCATTATATATCATGTTTAAGTGTCTGTTAGAGACCAGCACAGTTGCTGCACTAAACTTCGGTTTCTCATGTATTCTATTTTCTCTGTTCTTTACTCCTGTATTGCTATTGTGAGTCCAATTTACCGCTTTTTTGATGGTTGTGAGAAACAGTTGTCTTTGCTCCAAGCCCATCTTTCCGTCGCTTTCACAGTGGGCTGACAAGATTCCCAGGTAATGATATCCTAACTTGGTGTTCATATGGAAAGAGCAACCTGGATGTGTTGGGTGGCTTTTTTTTTTTTTTTTTTTTTTCCTTCAGAGCTCTACAGCGGGCAAATAGAGGTAAAGAGGAGTCCCATTAGTGGTGGGCCATAGGGGTTGTGAGGTGAGCTGGCTCAGAGGGACACGCTGTTCTGGAGTTGAGATACACTATTCACCGTTTGCAGTGGTCTCTCGCATGGATTGTCCCTCACTACTCAGCTGGAAAAGAAGACTCCACTCCTGGCCATGAGGTTGTTGAGAGTGGTTCATTTCTCCCTCTTCCTTTTAAATTTTTTTTTTAAACCGTTAACTTCAGAATTCAATCCTGAAGCGTCTTCAGGGCAAAGCAGAAAATGCATTCTGTGTTTCCAAGCACATGGATAGCGGGAGTCTGGCTGCAGCTGCCTGGTGAGTAGCACATCACGCTGCTCCGTCGCCGATTGGGTGCTGCAGCGTGTAGCGTCACATCTGATTAGCACCATGCCAGTGGATGAGGCTGGAGTGAGGACTCCCTGCCAGCTCTGACTTGTCTCATTTCCCATTACTTTTATCCGTCACCACAAATGCCGAGTCTCCCTCCTGAACTAATTAAGTTTGCGTGTGTTTAGACACATTGCCAAATAGGGTTTAGCAAAGCAGAACTGAGCATCTCTTTTTAAAGAGAGAAAGCGGAGAGCTGAAACAAGGCTGCTCAGACAGGGAGGCAGAGCCTCAGAGACGTGGAACATCTGTGAGGTATTCCAGGGAACCCTTCATGCTTCCCTACAAGACCTGTGGTGTAGCTGATGCCCTTTGCTACCACGCTGAGACCACACGCTGGTCTCACAAAAGGCAGCAGGAAGGGAGGTGGTGCTGTTTGTCCACTTTTGGAGGAGTGTTGTTGGAACATTGCATGGTAGAAACCTGGCTGGGTTCCAGAGGAATTGAGGACACTGAGGTGAGTGCAACACTTCCTGGCTTAAGGAGCCATCACTTGTGACAAGTTTACTCCTAACTCTGCTCTTTCTTTTCTCAGCTTCCTTAGTAATGACAACTGCTTGCATAGCTGCAGTCCTCTTACCCAGATCTTGAGTGGTTTGGAGTTCCTGTCCTCCGTTGTCCTTAGCTTGGCTGGTAAACCATGCAGCTTTGTTCCTGGCTTCTCCAGCAGTGACCTGGGCTTTTAGTTTGGCTTCTGTCTGCATGTGCTGTTCTACAGCTGAGATATGGTGTCTTCTGAACTCTTCTGTCTACTGTGACGGCTTCCAGTAGGTGCCACTGGTAGGAGCCAGGGAGGCACAGTGGGATGAGCAGGCTGGATGTGGGGAAGTGGCAGTAACAAGGAGGAGGAATCTTCAAGCCTGTCAGTGTTGGATATAGGGATAAGGTAGGGAAATAGCCCTGCCTAAGCCAGGAGTTGCAATGTGTGTAGCTCAAACAAAAGGACCAGAGAAATAGTGATTGTCAGGGTACTGCTCTCTGCTGATGGTGTCTGGCACTGCTGAGTCTGCAGGATTCAAGTTGTAATATCAGCTGCTAAAGGATCAGTAAAGCTTCTGCTTGGCTCAGGGATCTTCAGGAAATGAGGCTACAGACTTGATGGCTCTTGAGCACTTGGAGCCTCCTTGGAAGACACACAGCTATGTGTCTGTTTTCCCTCAGACAACAGGGAGCACTAGTCACAAGGAGCTGGGTGCCCAGAACACCAAGCATCTGAGAAGGGCTTATGGAGATTTAGCATGAGTCAAGGTCCTCGGCCATGCTGCCAAAGGCTTTGTTATGGGTGTGGTGCACCACCAGAAGTGCACCTGTTGGAGGGATTTGGTTGCTGCTGGAGAGAGTCCGTTGTGTGAGAGGGCTCCTAAATGAAGCGCTGATCCTCTACTGGCTGTGCTCGGATCAACCTGCTTTCAGTTCTTGGTGTGTGTGTGAATCAGGCTGGAGTTGGGGAGACAGCAGCTCTCCTGCCAGCCCTCCCCTTCCCTCTTGTTAAGATGCAATTTCTTTAATGAGGAAAACCTCTTGAGTAGGAACATCACCTTTCTTGAAGGCTTGTCCTGACAAGGCAGTTCAAGCCGACAGAGTCGCATATCAACTTCAGCAAATATCAGTCACTCATTACAGAGACTCTGCTCCCCCCCACCCCCCAGCAACACCCCTCATTCCCAGACAAGGGAATGAATCACACTTCTGCTCTTGAATACATCATGACAAGTCATGGTTCTAATGAGAGAGGGCCATTCATTCTGGGTGGAAAGTTCCCTGTGTCGACTCAGAAATGTTATTAATTAAAGAGAGCTACCTGAAGCAAAAGATGAAAGGAGCACCAGACCTGCCAAGCTAAAATATGAGTGGGGATACAGCCTCGTTAGACACACGGTCCTCAGGCCTCTGCATGCTCAGTGGGAGGATTCCTTTAGCCTGTAGCAAGGAGCTATAGTCCAAGTTTAACAGCTCCAGGGATGGATTCAGATACCTGATGTCGTCTGCTTTAGTGCTTGGACCTCATTCTGCACCTAGGTTGGAACTGACACTAGTCATTAAGCAAATAGCATTGATGTGGCATTGGGTGGTGAGGGTAATGTGCCTCTGAAGGGCTGAGGGAGCTGCTGACTGCAGGAGACGGGTTTAGTGGAAAAGAGGGTACTTAGTATCTGCCACAGTTGAGCCCTTGTAATATAAGCTCTTTAGTGTAGTTTATCTCTGCTGAAATGTCAAATTGCTTTCCCCTGTGTGTGGAACCAGTTTGTGGGCTCTTAAACACAATGTGAATTAATCTTGGCAACAAAAGAGGCATTTTTACCATGTGTTCATAGATACAGAGTTGAAGTACGGTGAGGTTAAGTGAGATGCCTGTGGCTGTGCAGGCAGGCAGAGGCAGAGCTGAAGTCTTATGTCCCAGGTCTCAGACCTGCACCATAATGTCAGAAGCATCTGTTAATCCTTCTCCTTCCAGATTTGGATTGTTCTGTAAATGCACTGAGCATAGCCAAAAGACATGTAGGCTTTGGTCTATATAACTCTGACATGAAGATGCTTTAATTGCACTTACTGTGGCTGATCAGAACTTGCTAATTTATGTCTTCACAGGAAACTACTGCTCAGAAGTTTTTTATTTTCTTAAATAAGTGTTAAAAGGCAAGTGCTCTCTAATATAGTGATAAAACATAGTGAAGTGTCTTGAAATGTTTATAGCCCTTGGTGCTCTTCCTAGGTTGGATATTAGTAAATTCTGAGCAGTAAATTATACCATTGCTTAATTTTGTGTTACTGTTTTAATTCTTTCTTGCAAGTTACACAGGCTGGGAGGATGCTTGTCTTCTCTGACCAGCTCCAAATGTGGCAGTGGGTTGCTCTTTCCAGGCTTCTGTGCTGGACTTTTTTGAGATCAGAATAAGGTCATGCATGGAAAAGAATTGTTGGTGTTAGTGTCCTCTGTACATGCTGTTCTTTATCCCAGGACCAGGAGGGAGTTGGTAGCCTCTGCCTCAGAGAGAAATTGCAGGTGGCCACTGACTGGAGTGAGTGGGAACGCTTGGGTTCATGAGGAAGGGCAGGAGAAGGTGTGGGGTGGGCTGGCTGTGTGGCAGCAGGGCAAGAGGTATATTCAGAGTTGAGAGTAAGAAGAAAGATCTGGTAACTGAAAGATAATGTAGTCGTCTGCATTTAAAGCTAATAAAACAATTCCTTTACAACTAAGATCTTTAGATTAGCTTGGTGGTGCTTTTTTAGTGGGGATCATTTTGCTGAACAAGCCTATGCTGTATCTCTTCACATGGTTACATTGGCTGAACAAAGAGTGTGGTGTGAACTACAGTGAAGGGATGGGACTGAATATCCAGGGTCAGGAACCTTTTGAGTCAGCTTTGCTGATGGAGTTGTTCATGTAATTACATCCTAAAGTGCTTTGCCAGAGCTAAGCAAGGGAGCCTTGTGAGCACTTACAGGGAATAGCACTGACCCCATTCACTTCTGCGACCCTGCAGTCCAGCTTTTTGTTTTTAAAGAAAATGATATCACTTATGCAAAAAAAAAAAAAATTTTGGATTTTAAGATTCCCCCTCTGTACACTCTTATTTAAAATGAATATACCGGACTTGACTTTTGTTATCCTTATGTACCAGTTACCCTGGCTGACTCCTGTTCTTGTCTTTATTTGAAATAATTGGTTGCTTGGGCTTCTGCAAGTCACATTGTCCTAAATGTCTGGGAATGTCTTTGGGTTAAGCTTTGGACATTAAGTCTTTGCGTGGGGATCGTCATGCAATGGACTGTCACCTTCAGGTCTGTTCCTTATCTGACACATGATAGCAAAAACATTTGTCATATTAGGGCTGTAGTGGCTACAGATTTACTGAGCTGTGGTGCCTGGTGCACTTTGGGGAGCAGAACTCTTCTACCTGGGAATTAAGACCAAAGAAGTTGGAGACAGCGTGAAAAGAGTCTGGAGAAATTTACAAATAAATTTGCAGTCTGGGGGAGAATGAGACAGGCATTGCATCATGTACTTTATTTCCAGCACTGAACCTTTGAGATGGAGTAATAAGTGGAGAAGGTAGATTTTCTACCCCTGGGTAACTTAACTCAAGCTGTTTGAAAACAGTCACACTGAACTGGATGTAAATCAATGGTCTCAATGTCATCTGCTCACAGAGTAGGGAGCCATAATGCACCAGGAATCACTAGGGTGAATTCTATGTCCAGGGTTTTAGTGAATTCAGGCAAAATGGTTTCAAAATTAATGGATCTATAATGGGTACTTGGTAAATGGGTACCTAGCCTCTGTCTATATGAGAGCCCTCTAATAGCAGTTCAGGATTGTGGTGATTCTGTGCCTTGGGGAATTGAAAAGCTGGTTGGCTTGGGACTGCAGAGAACAATCACTGGAGGGCTGTTTGCCATATGAATTTTGTTGTTTGTGGCATGTGTGAAAAACAGGATTAGTTCCACAAAGTGTTTGTTTTCTCTTAGAATAGCTTAATTTTTCTAGTGTTAGACAGCCCTAGTGCTTCATGCTGGGTCTGAAATGTCAGCTGTCTTCCTTTGGATCCCAGCTCTTCTTACTTTGCAGCTGGAGCAAAGCAGTTGCGTGTTGGCACTGGTGCTGCCCTCTCAGTGGCTTGGCTGGGAGAGATGTGCTTATGGCTTCTTTGCCTAGAGAGCTCTGCTTGAAGAATACTGCCAGCCTGGGAGCAGCATCCTTCCTCTTTCACTTGCTCTGCTGTGTGAGTCTATAGCTTTCTTGAAAATGTTTTATTTTGTTGGGATGTTTGTTTCCTGTTGGGAGCCATTTTCCTGGATGGGTTCAGTCCCTTTCCTCCTGAAGCTCCTGGCTGGCAAAGACCTACTGGGCCATCTTGAGGTCATCCCTGGTATTTTCCCTCCAGCATATTCTCACGTGCCTTGTCCAGTGACACTCTGTATCCTCTGGAGTGGATGATGAGGTGTGTGCAGGACTTGGGAGGACACCGGAGCTGCAGACTAACTTCTTGAGCTGAGTCCATTTCATGTTGGAGTCACCTTTTTCCATGTTTGGCCCAGGTGCTGCCATCAGCAGCCTGGCACCCCAAAGGCAGTGTCACATGCTCAGACATTGATGTGGACCAGGTGTTAGCAATGATGTGAGGCATGTGGAGGTGGTAGTGGAATAAAGCAGAATAGAGAAGTCTGTGGGAAGAAGACAGAGGAAACAAGGTGATGTCCTGGCAGGGCTGTGTCCGGGAAGCTCATACTGCCCAGGACTTCATCCTGCCTTGGTCCTATCAGCTTTGCCTCTCTTGGAGCAAGGATTTCTCCTCCTCTCTGCCTGGCACTCTGCAACACCCTTCATTTTTGCTCTGTAGGTGCATCTTGGTCATCTCTGATTTCCTTGCTTCAGTTTTTCCATGTGCATGTTGAACCAGGTCTCAGTGCTGACTGTTGTCCAGCGTGCCCAAGGTGCCTGGGCACCAGCTGAGTTCAGTTCCTCATCCCTGCCTGGAGCCACATCCCTGCAAACTGGGTGCATGGAGTAGGCAGGTGGGAGGTTGCCAAGACCTCTCCTCCAGCCCACAATGCTCCCAGCTCCGAGGAGAATTTTTACATTTTATGGACCATTTAGCTTCCCAATGGTGATCCTAATTCCTCACAGCATGTATATGCCATTTCTTGGTTATTAAAAGGACCCCTGAAAAGGAGCTGCCCTCTGAGTCAGAGCTCTTCCATGCAGTTAATTGCAGGAAGGTTTTCCTTAGACTGTGAGGCTTAATATTTCCAAGCTCTCCCTATGCTAAGAGGGTGAATTAGTACCCAGGTTTCCCCACGGCTGCAGAGACTGACCCTCGTGCACCATCAATAAGCAGGCATAGGAAGAACGCAAGCTGGGAGTAGTTCAGACTTGGAAATGCTCTGGAGGAAGCCCACTTGATTTCTGCACAAAGCTCAAGAGTGCTTTAAAAGTTGTCTGGCCAGGTGTCTCAGTCTTTCATCTCTATATCCTTATTTCGTGTGACACTTCAGGTGCCAAAGTAGCCTCCATTCCTTGGGGGTGCAAGCAAGCACCATGTTTACTGGGAAAGGAGTGATTACCTTGGACTTACTGACAGGTCAGCCAAAGGTTGGATGGATGGATGGATGGATGGATGGATGGATGGATGGATGGATGGATGGATGGATGGATGGATGGATGGATGGATGGATGGATGGACGGACAGACTGGAGGTGATTCAAGCAGGGAAGTTCTTTGTCAAGTCACTGTGCTGTGTATGAGAAAACAGAGGCAGCAAGCCATTAGGCTGTGTCTTTCAGGTGTGAGGAAGCTGCTGAGGTCCTCTGGCATTGTGAAATGCCAAGTGAAATGTTACTGCCATGTGGAGCGCAGCAGTGTGTTGGAATTAATGAGTCTGGTGTAGGAAGAGCACGTGTGAACAGTCTGGAGGGTTAATGTGTGAGGATGATAGACTTAGGCAGGGGTTTGTCATCAGGATTGCTGTGTTTGGGAAGCACGTTTGAATGGCAAGACCACATAAAAAGAAATTGGGACTTGCAAGGAGAGCAGTGAAAGTCATCAATTGCCGAAGTTGTTTTGCGTTTGCTGCAGGCCTGAAGCAAATTGCTGGCTTAAGGGGCTCTAAGCACCTGGGTCTTGCACTGGATTTACAGGTAAGGTGAAATTGAGAAGGTGCTAAGTAATTAATTCCTCTTCCTGTGACCAGGATGGGAGATGTTTCTGACTTGCCACTTCTCCTCAGAAGTTGCTTCAGAAGCTGGTAAGGGCTCTGGTTGTGAAACCCAGGAAGCAAAGAGGATCCCTGGGTGCCTGACAATTGCTTTTCTCTGTTGGTTCTTTCTTGCAGGCAGCCTCGGGCTGCCTGTCTCTTTGTTAAGAGAGTGACAGCAATGTGACACCGTGAAAATAATTACTAACAAATCACGGTGGTGACTGCAAACAGCTCGCTGTCTTCAGAGGGATGTCAGGGAGCATTAGAGCAGGGCCGTGGGAGCAGCAGAGCGGCTAGGGGCTCTTTCTGTGCTCTAGGCTGAGGGAAGATCTTCGGAGACCTTTGGCGCCTGCCACCCCCACATCGTTCCTTCCTCATTGGCTCTTTCTTTCCTCCCTTCCCTGCCTTTGCCATCAATAATTAAGCCTGTTAATTGCACAGTGAGTCTAGAAAAGCTGCTAATTGTAAGACAGGGCTTCTGCCTTCCCTGGATTCAGCAACCAGACACAGAACAATGAAAAAAATTCTGGAGAGCTATCATGAGCAGAAGCACATCCAAGCTGTATTTTCCACCTTGCAGCTCTCGTGTGTTGCCCTGGGCAGTAATGTTTATTAGCAGTGTGCCCCTAGGAATTCATGGGCTGCTGGTACAGTTGGAGAATGGCCCATGTCCTTGTCCTCAGGAACCTTCAGTCTCGGTAAATTTGAGATAGGTTTGTATTTGTGCAGAGCATCACAGCAAATGTGCAGTTACCTGGCATGTCCAGCAAAAAAAGTGAGCAGAAGAATGAGGATCTTCCAAGATACAGTAGAGATGGTGCCATTCAGCGTGACTGAAGCTGCAGGTGAAGACAATCCTCCAGGGAATAAGGAGTGAACAGGTCACGTGTGAGGAAGGTGGCTGGTACCAAATAGAGCATCTTGGACAGTTTCTGCAGGGATGAGCCCCTGTGGCTGTGTTGGAGTGGGGACCCTTCTGCAGGCCTGCACAGAGTCTGAGGGAAGCTCCCTCTAAAGCCTCTCATTATAATGATATAAAGCTCCCTCCAAAGGGCGGGTCTAGCAGAGATACTGATAGGAAACTGGAAGGCAGCTGCTGGCTGAAGTGTCCTTCAGCAGCATTGATAATCAAACCCCTGGGCAAGCTTTGAGAGGGAGCTCACAGCCTCCCCTCCCCTCCTTGTTCCTGGTGGTATTTCAGTTTGAGAGCAGGCCGTGTGGTTTGGCAGGGCTGTAAGGGGAGGCAGGAGGTGCGGATGGGAGCCTGCTCCCAGGCGCCTGCTCTAGTGTGCAGTCTTCATTCCCATTCCCTTAGTTACTAAAGTGATTTTCCTGACTGTCACATCTGTAAATAATGTTGCTGGCGTATCTAGCAGGATGCAGAGTGGCGATGGATGGGGGAGGGCTGGCGCTGAGGGTGGCCGTGACAGCCCCTCTCCCCAGCTCATACAATATTTATGCAGGGCTGGGAGTCGGCGGCACTGACCTCTGGGTCGTGCTGTTAAACAGCTCCCGCAGCCCCTGCATCCTAATTGCTGCACTTGTCCTTTGCTCTGGAGGATTCGCTGCTCCTTCTCTCCGGCGAAGCAAATACTAATGGCAGCTTGTGCTTGGAGGTGGGAGTGGTCTCTTCCCCACGAGGAAAGCACAAACTTGTTTTGTGTTTTTTTGTGTTTTTCTGTGCCTGTGTAATTTGCACAGAAGCCTGTGCTCAGACCCTGTTACCCAGTGTGCCGGTCTCCCCAGTGCTGACAGCATGAGAGCCCATGAAGCTGCTGTGCATGCAGTTTTGGGTTGTGTATCATCACAGGGCACAGAAAAGCAGTTTACCCCATCCCACTGGCTCCTATTAGGATTTCTCTCTTCCCCTTAGTGGGGAGTGGGAAGAAGAAGCAATCTCAGAAGTCAGTTGAGAGAATAGAACTGGGTGATGTGGTGCCAGAAGAAGACAGAGATGATGCCAGGAAAGAAGAGGGGTTCAAACAGAGTCACAAAACAGAATGGCATCTTTTCTTGTAGATAAATGGTCTACTTCAGTGAGTGGAAAGAGAGGTGGTGCAGAAGGCTGGAGGCTCCCTCTGTGGATGAGGGGCTCTTCCCCATGCAAGTGGTACAGCCATGGCTGAAGGTGGAGACAGACCTGGCAGACAGGTTTTCAGCTGATTCGAGTGATTCAAGAAGGCACAAAAGACAAAACTTTTGATTGCTAGAGCTACCATGGCTTTCCCCCATGCTTTCTGGCTAGCCTCTGTCTTGCTTGGGGTTTCATATTAGGTGTCTGCAAGTCCAGTGACCTGACTGACCACCCACGTCCCTTATCCTGCTTTGCTGGGTTGGCAGGTCCCCGCTGCGACTGGAAAAGTGCTGTTCAGACTGGAGACTAATGGCCTTTAAGTGACATGATTGTATTATGTTAAGCGTCTATAGGCTTTACCATTAGGCACTAAACAGTTTATGAGTCATAGCAGAGAAGCCCTTGTCCTGAAGAGTTTATTTGCTAAATGGTCCAGACAGACCAGGCTTGGGAGAGGCAAGGTTTCCTCCTGCCTGTCGGAGAGCAGATCTAAGGAAGGCCTGGCACAGGACATGTCTTCTTAGTTTATACCTTGGCTCTAGGTCTTGTGTGTTCACGTTTCCTGGGGAAGAAATACTTCTGCAATGGGATTTGTACAGTGGGAGGAGAATAATATTTAATTTTAACTTAGTTTTTCTGCATTTTTTGGTTTTAAGGGGGCTTAGACATGATAGGTACATCCATTTCATCAGATATATTCCCTTACTCAGTGCATAATTACAGTGTTCTGCAGCAGGAGTCTGAATGCACCCTCTTAAAGCAGCTGGTATGCAGAGAACCAGGTGATTACTACATTAGTGTCTGTATGAAAGGCTTATTAACAGACTGTATAGACAGAGAGAGGACACATGCTATGTGTAATCAGGATCTGCTGGAGCATGATTCACAGAATAATTTAAATAGAGATTTCTAATCCAGCCACCTGTTCAAAGTAGAGCTAACTTCAAACTTAGATTGCGTTGCTCTGGCTCTTCTGCAAATGAGTTTGAATGTCTCCAGGGGAGGAGATTTTGCCACCAATCTGTTCTAGAGCTTTATACCTGCATGGTGAAGAGTTTTTCCTGATGACAAATTGGACATTCACCTGCTGCAGCCTGTGGTCGTGATGCATGACTTTCACTGAGAACACAGTGTGCAATTTTGTATGCTTCTCTTCATAAGATGCTGTATAATGTCATGTTTAGTAAGCAGACAGACTCTCACACCAAGGTTATGTGTAAAAATCTGTTTGTAGGGGTTTTTCATAAGGTCAGGTTCCCAAGGCTGGGGAGGCAACCTCAGCCTTGGAGACTTTGCAGTTCCTCTTTTCTTGGGAGCAGTGTCATGCATTTCTGATGTCAAAGGGAAGTCCACCTAGTTGTTCTCCATGTCTGGAAGGGATAGTGAGAGCATTTGCTCTATCCCTCCACCAATCTGGAGTAGTGCAAATCTTCCTCCTGCTTCACTTCTAATCTCAGCTGAACCATGGAGCCAGCAAGCTCTGGTTTCCTGCATGGTAATTAAGTACTTATTTAAAAATCAAGAAGCTCAGTTCTGATACCACTATCCCTGTCTGTTTACAAACTCCAGGTAGAGTTACTCTAGATTTACTCCCACATGCCTAGCAGCGGAATCAGGCCCAGTAAATAGAGCTATGAATCTTTTTAAGAGAAGCTGTTAAGAAGTAGCACATAGATTTATTGTAGCATCATGTGTGTGCAATTGTTGATGAACATCTTCTGTTGGAGGCTGAATACCTGCTGTGTTACAGCCTTGCTTTTAATGTTGAGATAGCATCTCTGCCAGCATCTTGCTGATGCACAGACAGATACTCATAAAAGGGCCAGATCTCACTTGGTGTTAAATGCCTTCATGTTTCATTAAGGTTGATGGCAGTGGAAGGCACACAGTGCTTTGCAGGACGAGCGAGTCACAACGAGCCACTTGCCCTATGTGCTTTCTGTGGCAGAATTATGTCCCTAGTGTATACATTGCTCTGGCTGCAAAAGGCTAACACCCTTTTCCATTCACTGGCTAGTGGCTTGGAAAGCAAGGGTCTTGAGGTTCTCTCAAATTTCTTAGTACCCAGCAAAAATTTAGAGCATAGGGATCACACTGTTAGCATATGATGGGTGTTCAGATATTTCAGCCAATGCTACTGAGTCTCGAATGTTAAGGCTTGCAGTTTGCCTTTTAGGCTTCCTAGGCAAGAATTTGTCTGGTAGAGGGAGAATGCAGGTCTGTCCAGAATTGGCATCACAGAAAAAGAAAAGATCTGGAAGTGCCAGGTATTAGCCTTGCTGCTTAGCCTGTGTTTTTGGCCTCATTACACTAATCCAATTAAAGGTTGATGGGAAAAGATAACGCACACTCCAGTGAAGGGGTTTGTGTGGAACTGCTTTCCTTCCTGGGCATCTGGAGTGGCCTGAGTTATGTTGTGCATCACCACACCTCCTCAGGCCCTGCAGACCCACTGGTGCCTCCATGTGCCATGGTGTGTGCTCTTCTCCTGCATTGTGTCTCTCTTATTACTAATGGAGCATGGATGCATTTTAGCTGCTGGTCAGCCCTCATTAATATCCAGAGATGACAGGTTGACATTTGTAAAGAAGACTTGCGTTGACCTTCATGTTGTGCATCGGTGCGGCTGCCGTACAGTGCCCTGTGCTGGATGCTTCTCCCTGTGCTGCCTCAGGAATGCATTTGTGTTAGCAAAGGGACCGACTGCTCTGTAACCCTTTGCTGCTGTCAGGAGTGCAGGCAGTGTGGCTGGGTGTCTCTGCATCCCTCTGCCCATTCCAGGACTGGTTGCTGTAGAGCCTCCATCCATCCACCCATCCCAGTGAACGGGACTGGAGAGTGTTGGGGTTGCGCTTGTGGCTCCTTGTGGAGGTTTTTTGTTTGGGAACTGGGGCCTTAATGGAACACAGCTTTATGCCAATAGCAATGACCTGTCTTCTTCCTTTTCCTGGCTCTTGTCTGGGGAAGCAGTAGAAGAAAAGGCTGTGCTGCCCAGGCATCCTGAGTGCTGTCAGTTGCCTGTCTCTCCCTGAGCCCACACCGTCCTGGCTTGAGGACTGCTGCAGCCTGCTCAACAATGACATTTATTAACAGAGGGGGCTTTGAAAAAAGGCAGGCTGCTCCTGCAAAGGCTTCTCACTGTAACTCTGTCTCCTCTCACCAGCCCGTCTGAGGCAATGGCTGCTGGTGTTGAAATTCATTAGTGTTACCTGACAGGCGATGGAGGCTTGCTCTGTCTGTTCCCACTTCCCTGCTCTCATGTCCCTGCTTCATGCACGCTGATATTTAAAGCTGATGTGTGGCTCATAGGCTTGTTGCACTGTGACAAGTCTGGGGGTGGTTGAGAGAACTAAGAGGGTGGAAGGAAAGCAAAGAGGGAGGGAGATGGGACCTGTCTCAGGGTTTCTGTGAAAGCCATGGCTTTTCAGACCCTCTCCAGATGTACTGTCTTTCCACAGCTACTGCTTGTGAATTTTAAGAACAGCCAAACAGATGTGGTTTGTCCGGCACTGATGGGGGGCAGAGAGGGATGGCACTGTGTGTGCTTCTGAGGGCTTATCTGGTGGAAAGCAAGAGCAGGTGGGCTCCTCTGCCTCTTGGCTGGTCTGTGGAACTGAGAAGTTGTGAGTGGGGAGCCAGAGGTCTGGCACAGGGTTTGTACTTCATTTTGGACAGAAACATGTTTGCACTGAGTGGCAAAGTGACTCCAGCACCTCCCTGCCAAAGCTTCCGGATACACAGGAAACTAACCCCAGTCTAACCTGAATTACTGGGATGAGGGGGTTGGGGATTTTTGTGGAGGTGTATGTCAGCATGCTTCAGTTTTTGTAGGTTGTGGTGTGGCTTGGGCTGTTCTTTGTGCGTGGGCCACTCTACTGTGTGTGGGTGCTGTGACATCACCCTGACAGAGACCTCCTGGTTTGGCACTGTGGTTTCAGCAGTCTGCAGCTGCCTCTTTGGGAGAGTATGGACCTACCTAAACTGCTTTGAATTCCTAGCTTGGCCCCATCTCATGTAAGTGCAGGTTAAGTGCAGAAGGTGCAGCTTTGCCTGTTGCAGTGCCATTTCTCTGCTAAATCAGTTCAGGTGCATAGGCTGTTATTCCCTTGCTAGCTCATGCTGTTGGGAGAGGACACCTAAGCTTTCCTCTTGGCTGGGCAGACATGCCACTCTACATCAAAACAGAGGAGCACCTCTGAGCTGTGTGGTCCAGAGTGTTGACCAGCCCTGCTTTGAACAAAGGGGCCCAGCTGAGGTGGTTTGACAGCTCCTCTCTTTCACCATGGTGCTGTTGTTGCTTCAGCATCCAAGCAGCTTCCTTCATCAGTGAAGGATTTCCAGGGCAGGAGCCTGCCATTGCTCTCCTTTGCAGCCCAATGCCCACGTGTTGGCCAGGACACAATTAAAATGTTCTGCATCTCTTACAATGCAAGGTCTCCAGGGAATGGATTTTTTTGGAAGGTTAAGATCAGGTCTATAAACCCCAAGATTTAATGTCCCTTTATCTTCCCATGGAGGGACTTGTTCTTTTAACTGCCTCAATATCAATACACCCTGTGTGTAGCAAGTGGCCCAATTTCTTTGTCTCCTGACATCCTGAACCCAGAAGCAGATGGACGTTAACCAGCTCTGATTAGTTGGGAGAATCAAGCATTAATTTTTTATACGCCAGAACCACCTGAGTGACGGAAATCAATTATGGCTGCCCCTCCCCCTTCCATATTAATGTGTTGGCTCTGAGCAGAGATGGAGGGACCTGTTGAAACGAGAAACCCCTATTTCTTCGTTTGACCCTCTAGATAATTAGGGTTAAATTGATATGCTATCGCACTGGTGACACATTTTATCTGCCTCTGTTTGTACAAGAGGATACAATAGTGGAGGAAGGACCAATTTGTGCCCTGCTTTAGCTAACCAGACTGAGATAAAAGGTGTCACTAGTATGATAACGTTCTTGCCTCATGCTCCTTTATTGTTGCTCAATTTGCCTTTTTTTTTTTTTTTTAATCTTGTTCTTTTTCTTTCAGTACCCTTGGTCATATTTTAACTCCATGCCATCGCATAATGACGCCCTGCTAAATGTGTGTGGAGATAGGCAACTCTGGCTGACAGCCTTCCCTGATAACCGAATTCCAGCCCATCCATCACCAGGCTGCTCTCCTTAACTTAAGGAAAGTGATAACTAAAGCAAGGCCGTTTATCACCGCCGAGCTGTGTGCTTCTTGCTGCCTTGGAGAGAGCTGGCTTCAACAGCAGAAATGCAGCCATGTCACCTCACCTCCTATTTGCATCCCGTTCATCTCCAGGCTCCATTTACCCTGCAGGGTGCTGAGGCAGGGCTGGATGGAAATCTGAGCCTGGGGTGGTGAAAGCTCTCTGAAAATGGTGCAGAGTTGCCACTGCCGACCATGGCCTAAGAAGGACTTAGATGTGCTTAGCTGATGGAGGACAGTGTGCTACCTGATGTCACTTCTGAGCAAAGGTGATCTGCATTTTGGGAGCAGGCAGAAGTTATGAGCTCCCATCTTTGCTTCTGGGAGGACAGAGCACCAGAGTTGCCTTGGAGGCTGAAAAATCCCATAGCCATTTTCAAGTTTCTCTGTACTAAATTCAGTTTGGCTGATGGGGCAGCAAAATGTGCCATCATTTCTCCCTTACCTGAGGGAGGGCCAAATCCTGAGTTCTCTGCTAAAGCAAAGCTGCCCTCAGTGAGCAAGTTTGGCTCTGACGAGAGCAAGAAGCCAGACTGAGCATAGAAGCTTATTTTTCAAATAAGTGAATACTCAAGTGAATGGTGGGTCTGATAAATAGACACACTTCCTTGCAGCCCATGGTACTTCTGTTCCCCAGGACAGCCACAGATGTGCCTTATTCAGTCCAGCCTGGAAAAGATGATAGAGAAACTCCTGTCTGGTCTCGAGGCTGAAGAGTAGGGGGGAGCACTGCAGGGATTTCTTGGAGCTGAGGAAAAGATTTTGCAGGGGTATTTTCCTCCCCATGGTTACCAGGACACCTGGGTTCTGTGCAGTGAAAGCCCCTGGTTCCCTGTGCCTGGAGTGCTGTATGTTCAGACTAGACCAGACCTATATAGCAATCCTTTGCTAATCCTTGCTCAGTGGCTGTGACCCCAGTGGCCTGGAGCCACCAGGACTGCATCTTTCAGCTCAGGCATGGACTTATGTTTTGGTCTGTGCTGCTGACAGCTCGCCCAGGTTATAACATGAGTGTTGGTCTCCTGGTGCTTGAAAAACTTGAAGACCCTCTGCTGCTGACAAGGAATGAGGGGAGCACAAGCTTGTAGGGGGAGGGGGAATGTCCTGAGGTCACACAGCTTCACAGGCAGTTTCTGGGGTTGTTACTTGTTTGCAAAAATGTGCCATTTATTTAGTTGACATATTTATTTGGAGCATTTATTTTCTCCAATTAAAGACCCACTGTCCAGCGCCCAGGGCACACTGCCATCAGTCTCAGGGTGAAAATAGAACCAGACTGTCCAGTTTGCTGGGCCTTTTGGTCCCACAGGGATGGCAGTGCTTTAGATGTCATTCGTTGCAGTGGGTGGTTTGCTGTCAATTCCTGTGGCTAACAAGAACAATGCTGCTCTCACTTCTTCTGGGCCCTATCCAGAAGTTAGGTAAATGGATAATTTTTCTTCTAACTGTAGCTAGGCTGAGACCTGTATTAATGAAAGCCTCTTGGGTTTGGAGGAGAAACTAATTTTTTGTAACATACCTTTTGCTAACTTCTGTTATCATCTTCTCGAGCTAAATGTGAGCAGACTGAAAGAGGTTGAGCTAATCAAGTGCCTATATTTAAACCAGTTGTTTGTTTCAGATGATTCCTTTTCTTGTGATTCTTGATTTGGGCACCAGCAAAAAGCAGCTTTCCTGGAGAAACAGCTTTCTCAGCATGCTGCTTGGGGCTGGTTGGGTCTGTTTGACTAAGGGACATCATGGACATCTGTGTAATGGCTGTAAAGTGCACGGGCCAGGCTGCTGTTTGTGTGGCAGTGTGCAATTGTGAAGAGTGACTCCAGGTGCTTTATTTCAGCACAGTGGTGTCAGATGACCTCTGCCCAGGGATGGGACTGTGCTGTCAGCTTGCACTGCTTGCCCTGCAAATGCCATGGCCCTGCTCCTTGCAAGCTCCATCTTTTGACAGCCGTCCTATTTTCAAAGAAATTCCTCTGGACATTCTTATTCAAATGTGTTTGTATGACTTAAGTGATTGGTCCTGAATCATCACATGTACATCTCAGAACCAGGCATTTGACTTTGGCATAGGAAGTCTATTACTTTGTTAGCCTGAGAAGGGCAAAGGTAGTACACAGGTGGTCCCAGTGTGTGCTGGCTCTGTTGGCAACATATTCCCAGGAGATTGATCTGGATATGCTCCCCAGCTTCCTTCCTTTTCTTTGCCTCAAAACGGAGGAGTCACCAAGACCAGACTGCTCTGGTACTGCACTACCCTGGGTCTTACATTATCTGCAAGTGCATTATCTGTGTTGCTCCTTCATCTCCTTACGTGGGGAAATGCCTGGAGAGATGCTTCTCTGTTCACCAAAGGGTTTGGAGCTGGGCTGACCACTCAGGTACTGCCTGGGATACTGATGGTGCCCCTTGGGGTGTTTACCTTGTATCCACTTCTCACCAGAGCTTTTTCCTGCACGTCAGTCTTGAGTCTGAAGGCTAGTCTGGGCTATTCATGCTTTCCTCCTTGGAGAGCAAGAGAAGACTTTGCCCTGGACATGGTGGTCTGTGTTCGGATGTTTGATCAGCTGATGCTGGCACTTCTAGCTTTTTCTCCTCCCCTACAATCTCCTCCTACAGCCCCCATGTGCCTGAGGAAGTTGGGAGATTCCCCACCCTCTCTGTTTGCGCAAGCTGATTCCTGGGGTTGTGACTTTTAACATGCACAAACAGCGCTAATTTAGTCATTTATTTAGTTGACATATTTATTTGGGATGTTCCTTTGCTTCACTTAAAGATCCTGTGACCAGTGCCCCAGGCATGCTCAGCAGTATGTGAATGAACAAGATCCATCAATTACTCTTGATCAGATCAAAGTGGCCAGGAAATACTCCCATAACTCATGTCCCTGCACAGCTTGGCTGGAGCCACACGGTTTGCGACTCAGCGTTCCCCAGCTGCGGGGCTCATCCTCGCTCCCCTGCAAACACACTGGGATGGGCACAGAGTGGGAGAAGCAGCTTTCCTGAGCTGCTGCTGTCCCTTCAGGCAACCCACCTCCCTTACGGGTGCTGTTTTGTTTTGAGCCCTGTTCCGTCAGATTGCTGTAGGAAGGGGGAGAATCAATATGTGTGCTCACAGCTCTGGCTGCTGTGCTCACGTCCCTAGTGAGACAGTGTGCACCACCTTGTATCTAAGAGTTGTGTCTGCTCTCTTCTTCCAATCACCTGCTTGGAAAACAGCCTCTGCTTTCTTAGCCCTACAGCATTGCTGTCCGAAAAATGAATGCTTTGGTGCCTCCTTCCCTCCCTTATATCTCCTTTGATGTTTTAACCATAAAGGCCAAATGGAGAAGCACCAGGGCATGACAGGTGAATTGTCAGTCCTGTCTGCCCTGTAAGCTGCTGGCAGAGCAGGATGGTTTTGCAGGGATTTGTGATGGGTTTACTTAGCCAAGGAGAGCCTGGATACTCCAGTTGTGTTTGTGTGTTAGCCATTGTGGAGAAGAGCTGAGTGCTGCTCAGTACACAACTGTTCAAAGTGTTTAGTCTAAAAGGTTTCAGCAGCCTGGATGTGTGTAAGTCTTAAGCCAAGCTGTACTCCCATGAGATTTTTTTGCCAAGAGCTATAGTGTTTCTGATGTGCAGCATGATGTTACAGCAGACTTGAGAGTCTTTTCCATCTCTGAACAAAATGCACTTAAGAAAACAGAGTTTGTGTTGTCAAGGCACTGATTAAATCAAACTTGCTCTCTCTTCTCTCTTACAGGTTACCAGGACAATGCCAGTACTTAGGGCTGCCGGTTGCTGATTACTTCAAACAGTGGATTAATCTGAAAAAGGTACTTCTGTGCAAACTGCCATGGTTCCTATCTCCCTGTCTCCCTCCTTCCCTTGTCCTTCACTTTTCCTCTTTAAGGAGGTGTCTAATAACTACTGCTGTTTTGCATTGAAATGAGTTATTTTCTCAGAAGCTGGGCTGAGCGAGTCCTCCAGCTCCCTATTGTATCTCCTCTAATAGAGTCTTACTGTACTTGATGGGATGTGTTCTGCAGCTGGGGAGAATCCCATTGTGGCAGGCACAGTGCAATGTCTGCATAATATTGGGACACTGTGAGACCCCTTTTCAGTGAAGGTTCTGTTGTCACCAGTATTGCTGACTTTGTTTTGTTTTGCAGCCATATAAAGCTCCTAGGAGCATGGTTCCCGTCAGATGAAATTCCGGTTAATAAATGTGGAAATACTCCAATGTAAAAATCAGCATTTCTCTTTGTGGCATGGGGAAAGGGAGCTGTCTCAGCAGCACATCCACCTAAGAGATCAGTGATCACTTTGCTAAGCAAAATGCCTTGGACTGAGTGGTTAAGGAGCAGCATGCTGTGCATCCACAAGGACCCCTGGCACAGCTGCACATCTGCACAGAAAAACATGGTGATGCCATAAGTCACAATCCAAAGTGGGAAGGAAAGAACAAGTGTGATTACAAGCAGGAGCAGGGTGAGGGAGGAGGCTGCAGTCTGTGCACAAGAGAAATCGGGTTGGCCCTCCTGGTTAAACCTTTAGATGAGTAAGATTCCCTTCCCCCACCCAATTTAGTGCTTTATTTGGGTTTCTATGCCTTTTCCTGGTAATTAAGGGTTCTCAGTAAGGGAATTTTCTTATAAACAGCTCGTTGTTCTTGTGGGCTTTTCTTTTGTTCTTTTATTTATTTATTGTTTTAAATGGAAGCGTGAGTGACAGGCTGAGCGGCCGCAGAAGGACAATTTGCATGATCTGTTCCGTCAAATAGGGTAGAACATGAACTTAACAAGGGATGCTGGCAGCACATTCCTGGCTGAACTTGTCAAAGGGTCTTGTATTTCCCTGCTGTCAGAGCAAATCTTTTGGCTGATTGCTGGTCCTTGGTAAATGAAATCTGAAAGCACATTGGGGCATTCTGCAGTTCAGTGACCATTAATGATCGCCATTTGAAGTTCACTAAACTTCCGGTGAATGGATAGCAGCTATATAACCAGCAGGTTGATGGCTGCAGAATAATAATACTAAAAAAATAAAAAATCCCTGTGTACTGTGATGTTTGCTAAGAAGTAGGTTGATCCAGCCATGCTCCTCCTCTGGGCCTCGGGATGAATGACTTATGGCACTTTCCCATAGTTCAAGGCTTCTGGATTTAGTGTGTTAGGAGCTGGGATTCCTCATTATGTAGATATCCAGACAAGTGTCTCTTATTCAAGGTGAGCATTCATGCACTGCATGTCAGCAAATACTGTGATACTAAGCTGAGGGCTGCTAAGCATCCATGAAGTCCCAAGCACAGAGCTAAAGGCAGGAGCAGGAGGGAAGTTGTTACAGTGAAATGTTCCTCTATCCAGCTCCCTGAGCATGTAGGATGGGGGCACGTGGGTTGTGTTGTCCTTCTCTGCAGATGTGTTACTTGGAAAGTAAAGCTTCAACCTCCTTCAGATTGTGCAGGAAAGGGGATGTGAGAGAGAAATATTGGTCTTCTTCCAGCTGCTCTAGTCCCTTAAAAACAATGGAGATTTTCTGACACTATAATACCTGACACCCTCTGAACACAGAATGGTTCCAGGGACCCTGTGTCCCTCTGGGAAGTGACCCATGTTGCAGAGAAGAGCAGGGGCCTCTCCTGTCTTGTGGCTAAGAGCTGCTTCTCCTTGGACTTACCCTGGAGTGGTGATCTTTCTATGCCATGCACTGCTTTCAGGTGCTTGTGGGGCAACTGCCTGTGTGTTTTCACAAGAGAGAATTGCCTGCCTAGGTAACTAATTCTGTTGAAACAGATGGACCCAGTGGAGACTCAGTCTCTATTGAATGAGCTCCCAGTGTGAGACAGATAGGAGTGGACAGGTAACTAGCCCCTCCATTTGTCCCTGCATAGCTCAGGTGGCCCTTTTCCCCTCCTTCTGGCACATTCCTGACCTAGAAATACCTCCTAGGCTGAATCTGCCTCCGACCTGATCCATGAAGTAAGTGAAGGTGTTGGAGGGTGGGTGGGACTTGCAGTGTGAAACTGATGATTTCTAGGTCACAAAAAATGCAGAGACGTGAATGTTTCAGATCTCAAGAAAACAGGCACATATGACAGAGAGCAGTCTCCTGAAGGATGGCCCCACCTGCACCTGCTGGATCTTCTTTGAGTCTGTGCTTATGAGCAGTGATAACAAGAGAACCTGTCTGAATTAGGGAGCTCCTGCTGCAACTACCAGGCAGTGCTGAAGTAGGGTTACACACAGACAAGTTTGTGTACCTGTGTGTATTGCAGTAGCAACAAAATAGGTTCCAGATTCCTCTGCCAAGGCACACACACCAGCTTCCAGTCCTCTTTGTTTCTTGTTTTGTATCATTTTAAAAAACAGTCCTTGTCTGGACTCCCTCTGCCAGAGCATGGGATGCTCCAGAGCTCAGCAGCTCTTCTTCCTGCAGTGGTGAGAGAGTCTTTCTCAGAGTTCATTTGCCAATAAATGTCCCTTTCCACTGCTGTGCTGCAGGAGCAGTTGAAGTGAGAACTTTGTGCCTGCAGGCAGCTTTCACAGTTTCCAAGACCTGCCTCTTGGGCAAGCTGGAGACAGGAATTGCCCCCAGTAGCTGTCATGATTACTTTGCCTCAGGCAAACGTTGTTGAATTGATCTGGCCATTCAGGTGGTGGTGAGCTCCACATCTGACTGCTGCAGTGCTGGCCACAGTGCCTTGGGATCTGTAAAAAAGCCTTCTGTGGGGGAGATGGGGGGAGGAAAGCTGCCTGTGCACTTGACCACATTTGCTGAAGTTTTACCTTGCCCTGTGCCCCCCCAGCCTGCTAATGCATCCCTTCTGTCAAGCCTGGTCGGTGTTTGCTGACATTTTTAATGTCACTGAGCGATCTCGTATCTCTGGTGAACTGTCAGTGTAGAGCTGACTCGGGGCACAGAGTTTATCATGTTCTTCACTTCGATTAGCTCAGCCTTGTGGGAGGGCAGCAGAAAGCAGAGGAGGCTTTCTTGGAATGCTGCAACATTTCAGATATCCCCCTAAACCATCTCAATAGAGAGCCACCATCCCAGCTGCCAGTTCTCCTTAGGGACCTGTCACGTTGATCTGCAGAGGCCCCGTGGGTTAGGATTGAGGTGCAGAACCTGAGCTACATCACTGGAGCTGGATGCTCAGGGTGGAAATAACAGAGAGGGCTTCATGTCAGGGGAGAGGGGCACAGTGGAATAATGTGTGCAGAAGGCAGGAGGCCATGGGTCAGGATTTATGCAAAAAGGAAAACTGCTGCAGCTAGCAGGCTGCAACCAAGGTGCTGCCCTGAGAGTATCCTCAGGTAGCCTGGGTAAACCCATTGCTGCTTATTCTAACACAAGGATCAACTCTCATTTGTGCTCCCTCTGCACTTTGAGGAGCCTCTGTGGCTTGTTTTCCAGGTCCCACTAGAGTTTAGCAGCATGGTTGGTCCTGTGATGAATCCTCACCCCGGGGCTGGAACCAGTACTGTGCTTGGCTGAGGACACAGTGCCTGCAGTCACAGGGCATCCAAAAGCCTGGGGGTGGGAAACCCAGCAGGCAGTAGGAGTTATAGGAGCACCATTGGGCTGGGAGCATATCGCTGAAGGAAGAGTGGTTTAAAAGAGGGAGGAGGTGGAAGAAGAGAGGTGAAGATAGATTTTCTTACAATGAGCTTGTGCAAGAAGGATGTTAGAAAGATGATGAGGGTATCAAAATGGCCAGACCAGATACATAACCCAGATGATCTTTATGGCAGAGGCCAGTAGCTGATGCTCGCAGGTATAACAGGGAGAGCACGGCTTGAGTCAGCTTTCTCTGATTCCCAGCAATTGTCTCCTCAGGAACTGAGAGCTGCCCCTGGACCACTGTATCTAGCAAAGTCTGTCTACCAGAAACTTGTACACCCTTTTCTGAATCTGCTCATGCTTTCAGTTTCTACAGCATCCTGTGGCAATGACTTTTGCTATTTAATTATGCATCAATTATACTCTGTTTACTCATACATTGTGTGAAGATGCAGGTCCCTTTGTTTCTTTTAAACCTATTGTCAGATTATTTTCTTTGACCTAGGTCTTGCATTGTGTGAAAGAACGTGTGTTTCTAGTTCTTCTTCATGATGTTACTCTTGATTTGAGACCTCAATCATATTCTTGCTCAATTGTCTTTTTCAGTACAGCTTGTTGGAGGGCTTGCACAAAGGCACTTGCGGGCTCTGTGACTCTAGAACTGGCTTGTGGAATTATTAACATGTGTACACTATCTTTCCTGGTCTTCCATTTATTCTCTGGATGTTTTGCAGTTAAAAGATAAGAGGAGCAGTTTATGTATCCACTAAGGGTTTGCTTTATTTCTTGTTTCTCAAATTATATTTATTTTTTGTTTAAGAAGACAATCTTCATACCCATCACAGAGCTGTCCCTTTCTCCACACAGCTGTCCTGGCATCTTTGACCATCTTTGATTTCTGTCCAGAGGGTACAGCATGTCTTTAGATACAGTAATAGTGGCTGCTTTAGGAGTGAGAGAAGACTGGTCTTAGTTTGACATCCTCCTGAAATTCAGGGGAGTTTCTATGAAAGGTAAGAGCTGAATGATGTGTGTGGAGGAATGCAGCTTTCCATCTCTGGGCATGATGAAACAGGCTTGACAGAGCCTTGGGGAGCACAGTGTGACCATGCTGGGTGCTGTGGCTGTGCACAGAGCTGGCCTTTTCCAGGGCCAGCCTTTACTGATCTGCAGATATTCCTGTTTGGAAGTGAACTGTTAATACACATCCACAAATATTTTAAGGTCACCTACTTGCATTGTGAAATCTGTCAGAGGAAGCATGTAATAGGATGTTTTTGTTAATATTTGGCTACTAGAAATAAACACATCTTGAACAAACAAAGATTTGCTAACAGCTTTCTGTCTCTCCTCTGAATTAACAATTCCTTCTGCCTTTGGGGTGGGAGGAAGGGCTGTGAGTACTTCTCAGGCACTTGGTGCTGAAGTGTCTTGAGTGCTTCAGATGAAGATCATTGAAATGGGTGAGAAATGGTTTATGTGTTAACCCATATATTTGGAAGTTGTTTTTGTGGGGTCTAACTTCTTGAGGACTTAGAGTGATTGTTATCAATTTCCTGTTTATTGAGTTACTGGCTGCAGGGAATATAAAATGCCTGGTAAGGTTGGAAATGCCAGAGGAAGACTCCTCAGGCAAAGTGCTTCATGACCACAGCATCAAGCACATGAATAAATGTTGCCTCCTAACTGTGGAGAACTGGGCCCAGGGTTTGCTGGTTTGTAGCATGGGTGCCTGTTCTGACACCCTGTCAAACCTTCCTTCAGTGGCACCTGGGCTTGCTTGGTTCCTCGCCCCATCAGTGAAGCTCTTGGCTTTGGAAAGTCTTAGAGGGCAGAAATGGGAGAGGTTGTGAAAGGAAACACAAGGAGAAGTGTGACTCCAGGGCTAGGGAAGTAAGGATTTCTCTTTGAGAGAGATGAGGAAAGTATCTGTGGAATGGCACTGGTTCACAGTTGGAAGGAAATGGAAGGAATTGCTTATAACAGCAAAATGACTGTGTTTAATAAATTCTTTGCTCTGTATTTACAGAAAGGCAGAGGTTGCCATATTGCTGAGCAAGAGGTTTGCTGTTACAACACAATTTTCTGATAAAAGCCAAGTGGTGAATTGGTTGGCATTTTGCATAGCTGGTTACAGGAGTTTTAAAGAGCTGGCTGAGATGCCCTGGACTATTAATAAGTCTTTGAACATGGGGGAAGTTCTAGAGGACTGGAAGAAAGCTAATGTTGTACCAGTAATTTAGAAGGGCAAATGGGATGACCGATGAAGTAATTATAGCCCTATCATCTTGACATTAATTCTGGGCAAAGTAATGAAAAGCCAGATATCATAGTTGATTAATAAAGAATGAAAAGAGGGTGATATAATGCCAATCAATGTGAATTTATGGAAACTAGATCTTTTTCAAACTAACTTGATATTTTTTTTATGAGAATACATGTTTGGTTGATAAAGGTAACCATGTCAATGTAATATACTTCTAGAAGGCATTTGACTTGGTACCTTATGACATTTTGATTAAGAAACAAGAGTGATACAAAATCAACATGGCACACATTACATTGATTAAGAAAGAGCAAACTGACAGCTCCTAGCATTTAATTGTAAATGGATAATCATCGTGGAGTGCATGTCTTCCTAGTGGTGTCCCACAGGGATCTATTTCTCAGACCTCTTGTATTTAACACTTTTGTCAATGCCCTGAAAGAAAACATAAAAATTATTTTCGATAACATGTGCAGATACTGCATCTAGAAGGTGGCTGCTGTTGGATTTATAAACAGGCAATGGTGAGGAGGAGCAAAGGGGCTGGATCATTTCTTTCTTTGGGATTGATTTAACCAGTGGGATGTTGGGATCCCATCTGCATCAGAAAGAATTCTAGAAACTTGAAGACTGGATGAGAACTGCAAGACCTGAGGAGCACTCGCCATGCAGTAACAACCCTGGGAGCCATTTAGGGGACCAGAGAAGGGTAAGGGCTGTAGTTGCCAAATATCTAAAGGGAGATGTGACAAGAGGTTCCTTCATGGAAGCAGACAAAAGCATAAGCAGTTATTGTTCCTGGAAGCCAAAGCAAGGTAATTCAGGTGCAGATCTTTAAGTGTGGGGTAATTAACCGTTGGAACAACTTACCGAGGGCTGTGGTGGATAATCCAGCTCAGGAGGGAAAGCTTTTTTCCTAAAAACACCAGCTGTGGTTCGGACAGGAATTTGGGGCAGTGCTGTGGCCTGTGCAGGTCAGGCCAGCCGATCATGGTTGTTTCTTCTGTCGTGATGATCTTTGCCCGTCAGTCCCGCACAGCTCTGGCCGCTCTGTTCCTTGCAGTGAGAGCACTCTCCAGGGCTCCTGGCTTGGGGAGCACAGACAGCACGAACAACACAAGGCTGGGAATGCAGGGGGAAGCATCCTGGGGAATGCAGCACCTCTGGCACGGTCAGAGGAGCCCTCCTGCTCCAGGGCTGGAGCACAGCAGCCATCCACGACTTCTCCTTTAAATCTGTCGTGCAGCTGTCTGAACTCTGAAATTTCTTTCACTCTCTCCCTCGCCTTGTTAACATGTGTTGCCTTTGGGGTAATCAGGGAAAAAATATTATGTCCTTTTACAATTACCGGGTTTTGGAATATTAAAATGTCTCTCTGCATCGGCAGTGTTATTTTGATTGGTATTCTAACCTTTGACTAGCCCATAAAGCGAGCCGCTCTTCAAGCCAATATTGCGGGACTGAAATTTAATTCCGAAATGATTCCAGATAATAGGGAGACAGATAATATATGCATGAAGGATATTATGTTTGGACTAAATGCAGCAGGGCCAGGGCTTGGGAGTTGAATAATAGCCCAGAGTGAGTTATAATCTGTGGGACAGAAATACCTTACTGTCAGGGCCAGGAGAGGAACTCTTAAATCAAAGGGAGGGAGATGAGCAGGGAGTTGAGGATAGTCATCTCAACGGGAAAGGGCATCCAGGAGAGGCCTTAAAGGAGCAGCCCTTTCTGTCCTTCTGCAGAGCAACCTGTCCTTCCTTTCTTACTTAGTAAGGAGTGCTGAGTGAAAACATACTTCGAAGGAAAACCAATGGGCAGGCAATTCCGGAAGTTCTTGGCAGTCTTTTCCTTTTGTCTTCCTGGATTCCTTAGAAGAATGTACAGCATGGGTTGATGTCTCAGTTTCCCTACAAATTGTAACCAAATGGACCAAGGGGTTGGGCAGTACATGCTAAGGTAGGTGCTCACATAATCTAGAGTAATCATCAGGGTTGATTTTGACATCCTCTTTCACATAAAACAAAGAAAACACAGGCACAGCGTGTGGACTACATGGACAGTCGTTGTTGTTCAGGGCTCTGCCCCAAGTGTTCTCAGCCTGGGACTCACTGCCAGGCAAGGCTGTCTCCCTCCCTCAGAGTTGCTGCCTAGGCTGGGGACTGGAGACGCAGAGTAGAAGTAACTCCTGTGACAGCAGAGGTACAAATTCAGTGACTTTTAAACGTTGGAAGCTTTAAACAACACCTCCCTCTGGGCTCTCTGTACCAGGGAAGGGAGCTTAAGGTTTTTGCTATTTACTCCTCTACACTTTGTGCTTTGCCATCAGCTTCTAAATATGATGGAAGTAGCTCAGTGCTGTAACTTAACGTGCTGGGCAAGGTGTTGGGAGCTTTCTGTAGCTAGACTTTGCAGAGCATTGTGGATGCCCGTGCTGCCAGCTGTCCTGGGAGGGGGAGGACTGAGCAGGCAGAGATGGAGAATGGTGTCTGCTGCTGGGTGACACAAACCCATGTCGATATAACAGGCTTTGGCTCAGTGGCACAAGCTTATAGTTTCAAAGTGATGATCCCAGCCTCACATTTCATTTCCTTTCCTTGCAGTCTCAGGAGCTGGTCTTGCTACAGCTGAGAGGGGCTCTAGATACAGCCTGGAGGCTTCACTGGTTTTGGATTACTTCAACGATAGCATACATGCCCATCTCAGGAGGGCAGAAATAGAGTATTCATTTTTGCCTAAATCAAATGATTTTGTGTTTCTCTCTCCTTTGGTTTTTGGTTTTGTGGCTTTTTGTAAATTACATCATCAAAACACAGGATCAGTTTTCTGTGGAACTTGTGTCTGTACAAAGAGACAGGAAAGATGTGATCCCCTGAGGGTTCATGTAAGTTATATAGAAGCTACTTAGATCTACCCCAGGGTAAAAGGGATGCCTTAGGATTTTGGTCCTATCAACAACAAGCTCTTCCTGGAACTTCCTTCCATCCTTCTGTCCTTCTCATAGCTATGTTGCGTGTTTTCTCATGGCACCTCACACACACATTAACTTCTTTACCATCAGGGGTTCTCCTACATTCTCTTTTGCTAATGCATAATAAAATGTGATAGATGCGTGTTAAAGTTCACCTCTTTTCCTAGGCAGGCTGGTTTGCAGCCTGGTCTTGGCCTTTGGAACAAAAGAGTTTCACATACTGCATTCAGGGAGCACTTGCCACAGGTGGAAAACCCCACAGAGGACCAGAAGGGTCAGAGAACTGGAAGACATGGCCTCCAGAGGAAGAATGAGGGATTTAGAGGACAAAGCCTCCAGCTACACCAGGGAAGATTTAAGTTGGACATTAGGGAGAGTTTCTTCACAGAAAGGGTGATCAGATACTGGAATGGGCTGCCCAGGGAGGTGGTGGGGTCACCATCCCTGGAGGTGTTTGAGGAAAGATTGGATGTGGCACTCTGCCATGTCTGGTTGACAAGGTGGTGTTAGGTCATAGGTTAGACTCCATGATCTTAGAGGTCTTTTCCAACCTAATTGCTTCTGTGATCTGGGATATTCAGCCTAGAGAAGATTAGGCAGAAATCATTTTTGAGCAATGAAAGTGCTCAATTTCTGACTGATTTTGGTGTATGGCTCTCAATTACATCCTCACCTGCTGCAAGAAGATCAGTAAGCAGTGTCCATGGATAAGAGCAGGAATATGGAGGCTCTGGCTCTTGTGACTTCAGAAGAATATGGTGGGGATGGTTTGGGTAGAGCTGGTCCTGCCTTGAAGCAGACAGTCAGTCATCACTTCTCCCCTCCTGCTTGCCCTTGTGCTATGACACTACTTCCTTTGCCCTTGCATTGGGACACGGGTTGTCTGCATTCTTTGGGACACATCACTGAAACTCAAGAGTAAGTGAGCAGGGAAAGAAGGGTAATGTCCCTTGGGTGCCATGTACAGTCTCCACTCCCCTCACAATGCTGTCTGCTCAAGTCCCAGATGTTTGAACTGGGAAAATCCCAAGGCAGACTTTATTATTTGGCAGTGCCTTTGGGCTTCAAATAAGAACCAGGGCCTCCTGTAGCCACATGGGATACAGAGGGCTCTCAGGTAAGGTCAGAAGGTATTGATTCAAGAGAAACTGAGGAGCACACTTATGTTCCTTGGCCCCGTGTAGCCTGCAGCTGCTGGACAAAGCAGAGAGGAGAATTTGAGCTTTTTTTTTTTGCCTTTGAGCTTTTTTTAAGTGGGGCAAAAGATTTGCCTTTTAAGTGAAATTCTGAGCAGTGGTTTGCTGAGCACACTGCCATGGTCACTTTAGCGAAAGCATCCTTGTCTATGCAAGTGGTTGGAGGCAGGTTGGCATTTGTGATTCTTTCTATGCACATTGTTTTAGCTGCAGGCAAAAGGCAGAAAGGCAGCTGCTCAGACCTTGTGTGCTGCTCTTCCTGCTGAGTGCCATATTGCTCGGCTGCACCTCACTGTGCCTGCATTCCCCATGCTGGGGATTTGAACATCTGTCCCCTGTACCGAGGAGCCTCCTGGTTTCCATCTGGCTGTGTGTGTCTGCTGCTGCTGAGGTTAAACATACTGCTCAGACCTTTGTTCCATGGGTCTGGCTGCTGCTTGCAGGTTGAGGAAGGAGCTGGGAGTTGAAGGCACAAGGCCTTTCCTAGAGTCCCATGGGAAAGGCAAGGGACCGAGCATCCCTGCATCCCAGCCCTTCATCTGGAGCTTTACTTGAGTACCAGCACAGCTGCCTAGTGCCTGGGAAGAGAGCTGGTTTTCTCAGCATTTATTTGAAAGACAGGACCTCCATGTAGGAGCATGAAAATAGGCTTTTGCAGTTCTCCAGGAAGGCATGACGGGCTATCAGATTTTTTAGTCTTGGGAATTAAAACACTACCTGGTTTGGTCCTCATTGTCCTACCAAGCTAGCATAGCTACAAAAGGGAGAGTGGCTGCTGCCATCACCACCAGCAACAGCAGGCTGGTTTATGGTAGCCATTGGCTTACCTGTAAGTGAGAAGAACAGAATTTCTTATTTTCTTCTTTTTTTGTATGAGATGTTTTTGGTGCCCTGTGCCATGTGTGATGCACTGTCCTGCTGAAAGGGTTGGGACTTTGCTACTGGTGTCTTGGCTGGTAAGGTGTGGGTGTGCAGCCTCAGCCCCATGGCACAGAAGCATACCAGGGCTTGCCTTTGGCTTCTTGTGGGCTCAGTATAAAGCAGCCAGAGATGGTGAGCAGTGAGATGGGAGATACAGTAGTGGAATTTGTATATTAATAACTTGCAGTACTTCACACTCATTAAATTAATTAATTAAATCCCTCAGAACCCCAAGGCTACTAAGGAAGTTGATTTCAGAGTTAGGATTAAAAGTCTCCTGTCACCCTTCCCCCATGCTGCCATAGCACTTCTGGCTTCATCCTGGCTTTTGCTCTTTCCACTTGCAGGTTTCTGTGCTTGAGCTCTGCCTGCAGCCCAAGGATTGAATCTATCAAAGTGGCTTTTCTAAGAACTGGCTGAAAAATCTACAGATATGATCTGCTTTTGTTTAGAAAACAATCCATCTTTTGCCCTTGTCTGGGCATAAATTTCTCTTATTTTGTAGCCTGCTGGGGAGGGCAGTTTTCATCACTCTGAAGCATGAGCCCAGCCAGGGTCTGTCCCACAGTGACTGGTTGTCCCAGTTGCCTAGACACTGTCTCCTACAGACCAGGACCATCTTCTCCTTGGGTGCTCTGACATGAGTGCTGCTGCCATCTTTATAGGGCATCAGAGCTCCTGAGCAAATGGCCATTCCCAAGCTTGCTCAGTACCCATCAAGCTCTCAGCAGTCCCTTCTGGGTGTCAGTAGGTGTGGTGGGGCAAGATGCTTTTATTTACTGACAAGCATACACCTTTCCTTCCTTGTGTTGAATGTTATGTTGCAAAAGCTCATAATCTTGTTGTTTGATGTTTTCCACAGCTGAAATTGTAGGTCCTACTCATGGCTGATGGATCAGCTCCATCCGCCTCACCTTTCTTTGAGCCAGGACACTGGCATTTCAACACTGCACTCAAAATACCTTAAAGCAAATGACTTACATTAAGCCATGCAGGATGGAGTGTAGTTGAGCTGTTGTCTCTCCTCCAAGCATTGGTTGACATCCCTGATGGTTTTAGTGGTGGGGAGATGAAATGCCAGTGTACTCCCAGTGCTCCTCCTGCATGCATCCTGCAGATGTGTTTTTAAATAAACTGTAGATATTTATTGTATGGTTTGTGCCAATTTCAGGAAAGCCTGTTCTCTGTGCTCTCCAGTGTGGTAACCTCTGTCAGCCCGGCCCTGATTGATGCTGTTAATATTTGAGAGATTGTTTGGGATCTCTGCCTTGGCTGCGCTCCTCACTCAGGGTAGAGCTGTCCTGTGTGGATGCTGCAGCTGCCAGAGGAGTGCGCTTCTTGCCTGACAGTGTGTTTTGGAGGAGGCAGGTCTGCCAGGACTCAGGGTAGCACAAAACTTTCAGAGTTAATTGCTGGCCTCCAGCAGGTCCAGACTGGACCTTTATTTCTGTAGGTGAAGGTCTTTCAGCCTCCCTGGGACATGTCATTCTGTCCTTGCCTTTTGGCACCAGCTGTATTTCGCCCCTGCAGTGGAGGGGTGTCCCCACACCTCTGCTCAGCCCTTCCAGATAGGAAGGAGCTGGTCTTGGCAGAGCTGCCAAACCAGAAACAGCTCTGAGTCTCTCCTGTGTTTTGGGTCTCCCTTTGCCATTGTACCATGCATGTTTTGCCCATATGGAACTGGTTCTGCTGCAAAATTCGTTCCTCTGTGGGGACAGTCCATGCTGATCAGGAGGTGACTGATCCTCTGTTGGTAACTCTGCCACACACAGTTTCCAGCAACCTCCCAAGAGCTGCACATGGACTGTCTGCTCTAAGCAGTGGAGGTGCATGGTCATTCCTCTTGGTGCAGGAGAGTTTTAGCAACACATTCCTTGCTCAGCCTTCCCTATGGGGCCCAGCTAAATCCATTTGTAAGAATGGGGCTGATGTGCTGTGGGGATAGGGGCTCTGACACATCCAGGAGACAGTAAAGCCATGTGACTGAATACCAGACTGTGTTTGCTCTGCCTAATTATCAAAAGTATGAGTTTGTTCTGCTAGGTGCACATTATGCCTTTATTGTGGTGTAATTATGCCAGCTGCCTATGTTTAGTGTCATAAAAAGGAATAAAATGCCCATTACCCGCCTAAAGAATTCTTCTTGTGTTTTTTTTTTTTTTATTTTTATTGCTCTGGAGTACACAGTGGGGATATCTTTGGTCGGCAATTCTCCATGCAAAATAGCTAGTGAAATACTGTGCCTTTCAGAGAGCTCCTCCAGCCAGCAGCCTGCAAAGGCAGCTGGCCCACGAGCCTCACCTGGCGCTGCCTCTGTTGCTTTCTGCCAGCCCGATCTGGTAGTCAAAATGGTGAAGCCACCACAATGCCTTCCTCTGCAGGAGCTCAGCTGCTTTCCAGCAGGATTTCCTGCTGCCATCCAGGTCCCAAAGCTCCCTCCTGCTGACACAGCACATGAGAGGTGCAGGATGCTTTCCAAGCCTGGGAAAAGATGCAGCCTCTCTACCTGCTGACCTGCTCAGGAAGACACAATGGTGCCTAGGTCTGGCTGAGGTATTTTTTGGGCAGAATGCTGTGTTAAGGAGTCCCATGCCATGAAGAAGCATTTAAGGTTGTCCAGGGAGCAGCCCAGAGAGATGTGCAGGTGGGAGCCACGCATTCCTTTGCCCTGCCTTGTCCAGAAACACAAGCCAAGTGTCATGAACCTGCCAACGGCCTCATGGTGCTCTTGCAAGAGCAGGGATACCAAGCCTCATCCCCCAGCCAGCCCACAGCCCCTGCAGTTGGGTTTTGGCTGCTTTGAGGTTTCCTGTGGTGTCTAAATATCTGAGGCCATGTTTCTGTGGTGCTGAGAGATGCCTCAAAGGAGCCACATCCTCCAAGAGCTGAGGTTCTGTGCAAACATCAATTACTGAAACACATACCCTGCCAGGGAACAGCAGCGGGGGGCTTGCTTTGTGTGTGTAAATCCTAGGGGCATATTGGTGATATTAAGTCATTTCTGACGGAAAAAAAAATAAAGAACGCCCCATATCCAAATCCCACATCTTCAGAGGTTTTTAAAAGCTGCCTTTCCTTCTTCTAGTGTTTCAGTTTCTAATTGGAAACTGACTTTATTAGCCTCATTAGGAATGGTTAGTACTGGCTATAGATAGCTCTTAAATATATGGTTTCGGTGGATGTTAAATCTCTTGGGTTAGTTGGCTTATTTTTCAACTCAGTGTTATGTTCAGCAGGTCCCTGATCCCCCCAGCCCAGCTGTGCCACAGATACCTCACACAACGTCCCTTTTCATTCCCTCCACTTATTTTTTACGTCAGGTGTTCCTTGAAGTGGCCTTCACAGTTCTCCACCCTTTCAGGCGATGGCTACGTCAGGGGAAGATGGACTTGTGCCTCCCCCAGCTTCATTGCATATGCACACGCTGTCTGCCCCGGTGGCACGATTGCCTTGCTGAGGAATCCAAGGGGCTGCTGATAGCAATCATTGATTAAGAGGGTAATTGTCCTGAAAATTCAGATTGATCAAAAGGCAGAAATGATAACTTGTGTAACTGTGTTTAAAACCACGTCCTGTCAATAGGGGAGACTGAGACGTGGCGAGCAGAAAGCAGGGAGAATTGGATGTGCAAGCAGGTGAGTGTGCCTGTGGTTCAGGGAGGAGGGGGAGCCATTCTTCCTTGGGGTCCATAGCAGGATGTTTCTTGTCACTGACGCTGGGCTATTGGAGATTCAATCACTTTTATCTTCCCCTCTCTCTCAATCCAAATGCCTTTTCATATTAGAAAATTAGAATCAGCTCTGCTCATGCAAGATTTATTAGCTCTGCTGAGCAATACCACAGAAGAGTAAATGATGTCGCATTTCAGGGGCTTTTTACACATTATGACCAAACTTGCAACTTCTTAAGTATTTTTCCATTGAGCCACTGCAGGATGTTAAAGGGATGGGGAGACAAACTTCTCTCTGGAAATAGTTCTGCACCAGTTCAGATGTCTTTTCTTTATTATCAGAATGATTGGATTTGGATTCTAATACAGATCTTTTCTTTGGGCTCAGTTTCTGTGCTTATTACTCTGGAAATCAAACTCTGAGAACTGAGCCTGTTTATCACATTTTTTTCTTGGGTCCCTTTGTAGAAACTCTTTTTGGTGCTAAAATGGGTGTCTTTGGAGCTCTGCTCCTAGCTGGCACTCATTTACATCTGAAGAAGGCAAATCTTGTTTCCTGCTCACTTTTTTCCATTGTGTTTTGCACTGGGTGACTTCTTTTTAAAATGCCTTCTGACCTTGTGCTGTACACAGTTCATGTTTTGCGCAGTGATGGTCCTTTGGTCTTCAGGTAGTAGATGTTAAAGCTCTTTAAGGACATGAATGAATTCAGGCTCATACCACTCAACAGATGTTATTGTGGGGATACTGAGGCATGGGGGATTGGATGATTTTCCTGTGAATCCATATCAGAGATTGAAACAGAAATTAAGTCTCATCTCTCCTGCCTCTGGACTTCAGCCACAAGGCTTGTTTGTGAGGCTTTTCACTTTGAAATTGCTTTGCAGGCATTAAATCCATGCAGCATCCTCGTGGGCTGGCTGCGCAGGAGGGTCACTCAGCCACAAGAGTCAGAATGACCAGTTGCTGGGAGCCTCTGCCTCAGCTGATGTTCAGGTTTTCTCCCTATCTCAAAAATGAAAGCACTTGAGATACACAGTATTTCCCTGATGCTACCTACACAAATCCCTGGTGCTCTGCAGCATTTCACCCCTCTCAGAATGGGCATTTTATATGTAGTCCCTACACAAAAATGGCTGTTGCCAAGGTAAACACCATTTTCCTGCTAGATCTGGTTTGGAATATTCTCAAAAAGGGAGCAAATTTTTCTCCAGTCATCATTATTTAGGAAAGTAGACAGCACCACACAGGGATACTGATGGCACTGCTCAAGTGTCTCACACCAAAACCAGCATTAAACACCAGAAGCTGGAATCAAGCTGTGGAAGGGAATAGTTCATTCATAGCTTCATCTGCTGTCATTGTGGTGTGGTGGAGCCCAGCACCTGCAATTGAGCTTCTGCCAGTCTTTTGTCTATTTGGATCTGACTTTTTCTTGACATGGCTGAGCTGCTGGGAGGATTGCAGTGCAGACAGGGTGGAGGAGAGGTTTGGGCAGCCTCATGGTTAAGGCTCCAGACGCTCAGCGGCATCCTCTGCTTGGCAGGTGTAAAGGGACTTTATTAACAGGCAGTACTAATTACATTTAAAATAACATCATATTTGGACCTGTCCAAGTGCCAGCCTAACTTGGTGCAAAGTTTTGCCATTCATCTTAACAAAAGCCATTTCTGGAGAGCTGCTTAGAATTGTGTGTGGCTGGCAGGGAGGTTTCTCATCAGGTGTCGGTGCTTGGGAGGCAGATACACTTGACAGGCAGAAGGACTTGACTTCTTCCCCTTCCATGTACAAGCACTATGTATTATTCAGGGTCTTCTTAAGTCAATGCTGGGTTATTAATCGGTCGTTTCTCTGCATGTTAAATTTGCCTACTAATTTCAAGGCTCTGGAAGAGGACTGTGGGTATGAGATTGTACAGTATTTTCTTTCCCTCTGTGAGTCTCTGAACACCCGTGTGTGCAGTCTGTGGCTGCTGCACCCCCTTGCTTTGAGTTTAGATGACATAGTTCTGCTTGTGCAGCAGCTACATGGGGAGGTGAGGTCTGGGTTATTGATGTAATGTTCCTGTTTCCAGATAGTCACGGATGGTGAGGGGAGCAGGGGCAGGGCTGGAGCAATAAAAGCCTTGTTGAACCTTGAGGGACCAAGCAAGACCCCCACACACCACCTCCTAAGGACTAGGGGTGCTGCAGTCTCAGGTGTCACTCTGGTGTGGTGTCCAGGTGTGGGGCAAGCATTGTACACAGGCCAGGGAGGGTTTGATCCATGACATAGATGCTATCCACCTCCCCTTGGCTCCTGCTCTGTTTGCAGACTGATGTAATGAGTTATTTGCAGCTGGTTTGGAGACAGCCTCTTGTCTTGGGACTCTCTCTCCCCTGTACCCCAGCCAGACTTTATGCTCTGGTCTCCTCTCCCTCCACAAGCTCTGTTGGTGCTGCCTGTGGTAGGCAAGGCACGTGGGCCAGGAGCGCCTGCACGTTCCAGGAATCACGTCAACTGTCATTACTTACATTACCTTGATTGGGAACAGTCAGTTATGTCACCGTTCATCATCGCCTCGCTCCCAGGAGAGGCTGAGCAAGGAGGAGAGGAGCAGGAATTATAAAGCACTTCTGCAGTGCTCTGCCAATCCCACGGCTCTGTTGGCTGAACATCTGTCATCAGGCAGCTTGAAGAGAAGGTGCTTTGTCTGATGGATCTTCCCATTGTAGCCCCACAGGGAGGAGCCTTCTGCAACACCAGGACTGCCCCATGGGAAGAGCACTGGGGACTCTTACAGGGTTTAACATGGAGGGAATAATGCTGCTGCCTGGGAAGCTCTGTGGGGTACTGCACTAGAGCATGCTGGGCTCTCCTGGCTGAGGGCTGCTTTGAGCCAGGTACTTACCAAAACCAGGTAGTTATCCCCAGTCCAAATGAGTTAGAGCTTGGACTTGGATGCTGTCCCCAGGTGTGACTGTGGAGGATTTCTGCACATGTCTCAGGTGGGATTTCATCCTCCCTTTGGCCAGGAACTCCAAAATCCCCAGATGAGAATGAGATCTGGGTTTTGATGAAGGAAAGTTCTTCTTTCTAATGGAGAATTAGCTGGAAAGTTTCCAGTCCTCTGCCCCAAATGATTTGGGAATTGGACTCCAGTTCCAGCAATGAGTCTCTTTGACTCCGGTCCCCCTGGCAGGCTGTGGGACAACATGTGGCAGTAGCTGTGTCCATCTCTGGTGCCAGAGCCCATGATGCCGTGTGTGGTGAGGAAGACGGTTTGTCTGTTCAGCAGTCTCCTGTGAATGAATTTGTGACTGAACCCAGGGAGGGTTTTAGAGGGTAAGAAGAAATAGGAGCTCTGTGGCTGTAGCCAGGAGGTGCTCCAGGCTGTAAGGCCAGGTTCCCCAAGGCTTGTGTGACAAGGTTGTCAAGGCTGAAAGCAGGAGGGGTTCAAGAAGCACATGTAGCCCAGCAGGACACACTGGGAGGTGGGGAAGGCAGCAGTGCCTGCCTCCTTGTGTTTCATGCTATGTGTATTGGTCCTGGCACTGTGACATGCGAGAAACACAATCTATCAAGCACAGTGCTCACATTTTAACTTCTGTTAACTAGGCAGAGAGCCCAGAGGGGTGGCTTGACAGCAGCTGGACCTCAGTGAGTCCCAGTCTGTGGGTATTCAACCCAGCTTGGGACCTGGCAGTGCCTCTCCAGAGATGAAGCCAGTGAAGGGGAGGAAAGCCAGGAGAGGAGAGTCTGTACCCAGGGTCCAAAGTGGGGAAGGAAAAGAAGTTCTGTGGTTCTGTATGTTTCTCCTTGGAACAGCTTGGTCACAGGCAAGAAGGTTATTCAAAGGGGAATGTTAAAACACATGGAGGAACTGGCTGGCACCAGCAGTGGCACACGGATGCTGCACATGGGGGGTGTGTGGGTAGGTTGTGCCTGGCCTCAGCCTCTGCAAGGCACCTTGTGCAAGTACAGCCAGCAAGGTCTGACCCATGATCCATCCTGTCATTTAAAGAACTTGCACTATACAGAAGTGCTGCTTTGTGTGTCAGGGGCACCACTGCACTTTTTCTTAGCTGAGTTTGAAGAGCTCTTGCTGTCCCCAGCTTTAGGTGTAGGTATTGTGCTGGATGGCCCAGGTGCATGGAGTTTGCTAGGCAAGGAAGAGATTGAAAATGGTACATGGAGCAGAGGAGAATTGTGCTTGAGGAAAGGTGCGTTTCCATGGTGGGTGGATAGCTAGTGAAGTGAGTAAATACTTGCTATAAACATGTTCAGAGCATCTCTGTGTGAAGAACCCAGCACAGCTTTTCTGAGTGAATAGAAAGAGAGCCCAGGTTCAGTTCATATGTCTGTTTTCATTTCTTTTCTTCTTCTGGTCAACTGTGGCTGTAGATAAGAGTTTTCTATTTGAAGTTCAGAAGGGAAGGGAAATCCATTGTTAGAAGGGGAGACATTTTTTTTGCTTGATATCTATCTCCAGCGACACAGCGGAGAAGGAAAAGATTTGCTATGATAAAGGTAGGTTTAAGGAGAAAAAAAAAAAAAAGGCACATTGAGTGTTGCTTTTCTCTGTACTTCAAAGCCTGGAGTAATATGGAACAGTATAAAAGAAGAGAGGGGAAAAAAAACAACCTAGCCCTGCCTCTGCACGGGGGCTGAGAGTGCCATAATGGAGCACCATCCTGGCCAGAAATCCAGAGCTGTGCCTGAGCTCTTCATCTGGGCTTGGCATGGTGGAGTTCAGAATGCACAGCACCTGCCAGGAGTCCACAGGGATGGGCTACAAGGGGGATGGATGCTGCTTATGGGGAAAGCAGAGGAAATGTTTTGCAGGTGTGCTTCCTGTGGAAGGACTGAACCAAGGGAAGTAACTCACTGGAAAGCAAATCAGGCGAATGTGGAAGCAGTATGGGAAAAATGTGCCAATAAACATTTAATTATTAAAATAACTCAGAGAGTGTATGGAGTGTTCGATACAGCATGGCAGAGTGGAAAAGCTGAACAGCACAACTCTGGTGAAGGCTGTGGGTGGGAAATAGCCAAATGTCTCTGTCCATGTGCCTCAGGGCCAGTGGGGTTGGCTTTCTGGGGTCCTGGGCTGTAGAATCAGCATTTCCCAGGGCTCAGTTGATTCTGAACGAGTAGAGGAGTGCTAGGGATAGAGTACCTGTGAGTGCCATTCCCTTTCTTGGGCAGGCATGAGCCTTCAGGGGGACTGCAGCTCCACAATCATCAGTGGGACTCCAGTGGCCTAAATGTGGATTTGGGATGTGCAAGACAGGCAGGGTTAGGAGCTCCCTCCCAGGGAACAAGGCAGGGGACAGAGAAGTGTAGCCTGGGGAGCTGGGCTTATGACACCCCACTACAGTTCTGCTCTGTTCATGCAGGTGTCTCCTTTCCTCTGGCCCTCCAGCCAGACTGATGGCATGATGCTCCATGTCATGGTTTTGGTCTTCATCCCCATCCCAAGCTCCATGCATGATCCTGGCTTCTGGAACAGCCCTTATTGTGTAAGCCCATTGCTGCCTGCCAGCCTGTTTTGGGCTTGCTGAGCTTCTGGGACACCCCTGGAACAGACACCATGCAAGGCCTCTTGTTCCCCTCCAAGAAGCTGGTGCCTTAAATAAAGGAGAGAGCGAGCCTGTGCTGGAGGCTTTGCCTCTGTGGGAGTCTGGGGAGGAGCAGAACAAGAAACCAACAAACTCATTTTCAGTGCTGACCTGAGCAGAGGTTGGAAGTAAAAAGATTTCCAGCAAACCTGGGCTGGCCAGGGTTGCTAACGAGCCTTTCCTTTGAGCAATGTTTTACATTCTTTAAGGATGGCAGGGTGCTCTTGGGGAGAATCTGCTAAAGTAAATGGCAGAGTCAAGTGTGCCGGCTCCTTTCTTTCCCTTTTCTTTTCCCTTTTTTTTCCTTTCCCCTTTCTTGGTTCTCTTTATAATGTGGAGTTGCTCTGGCTCTTTCTCTCACTTCTGTTTCTCCTTTTGTTCTCTCTTTGTCTATTTATCACACTGTGAAGGTTGAAAGAGATGTTATTAATCTGGGAGAATGAAGGCAGGATTAGTGGTATGAATCGGATTTTGAGAGCTGTAATGATGGAAAGACTCGCTCTGCTGGCGGGCTGCGTGAGTTTGATAAATGGGGAGCACTCCAAACTGACTCGCGCCTTCCTCCGCACTGCTCGCTTTGCCCGCTGGGGCGTGCCATGCTCTCAGATCTGCCAGCCATCCCACACCGCTCCTACCTGAACCAGAGCAAAAAGCCAAGGGTAAATCAGAGACAAATATCTCCCATTGCACTTAAAGAGATCATTTCTTTCAACATCTTTTTCAAACAGAGTCCTGTCAAGTTCTTGGACAGCCTTGTGTGGAGGTGGGATCCTCCCTTGGAGTGTGGCTCGGAGCCATGGCCGTGTGTTATTGTGTCCTGCCGTGGCTTTGCAGAGAGCAGCGAGGAGTTAGTGTGGCTGCAGCAGAGCTCCCATCCTGCAAGGCACCAAGAAGCAGGATCATCTTCATAGGGCTGCACCCTGCTGTGTTTGCCTCCTGAGGACTGCACCAGGCTTCAAAGCCCATGTGGAGCTGAAGAAAGCAGGGGCTATTTCATCAAAAGTTGCTTTGGAGTCTTTGCCCTGAAATCTCCTGAGCGAGGGGTTCTTCTCCCCTTGCCTAACATGAGCCAGGTTCCCTGTTACCAACCTTGGGGTGAGGCAAAGTAGGCTCTGGGAACATCCTCAGAGAGTAGCAGCCCCCAGCTATGGGCCAAAACAGGACTCTCTGGACAGCATCTTTAGTGAGTAGGGTTCTTCTCTGGATTCACCATCACTGCTTACTCATCCACCTGAACCCTTCTTCAGCCCCACCTGTGAGTATGTGGTGGCCCACGTGGCACCCTGCAGAGCCAGAAAAGCTAGAGACAAACTTATAGGTGTAGGTTTTGTTGCACTTTGAAGCAAGGACAGAACTTGCTGAAGTTATGCCACCAGGCATTCATATGTGGGGACTGTGCCCTTGTCCCAGGGTCCTTCATGGGAGTCCCTACTCCACCCTCTAGTATGGCCTCTGTGGATGTTTTGGGCTCCTTGCTTGGTCATGGCTGGGCTTGGGTCTTGTGTTCCCAGCCAAGAGCATGCATTTGCTGAAGTGAGATGTGGTTGTGTGAAGGCCATGTGCGATATGTTGGGAAGGTTTGGGTTCTTCAGTGCCCCTTGCCCCAGAGGCTGTGGGCACAGACTTGGCCCTACAAGTCCCCATCCAGGGGCATGTGCCTGGTGCTGGTTGCAGTACAGCCCATCACTGCAAGGTTTGCATCTTGCCTGGGGGTTATTTCTCAGTAGAGGAGGGGGAACAGCACAGTGCAGGAGCAATCCTGCTTCCAAGGGAGAGTCAGACCACCAGGCAGCCCAGAGTTGTCAATGTCCCTTTAACTACAAGGTAATGGACTCCCCCACGCTCAGGCTGAGCTCTGCTCCTGCCTTGGCAGGAACAGTAATGATTGTCAAGGTAGAGCTAATGAGACGTGCACATCTTTAAAGGATCGTGGCTTCCAAGACAAAATTAAAGGAAAAAAAAAAAAAAGAAGAGAAATGAGGGAAGGAGAGAAAGTCCAACTGCACTGCCTTGGCCAGCAAGGTGTGCGTCCATCTGTCTTGCCTGCCCTTGGCAGGATCACCCCTAAATGGCTAGTGGGGCCTCTTTGCTTGCTGCTGAAGCTCCTTTTGGCCCTGAGAGCCCCTTCACCTCCCTGTCACCTTCTCCCCAGCCTCTCTGCAGGCTCTGAGCCCAGTGGGGAGAGAGCAGGGCATTGCTGGGTGTCACATACCTGCTGCTGTGTGGCATGGCTGTGGTCACAGTGCGGCTGAAAAGTGGGATAGCAGGAGGACGTACAGTGAGGTTAAGGACACAGGACTATCCTGTCCTTAGTCAGTTGAAGATGTGGGGATGGTGGTGCTGTCAGTCCCGGCTCATCCCTCTCTTCCTCCTTTTCTCCCAGGTCTGGGACTGATGCAGTTGGCATTTCCAAACATACATAAAGGTACAGTCTGGATAGCAGGGCTTTAATGATCTCCCAAATACCTGTCCCATTGTGGGTGGGGAGGAAGAGATGTCTCCACTTTAGTGTTGGGAAATGCTCCTTGGCCACTCCTGGCACTGAAGAAGGCTGTGTCAATCAGGCTGAGCCAGGATGTGACCCTTTGGGAAGAGCTGGCAGGGGAGCTGGGATGCTGTGTGCAGTGTTTGGTGTGACTGCCTGCCCACACTTTTCCTCCTGTTCTCACTATTTCAACTTCACAGGTTGAATTGGTTCAGAGCAGCCAAACTAAATGAGGAGAGAAATGATCAGTCAAATTTTTCTTAAATCCTGTCTTTAAGAGATAAGTGCTTGGCTGGAACTTTAAGGCAGGTAATGAGGCTCTCTTCAGATCAGCTTGTGATGTGGAAAGTGCTAGATTGACCAGGCTGCAACTGGAAGAAAGCTCTGTCACAGCCGGGGACGGTGTGGCACAGAACTCCCCACACTCTGGTACTCTGTGCCAGCTGCTGCCTTTGCCCTCATCCTGCAAGGAGCAAAATACAGCTGGGAGCTGTGTGGAGCAGCTTGCTCACACAAAACTGAGAGACTCCCTTCCACACAAGGAATGCCAGTCAGTGCTTTGCACCCCAGCCCCAGTTTGCTCCAGCCATTCAGGCAAGAGCTGGAGTGGAGGGGGTGAGCCAGAGGACCACTGTCCCTACAAAGGGCTCTCACCAGTTTGCAGTTTGAAGCTGACAGATTTGTTTTGCTAAATAAATCAGAGTCACTTCAAGCCTTGCAAGGGGCTCTGTGAGGTGGGGTTCTCTCAATCACATCTCAGGCTGGTGCAAGGGGAGAAGGAACATGGTGTTGTTCTTCCTGCAGCCTGGTAAGGATGTGTTGGTAGGATCATCCTTCCTTTTCAGGACACTGTCCTTCCCTCTGCAGTGGGGGCACCAGCAGTGCTTGTCTGCCTCAGAATGACACCTTCACAAGGCACTTACCAGAGAAGAGGAGCTGGTTTGTTGGAGGAAAAGGGGCAGTGCAGGAGCAGCAGAAGAGAAAGGATCAATGCTGTGCAAGATGGGATTTACAAGTGTCTCTTCCTAGCTCCAAAATACTTGATTCTCCTTTAGTCTGTGACTGGGAAAGAATCTGGCCTTACCTGCATGCTCTGCATGGCACTGCTGGTGCCAGACTCCTGTGCTCCTTGCTCCCTCGTGCCATGCCCACCAGGCAGTACCTTGCCATCCTGCTCTTCTCTAGGGCTCTCCCAGGCAGGAGCTGGGCACCCTCTGAGCTTTCTGGTTTGTATCCAGGATTTTTAGGCCTTCTGTTGTTAATTATTGAGATGTAATAATGTGATTAGTGCACTATTAAAAAAATCGCTGATATGATTACCATGGATTTAATATCACATGATATATCATTACATTGTTACATGGTGACAGATGTAATTGAAATACACTTATTGGAGCCTGGGGTTGTGTTTCATTCAATCACAGCAGCACCTCCGGGGGGCAGAGCAGAAATGGCTAAAAAAAAATAAAAAGGCATCAGGATTGGAATTTGTAATGAAAACAAAGAAATTTGCAGCCTGTTCAAGTGTGGGGCAACGGCTGCTTTGGCGTTTTCTCCATAGGAATTTAGAAAGGCACAAGTTTGGAGGATCACCTGGAGATTGGTCATTTGAGTTGAACCTGTTTGCTCAGGGGACCAGCAGGAGGACCTATGCTATGGACCTGTAGCCAGAAGGCTTCCAGCCATCCTGCAGCACACGAGCCTGGCACTGTGGGAACTACACCTCTGACCTCTTGGTCCCTCTTGGCTCCTTTTTAAATGGCAAGTGGACCCAAAGATGGTATTCACTGTGCTGTGGGAGAGGCAGCCAGCCACTCCCTGCTTCCTGCCTAAGGCATTTTTGGAGTCAGAGATAACTCAGCTGCCTCTTGTGTGGCTCAGGCTGTGCCACAGAGGAAGGGCAGGCAGTGGGGAGCTCACCTGCACAACTGTGACCTGGGTCGTGTTTCCTTCCATGTCAGTGAGAAGAGGTGACATCTGTCTCTGCCACATTATCCTCGAGGGGATCTGCACGTGGGCTTTGGGCAGCTGGGGTGAGGAGAGGAGCAGCTCTCATGTACCCTGTGCAGGGGCAGCGAGCTACAGCAGAGCCTGGCCAGGGAAGGGACTGGGCTTTCTCTGCCCCTGGGGCAAGGCCCGAGCTGGAGGAATTTACATGCAAGAGAATCACAAAGACCCTGCCTGCTGCTGGCTCAAACCTGCTACTTCTCAACATGGTGGTCAATAAGAAGCTGGTGGTGAACACAGAGGTCTCCTTTTCCTTCATCTTCTCCCCTTCCAGGGTCACCCATCCTCCCAGTCTCCCACAAAGCAAGTTTGGGGTGTTGCTTTGGACAGGATCGGAGCTGTGGCAAGACCTCAGAGACACAGCACAGCATACTTAATGCTCTTTAATTGCTCTTATCATCACCATGTACGAAATCTCATCCTGTAAAGGTGGCAGAGATGTGATTTTGTCTCAGGTACACCTGTTCCCACCTCTACTGCAGGTCCCAGGGCTATTTTATCCTTGCAACAGACAGTGTTTAGGTGACTTTGAAACTGAAGGGGATGTGTTTAATTTTGCCCTCATCCAAAACAAGGGAAACAGGAAGAATTTGTGGATAGAGTGAAGGCGACTTTCCCACCAAGAGGGGAATGGCAGTGTGGTGAGCTTGAGACATCTGGATGTTTGCATAATGATGGAGCAGCATCTGGCCCTGGTCACTAGCTCAGCAATGACATGTTCAGCACAGCATCACCCCCTGCTCCAATGTGTCTGTCCCCAAAAACAAACCTTGCTGAAGGATCACTTCTATTTTGGCCTTTCAATTCTGTGTCCACCCCACAAAAAGTGCTTCCACCCCTCTTTTGTGGAGCCAGCATACCCATTCTAAGCCCTTTCTTTTCTGGGAGCTGTGGAAATTAATTTCCAGCTGGCATGGAAGCTCTCTGGCTGGGAAGACTCTGGCAAGCATCTTTCTTTTGAGGTTAAAAACATAATTTCAGTCTGACCTCTGTATTTCGGAGCTTTTGTTGGTTTTCTCCACCCCCAGATGGTTTTTGTGTGTGATTTTAAAATAGCCTTCTTCTCTTGGTTGAAGCTAGCTGATGCGTCCACTTCTCATTCGAGGATTGTTGTGTTTTATTAATGCTGTTATTATTCCATTACTGTCATTGGGCTCTTTTATAGCAAATAGCTTAATTTAGTTGAGATACACAGATGCTGAGAGTTTAAGTGAAATCTTCAGCACTTGGTATGCTGGGCACTGAGCAGATATTCCCTAAGCACTTTGGTATAAACCTTTCACTTTAAAACAAATAGGCTGCGGGGGCAGTGCTGGGTGGCAGGAGTTTGGGAGAGGGGAGAAGGGGCAGGGCATTACCTGTTTAGCACTACACAGAGCACATCATAGTTAAATGTGACTATAGGTGCTGAGGAATGAAGCTCCCACTCAGGATTTCACCCCCAAGATGGGCTGTGATGGGTCCCTCTTCCCTACCAATGCTGCAGGACGGGGGGAATTATGCCACCAGCATTTCAGGGTGCTTTGGGTTGAGATTTTCAGGGGTGTGAGGGCAAAGTGTACTGTAATTTCTTCAACTGAAGCTGCCTGGCTCCTGGGAGAGGTGAGGACTGGACGTGCTGCCACCCTGGGGTGGAAGGTACAGAGCCAGTGGAACCCAGTGAATGTCTGAAGAAAAGCTGGCTGCTGGAAGGCTGTACTGTGCTGCAAGTAGATCTTGGAGGAGAGGAGTTGAGAAATAACATTGGTGCCCAGATGACTTAGGGGCCAGGGCCCTACTGTTAGAAATTACTTGGGTGCTTAAGCCTCCTGGGAAGCTGGTGCAATCAGGCTTTGAAGTACCTTAGCTACTTCTGAAATTTTGCCACTTACTGTTGACAGATGTTCATCTGAAATGGATGCTTCTTGCTCAGTGCCTCTGGGCATTCATTAATACTAGCGATAACAATTTCAGATTGTCTCCTACACCTCTCTCCCTGCCTCCATCCCTTGAAAATTACAAAGGTAAAGCTTGTTAGTGTCATGTTATTTGTGTACTTAACTCTTACTGCCTTGGCTAAACCTGCTGATTTTGGTGCTGTTGTTACCAAAATTTCTTTATGTGGGGCAGGGAGAGGCAAGAAGAGAGTAAAGTAAAATGGAGCAGGCATGTTGCCACACAGGTTGAGGTGGTGCTGATGGCAGTGTTGGCTCAAGTTGTCCTCTACACCTGGCCATGGCAGGGAGAGTGCCATGTCCCTGCCAGGTGGTCCTTTGGGGAGCAGCAACTTTGCCTTCTCTCTCTACTACCCATAGCTGTAGGACACCCCAGTCTTCTTGGGGAGGGCTCTGTTCCTCTCTCGAGCCCTCCAGGGGCAGCTTCTTTGGGGGTGCAGCTAGGAAAGATTTGCTTCCCCCCTTTATTCTTCAACCAAGCAAGGGGAGCAGCTCCCTGTGGTGGGGGACAGTTTGGGGAGAAGAAGAGCTAACCCATGCTGTCTGTCCCCAGTGTGCACTCATAATAGCTTGGAGGTCCATGGGGAGTTTCTGGGATCATTTTTATTCCCTGCTTTGCGGCAGCTTTGTGGCTTTTTCTGGCTTTTGAGGCGACTGGGGTAGCTAACAACATGCAAGGAGCATCCTCTGCGGAGGAGGCCTGGTGCCCGGTTTGCTAGAGGTCTGCTTTACCACTTATGAGAAACGAGTTAACCTCCCTTTGATCTCAGTTCACAGCTAACCCTTTAACAAAGTCCGGGATGTGCAAGGAAATCAATACTCAAGGCATTGAATTTAACACCAGCCATCAACTGAAGCGTAACACACACACTGACTGACTCCGATTACAAGGAGCAGTCTGGTTTGAAGCTTGTTTGCCAGCTCTCTGGGGTGGTGCAGGGCAGCAGTGGGGAGGGCAGGCAGGCTTACATGGCTTGCTGTCACTCAGGGAGGGAGTCAGAGGGACCTGGTGTACTCTGCCATGTCCTCCTGATCAGCTCTGCCTTCTGGTGCCCCATGTCTCCTTATACCTGTGATTTGCAGCCCCAGCAGCTGTTCCCTGACGCTGGAGCAGAGAGCTTGGATGCTGTGTGTGATCACTGAATGCCTGTTTGTGTACACATGTAATTGTGCTCTGCTGGTGAGAAGCAATAGGGCCCAAGGCAGACAAAAATCAGTACTGCAGGTTAAAAATCTGAAAAATAAAATGCTGCAGGCGGGAGAGGTTGAGTGTCTGGTCAAGGAGGCAGCTGTGTCATTTTGCCAGCTCTAGTCCTCCCCATGGAGATCTAATTAGATTAGTGGTGAACTAATTGGGACACCTTGTTTCACACCAGCTTCTTACTCTTTGCTGGCACACTGGCAGTGGGCAGGCTGCCTGCCATGGTTCCACATTGGGAAAGCCAAGTGGTCCACAGCCAAGTGCCTTCTGGACAGCCCATGGACCTGCTCATCACATCTCAGCCCTGCCACCGCCAGCTGCAGACCAGCTCTTCTCTGGGAACATTTGGTTCTACTTGCTTTTCATCTTTCCACCAGCCACAGCCAGAGCTGAGACAGCACATGTAGGTTAGGGATGGGTTCAGAGGGCAGCTGGAGGATGCTGAGGGGGTGGGATGAGCATTCCATGACCCCACAGCTCTCTTCTTGCACCATGGCTGCATGGGGACCATCCGTTTGCTGCACATGCACAGTAACATTGGGCAGAGATCGTGGGATGTGCTCCTCAGGTCTTGTATCACCAGCAGGCAGCAAGGCAAATCCTACCAGCATTCCCCAGGCTCACTGGCCACAGAGAGCCGGCCCTGCTGCAGAATCTGGGCCTCAGCAGTGGAAAGCAGTGATGGCGCCTTCCACAGGGGGCAGGACCCAGGGGCATCCACGTGTCTGGGTGTTACAGCCCTTCCCAGCACCTTACAGGTGAATAGCAGACATGGTTAAAAGCCACACCCAGAGAGTGTCCCAGATTGCCCAGTAAGGAGACCCTGTTTGGCTGGCTGCAGGTGGCTCCCTGGCTCCCTGCAGGGGCCCAGCCTGGCTGGAGGTCAGTGAAGCTGGTGGCACCAAAGAACTGTGGAGGTGCCTTAAGCTCTCTTGGAAGACATGAGTTGAGCTCTTGAGGACCCAAAGGCCTTCATTTCTGTCAACTCTGACACAATCTTCTCTGTCACCTTCTCAAGACTATAATATGGTGCTGCCCCTTTCCAGTCCAGTTATCCAGTCCTGCCCCAGTCTCCTGCCTGGCTGTAGCTTCTGTGGTTCATCCCCCCATGCCTCCTGTAATAACCTCTTCTCAGGACCTTGGCATGTTCTCCTTGCAAGTCCCTTTATTCTTTGCTTTTGTAACCTCTCTCCAAATTGATTCTCTCATGATGTGTTGCCCAGCCCCTCAGACCATCTCCTTCTGTTTGTTCTTCCATTGAAATTGGGAAACCTCAATTTTGCCACTGGTGCCCCAGCAGGCTCTGCTAGCTGGGCTGCTTGCCTGGTGTTTGCATCCATCACAGCTCTTAGCAGCGCCTCTGCTTTAACCTCCTCAGTCTTAACCCTGACCTGAGTCAATAATCATGAGGAAGAGCTGATGCTTAGATGATCCAGTGTAAACTCTACCTTTGATTAGACAGGTATCATCCCTAGGCACTGGCACAGCAGCACCTTGTTAGCTTTCCTTGGTGTTCCTTTTCTGCAGCCATGAGAGCCTCCAATGCGGGCAGGGGATGGGCTGCTGCCCTAGTAATCTTTATTGATCTTTTCCCTGATGTCTCATGCATTGTATTTCTTGCTTTTCTCTCGTTCTTCCAGCTGCCTCTCCTTTGAGCAGTTTGCATCTTGTGGGAGTGCAGAGAAACTGTTTTTTTCAATTCTTGCACAGCAGCAGCACTTAGAGACTCAAACAGCTGTTAGATTGTTACTCTGCAATGAAAACTGGGGTTTTGCTCCTGCGTGTTTGCTGTCTGGGAGGAGGAGGTAAGAAGGAGCAGGGCAGGTATCTCCATGCCCCTCTGGTTTGTTATGGACCAGTTTCTCTGCATTGTGCCAGGGGTGTTTTACAAAAGGTCATGTATCTGTCCCAAGAAGACCTGACCTGGTGAACATGAAAATGGAAGGGATTGAAGGATGTGAGCTGAGGGAGAGGTGTGTGATAAGACATGCAGGATAGAAATGATGAGAAGGTCCTGAAGGATCACTCTGATTTCTTTCCCATCCTCCGGGGCCTGGGTTTTCCAAACACATTATGAAACTGCGATGTGAACATGCTGGTCACCCAGCATCCCTCCCTTGCTGCCACCTTGCAAGCACCTAACCTTGGCAATGACAGTGGAAACCAGACAGTTGAGCTGCCTTGTCTGGCACCTGCACTGTGAATGGATGTGCAGTTGTACATCATCTCCCCCGTGCTCTTCTCTTGGTAACCTGTCCGTGGGTCTCTGCCCTCTGTGGTCCCATTATTCCCATCTGGCATGTTTGTGCACAGCAGCTGAACCATCACCAGAGGCATCCTTGCCAAAAATGTCCAGACCACCATATGCTGAAACATGCTGTGTGTGGTGCAAAGGAGCAGTGTGTCCGCTCTGGACAAATGGCTTTGTTTTGCACTGGGAAAACTGGAGTCAAAAAGTCAAAGCAGTGTTTTGCACAGGAATAGATTGTTCCTTTCCAAAGGGCAACAGTTCTGTCACTGGCTTTTACTTTGTGGTTCCCAAGCAGAACTGTTCCCACACAGTGAAACGAGCCAATATTTTGGCTTTTCCATCCTGGCTTAGGATCAAAGGTAATGTCTTTGGTCTTTCAGTGGGGTGGACGCAGCTTCCCAGCCCGTTACAGCAAGAGCACACACTCCCTGCCAAGGATGTGTTGCTTCTGCTTTCAGCACCTTTGATCCAGCCCGTCTCTTTCAAGGTGTGTGGAAATGAGCTACAATCTCATCATTCCTGCGGAGGCTTCTCGGAGGAGATAGCAGAAGGGTCACAGCGCCTCTGGAAATCTCCCTTCAGGTGATGTGCCGTCGCATTTCACAGCAGACAGACAGAATAACCTTTAGGGCATGGTAAGAGGCAGCGTTTTGAACTCTGAGCTGGGGAGCTCAAGAGCTCATTTCTCTGACACATCATCTGTGTCCCTGCCGGTTCCTGCATCCCCCTGAAATACCTTTGTCCTAATCCATCACTTCCTTAGCTAGAATTAAAAAAAAAAAAACTAAGTTGGGCAGTTGGTATCTTGTGTGCTGGCCACACAAAAGCTAGTCTGTCCTGCAGAAATGCACCCAGAGCCTCTGCTGTGGCAAATTTTGCCTTAATTTGAGCTGGTCTCAGTCTGTGTGGAAGTGGGGGGCTGCCCCACCAGGCCAGCTCCTGGCAGCAGAACGGCTCTCCTGCACTCTCTCACCTTTCCTGCATTCCACCTTCAGTACGTGGGTCCTGAGCTGGGTTTTTCCCCACAGATTTATCTTTGCAGTAGTAGGGAGATGAGCAGGCTGGAGCAAGTTGAGCTGGGGTACGTGCAGGCTGGCACAGGCTGCCCCATGAACCAGAAGCTGGGAGCACTGGGAGGAAATTGCTGGTTCTCCCTCCTCCCGGCTCTGGAGTAAATAATGGTACTTTTTATTTAGCTATTATTTCCCAGTGGCAGATATCTCCGTGGCTGTCTGTTTAACCATCTTTATCTCACCCTCCTTCTCTGTTTGATATAGTTATAGATAAACAGATAGCTACCTTATTAAATAACATGTTTTAAGAGACCAGTGGTATGGTTAACATAATGCAGCAGCTGTTGATTTGTCTTTCACTGTTGGTTTGTTTTTTGGTTTTTTTTCTTAAGGAAATGCTTTAAATAAGGGATACTTCATCTATTAAAAAAAATACACTTGTAGCAGCTGCTAAGCCCATCCATAAGCCTGCTTTACGTTGTATTTGTGATGGGACTGACAGTGCATGGAGGAGCCTGATTATACACAATTCCATTTTAGCAAGCCCTGCGATGTAATTTCACAGGGCGATCAGTGTTTGAATGTAATAGCAGCCTGTGCTAAGGTGTCAGAATATTAAAGGCGCTAATGGAAAAGCTCCCTGGTACACAAGGGGGACAGCATTACAGGAGACGTCGCAGATGGCTGGGCACTAAACTAATGGGGCAGGATCCAAAAAGGGAAAAAAAACCTAGAGAAGGGAGAGCTCACGGGAGCACGGGCACCTGCTTCCCTCTCACACGGAAATTAAACAGCGAGCGAGGGAGAGGCGAGCGTGTGTGTCTGTAAAGATAGAAATTGAGGGGGGAAAATACCCCCTCTTGAATGGCTTGAAGGTTTTCACAGCCAAGCCCTGTGCCAGCTTTGCTTGGGAAAGGCTTGGGGTTAAAGGGGTGTATGGGGAGGTTTGGGCAGCACAGCCACAGTTTGACCCTGGAAAGAGAAGAGTAATGCATGGATACTGTTACCCACCGTGTTGTAATATGGCAAAACTGCAGCTCTCTTTGGTGGTTGTTCATCTCCAGTTAAATCCAAGGTGGATGAGATGTATCCACCTTGCAGCTGCCCTGACATCTCAGTTCTGCAGCAAGGTGCATCTGCTGGGGCTAATATGCTCATTTCTGTCTTCATGTATACAGGGGCTGATGCTAGGTCTGTGTCATGATTATGGGGCACTGTCAAAATTTTCCTGTTTTCCAGCACAGTTAGAGGCATCTTCTCTCTCCCTGTGAACCCCCAGTTTCCCCAGGAGCAGCCAGAATTGGACCAATCCATTCCTATCTGTATGGAGAGGCTTCCGTGCCTGTGGTGAATCATCCATGAAGTGTGCTTGTGGGTTTTCCTTGGTATCATAGCCAGCTTCCCGCTCTGCTGGCCACAAAGCTGCGGTAGGGAAAGGCTTAGTGCTGCTTTCCTGCTTGAATTGGCCCCACAGGGGCTGGGGTGGTCAGGGGATAGCACTGCAGGACGTGAGCCTGTCCTTCCAGGGCTGGAAGGGTAAATCAGCCACGTGTAGGTACTCCCTGGAAGCTGTCTGCCATGTCATCATGTGTCTCTGCCTTTCAGGCACTAATCAGGAGCTGCTTGTGTGTCTTAGTGCTGGGAGCCAATTGCACACATCAGAATAGCCCAGCTTGGGTCTGTCACCCTGCAGTGCCGCCAGGGACACCATGAGAAGTCAGCCCTGCCACTTCAGTGCCTGGGAAAGGCATTGGGCTTGTGTCTCCCACACCCTCTGGTCATGCTAGCAGCCCCCATCCTTGGGCTGCTTTCTTGGTGGTTTATAGCTCTGCTTGTCCCCTCTCCTGGGCCACCACTGGCTTGTGCACACCCCAGCTCTATTTCCCAGCCCTCCAGGAACCCAGACCTGTAGTTTTGTTTTGCTTGTGACCAAACCCAGGGCTCTGACCCAGATCTCCCCGGCATTAACCCAGTGTGTCGCCAGCCGCAGAGCACACAGCGGTAGAGAACATTTTATCCAGGATAATCCGTAGCCTGGGAGCAAGGCAAAGACTGCTCTTGTTCAAACACGGGGAAATGTGAAGCCTAAACCGCTTGGCACTTTGACACCCTGGAGTCAACGTGTTTCTATTGCAGCCTAAGCCAGGGCACAACAGCAGGGACACCTTCCTGCTGCCTGATGGGACCACAGCATCCAAACACACACTGGAGAGGGGCTCTGGGTGGCTGCAGGGTCCCTTCTGCCCCTCCTGAAGTTCAGATGAGTTTTAGCAGTGAATTTGTACAGCTGTGGCTGAGTTGAGATATTGTCAGGACTCAAGCAGGTGAGGCTGCTCAGATGTGTCTGAGTGGGAATAGGCAAGGCAAGAGATCACAGCGTGCCTCAGTTTCCCTTTTGCAGAGCTCCTATGTAGAGAGCTCTGATGACATGGGCTGCTTATTTTAGTAAGGAGAAAGCACATACAATTATGCTGCATCCTCAGTATCTTCTCTGACATCTTCCCTTAAGACTGACCTGTCCTCCTCCCATGGTCTGGGGGCACCTCACCCTCTGTAAAGCATTTCCCAAAGGTGGGCAGAACCAGGTAGCTCCTGTGTGCCCAGTGCTCACCTTTCAAAAAACAGACCATTCATAATTTTATTTGTTTAATTTACTCCTTGATGTGAAGCATAAAGTTGTTTCTGTTCTAACAAGCAGCTTTGTAAATGGACTGAAGTGGACAGCAGCTGGGCTTGCCAAAGGCTCCCTGCATCCAGGACACAAGGGAGGCCGGCTGTGTGGCACTGATCTGTGGAAAGCCCTTGTGTGAAGAGGACAGAGTACCAAGCAAAGCCTCAGCACCTCAGAGGATTTTGTCCAGATCTCATTCTCTCACTGACAGGAATTTCCAATTTTTCCTTACTTTGACTCAAGTGGGGCCAGACCTCGTCCACGGTGTCTTGTTTTTCAGTGTGTCAGCCGCTCTCCTTCCCCCCACAGCTCTTGGAGGGTTTGTGCTCTGGAGAGTGATGTTTTCTGGGAAAGGGCACTGCTCACTTCTTCCCCAGCGTCCTCCCATGTCCAAACCCCAGCCAAACCATGTCCTGCAGTGGCACTGCAAACACATTTGGCAAAGGACAAAATGCTTTTGTCACCCCTGCCCAGTAATGATTGGCACAGATGTTTAATTCAAGGCTTAGGTTCACAGGTGCTACGTTGGGCAAAAGTTGTTTTTGTGCACCCTCATGAGTGTTCTCAGTGCACCGAGAGAAACTAATTAAACATGAGTGGTGTTGATGCTGTACCTGGTCAGTCTGGAGACCCCTCTCACTACTGTGTTTGTAAAAATTAAATGCCTCTTGTTAGTGGTGCAGCAGAGATCTCTAATATGCGTGGACAGAAAGGCAGGGATGGATGGAGTTGGTGTCAGGGCAGCAATTGCTTATCGTGCCTTATCTGGGAATATGAAACTGTATTGCATGACATCCAGAGGCAGGCTGAATAGATATGCCAATTCATCTCGAGCCCAGGCTTTGACAAGCTAGACTGCCCTTGTTGAAAGGCATCAGTCAAACAAGAGCTGCTGGCTGCTTTTCCCTTTTTTATACTTTCTCTCGCTCCCGCGCTCCCTCTCCGTCTCTCGCCGCCTCCCCTCCCTCCACCTCTTTTTTCTAAGCTTTTTCCACACAAAATTGAAAAGCTTTGGAAATAATAATAATAAAAGCCCCCCAAACTAATACCGTTTTAAGTACACCCCCCTCCCTCCCCAAATGGGATTGATAAGGAACCCCAGTGTATGAAGGCATGTTTAGATAACATTGAGAATATTATAGCGAGTGAGAGAAAGTAGGGGGAAAAGCTTCCTGCCGCGTCTAAGCCGGGAAAGGCGACGGCACCCTGGCTAATACGAGTGTTTAATATTTGATGTGTTGGGATAAAGCAGGATCACCTTCGAATTGAATTGAGTGTCAGAATGAGAATCTATTACTGAAATTCTTGTGTGATTTGACAGCAAAGCAGACGATGTTATTCTTCACTAGTTACCGCAATCTTCTCCCCTACATCACTTAAATATTTTTTTCTTTGCTTGAGTAAACACACATTATCCTTTTTTTCCACCTCCCTTTCCTTTTTTGTCTCCCTCTTTTATACTTATTTTTTTATTTATTTTCTTCTTAAATCAAACCTGCCTTTCACAGGGCTGATGGAGTAGATTGTTATTTCTTTATTTGTCCTATTAAATGGAATTCCTGATCATTTAATCCTGCTTTTGTAAGTGATTTAAAAATACTTGAAAAGCTGTGAATGTGGCAACACTTCTGACTAAACTGCTTAAAAGGAACACGTTACACCTGGGCTTAGCTCCTGCCTGCTGACAGCCAGCAAGGGTAGCGGGCTCCAGCGCTGCCGGAGCCATCCCAGGCTCCGTGCCTCCATCCTGCCAGGCGAGCTTTCCTCCGCGCCTTCCCTGCCACAGAGGAGTTCTGCTGTTGTCAGCTTGGCTTGGCAAGCTGCTCATTCATTACCTGATTTTCTTTAATTGCATTCAGCCTTGTTCAGGAGCCTCCCACTAAATGATTTGGTGGTGGGGTCAGCTCCTCAGTGGTGTTCCGTTTGTCTCATATTGTGCTGGTAAATTTGCGTGGCAAGAAACCCCAGCAAGAAATGACCACCTCCCATTCCTGGACTGGCATGCAATTAAAATGGGAACACTCTGGAACCTCCAGTGTCCTGGGTGCTGTTCAGGGATGTCCTGCAAGACTGTCCCAGCCCCAAAACCTCACAGTCACTAAAAACATTTCAAGCCGTGTTTAAAAGCCCACTTAGTCATACACATGACCTCTTTTTTCTTCCCTCCATACAAAGTAATATAAAATCTTGACACCTCATTGTGGCAGCATTGGAATAAGGGCAGTTAGATGGGAAATGCTTATTTTGGGCGGATGCAGTGCACAGTTGACATGACAGGAGGAGGAAGATGATTTTGCTGTTCCAAAGACATTTTCTCCATTGCAGGAATGTCAGGGGGTTCACCTTCTGTCAGCAGGCAGCTGTGCCCAGCCTGATCCTGGGGGAGCACAGCTGGTACCTGCTGCTTGCCGAAGCTAAGGGCCGCTGGGAGATCTCACACCTTCTTTCTGTGTATTTAAAACCATGTATATTTCATGTGTCTTTTTGAAATTCTTAATGGAGATTTTCAGCAAAACCCACCACTTTTCTTATTCCTTGGTACCCACCCTTCAGCTTCTTCTCAGACTGCTTAAACCCCTTTGCTTCTGGGAGGATTTTTTCCGAAAGGAGATATTTTCTCCCTGACTGAAAGTGTCTGTATTAATATTAAAATTACAATTAGCAGATGAAACATAGCATTTAAAACCTCTTGGTAGGGCATGTAACATAAAATGACAGAGTTTCCCAGCTGGTCAGGGCACGACACCCTGTGCCAGTCCTGGCAGTTCTTGCAGCCGTGGTTTGTGAACATGCTCATGCCATTGCACAGCACAAAGGTCCATTTCCCTCCTGCCCTTCAGCTGAAGCATCCAGGGTGATGCAATGCCAGCAGCTGTAGGGGAGAGCAGTGGGGCCAGGAGCTGGCCAGCAGGTCACAGCCTGGACACATGTGGAAAGAACAAGACTGGCTCTGCAGACATCAACGCTTTGCCCTAGCAGAGCTCCAGCAGCTCTGTGAGGACCAGCTCTGTTCCTCCCTCTGCATGTGGGGAAGATTTGTGGGGCTCCCTTCTGAACAGGTGCCTGTTCATATGCTGTGGGGTGTTTAATTTTGCCTTAATTTGACTGCCGAACACCAGTTTTTGTGAAGTGTGCTGGGCACTTCCCATAAATAAATGATGGAGCATTATTCAGTCCACTTAGATCAATACATCAGCTTGACAGGTTCCAGTTCTGGGAATTTTCTGACCCCCTGGAACATCTTCTCTGCAGCTGTGCTGCTTACAATCCATGGTGTGCAGCCTAAACAAACTCCAGAGCAGCACATCAGGACCCAGCTGTGTTGGTGCTGTTCTGTGTGTGCATCATCTCCATGCCCCATGTTGTATCCCCACTTCTGGTTCTTGGGTTTTGTGCAGGATATGTGGGCTGCAGGTTACCTAATGACCTACCTCCCCACACCAGCACTTGTTTAACAAGGTGTGGATTATCCGTGGTGCTTGCTCTATGCATGGAAACACAGTATGTTCCTAATCTCCTGCTGCTATTAGCTCACATTTATCACAGGAATATCTGCTTACCTTTGATTCGAGATCCCTCCATCAGGGACCCAGGGCGGTATTTGTCTGTGAACTGCTGTGTATGCCTATGGGATTGCATAAGTAAATAAATATAATTAATAATCATCTGACTTCAGAGCAGCATTGGCAGGGAGGTAAATGTAGCCTTCATAGGATTACAAACAAAATCAGGAAAAAAGGAAAACCTTTCTAGGAGATGGTATGAATGAAAATAATTGTATTCAGGCTGCTTGAAAATTATTCTGTAAACATTGTTCAAGTGGTTTTTAAAGCAGATCAGAAACACTGTGTTTCTCTCTAAATTGGAATTTTGGTCAGAACCATTTAAAAATAGCTTTTTCAAAAGACACCTGCATTTTTATCAATTAAAATGCAGATAAAAATAAAAAACCACAGGGTCTTGGCCCTGCTTCAGTGTCTGACCTAAAAGGGAGCAACCCAGTCTCTGCAACACTAAGACTGAACCAGAGGGAGGTACAAAGTAATGCAATTTCCTCACAGGAAGGGTTTCATGGCTTTAAAAAAAATCATTTGGCTTGCAAGTGAACCAGGGGCATCTCAGACTTTCTCACAATTCGCCACAGGGATGGGCACTGAAGGGACGGGGTCTGTGCCATTGCTGGTGGCTGTGTGGTCACAGAGCTGGCAGGAAAGTGGGTGACACCGGTGTCCCAGCAGCTCCAGTGAGGCAGTGGCCACAGCCACCCCTGCAGGCTGGGTACCCTGGTGTTGGGGAGCCGCCGACACTTTCTGCCTCGCTTTAACAGTCAGAGGAAGAACTTTCCTGTTTAAAGATTAAACGTTGTCTTTAAATATTAAACAGCAAAGCTCCTTGCTCTTGATTGTGTGGCTGCTGCCAGCAGGCGGCTCAGAATTGCCACTTTTAATTAAAAAACTTTATTTTCCAGCGCAGCCCAGCAGTGGCTCCTCCTCTCGGCCAGCGGTGGCTGACCTCTCCCCTGCCTTCATCCCTTCATCATTGCTGCTTGCACTTCCCCGTGCCTGCAGCAGTGACGGTCCCTGCCAGCCCCAGAGTGTGAGCAGCCTTGTCTGGGACTGATCAATGCCCCTGGCACTTCCTTCCAAAACCCCAGGAAAAACAATTAAAACCCGATCGATCCTGCAGGCAGCTTTGAATATGCATAAGTGCACACTTGACCTTCAGTGGTCAGGCCAACTTCCACCCCAGCTGCTTAGGTAGTTTGCTCAGGTATTGCGGCTGTACCGAATGACCTTGATCAGGGAAGCAGAAGGCGATGCAGAGACGGGCCCGGTGCTGATCCAGGGGCTGGGGCACGTGCTGCCAGCTCCCTGCTGCTGCTGCTGCTGCTGCTGCAGAGCCAGGGGAGGCAGGCTGAGCCTGCCAGTAGCACCCAGCTGCCAGGAGCTTTCCAAAGCTGTCCCCAAGGCTTTCCCGGGATCCTGCCAGCATCCCTCTGGGCTACCTCAGTTGCTGCTGGCCAGAGTCCAAGGGATGTCTGGGCTGGGAAGGCAGCCTGCAATGTGGTAGTTCCCTGCGCAGGGACACCCCTGGTCCATCCCCATCCTGGGATACCACTTCCCCAGGGATGTCCCCCACTGCTGCCGATCCACTGGAGCTGAGCATGGGAGCCTTCCTATGCTCTGCCTGGGTTTGCTCTGTGGGATCGTGCCCAGGAGAGGGAACAACATGTGGAACCACTTCTGCCACCTGGAAGCTGGGTGGCACGGTCCCATCCTGCACCCCAACCTCTGGCTCCCCCCACGCTGTGGCTGGCTGGCCTGCATCCTGATTGTGGCAGGGAACATACCGGAGCGTGTTTGTCAAAGGCGAGGAAATCTCCCCGTTGTGTACACAAAGTGTAATTTCAGTGAATTATGCATAGACTTAATTAGGAGTTTTAATTGCTAATCATCTCCCAACAGGATTAGCAATGCTGTCTATTAATTATCTGTGGAGCCCTCTGTTTTGCTAAGGCACGAGTAACAAAGCAGCATGAATGGCTACATGGGCCACTAATAAATTAACTCCCCCAAGCCCCGTGGCTCCCGGGGGGCTGCCAGCAGAAGGGGCTGCTCAGGGGCTAGACCTGCCTGCTATAGCCAGAGCAGCAGGTAGCAGGAAAGAGGGGCTGGCAGGAGGTCCCAGCAGCAGGCAGGTGGCTGGTGGGCTGGTGGGGGACACCTCTCTCAGCTCTGGTCACCCAGTCCATCCCCATTCCTGCTGCAGAGAGCATCTCCCTGGCATTTGCAGCCTGCGGAGGGTGTCGGCAATGCCTGCCACACTGTGGCTGCGGTTAGCGATGATCCCCCGCTGCAGGAGGGAGATAGGGGCTGCTGGATTGACCTGATCTCATCTGGGGACAATGGCCCTCACGGCAGCACAGATAGCGCCAGCATGAGCGACGCTAAGCCCACGCACCCTTCTTACTGCTCACAATGCGTTCCAAGCTTAATTCCTCGAGATGAAGAAGATACGTGGCTGTCAGGCTGTAATTACAGCCGTGCGTGTGACATGGAGGCCTGGCTGCTTTTATGTTTGCCTTGTCCAGTGGGTTTTTGTGCTGCTTGGGCTCCCAGCTGCTTGGCTCCTCCTGGAAGCCCTGCCAGGGGATGCCATGGGTGTGAAGCTCCCTCCGGCCAGGCTGCAGGCTCTGTGCAGTGGGGTCAGCAGTGCTGGCTCCCAGTAGGATTTGTCCCAGTGATGGAGGGAACTGAGGCAGCTGTGGCTTGGGGGTGGAAAGGAGAGGGAGCTGGGAGGGCTGTGCTTGCCAGAAGAGAAGGGGCCTGCTGGCCAGGCCAGCCTGGGAAATGAGCACTCCTTTCCAAACCCCCTGACCCCTGTTGGTGACCCTGTTAAGGCAGGAGTGGGTGGATGTTTTTGGAGCAACTAAGGGACATAGGGGATGAGCTTATAGCCCCTCGCTTGCTCCCCAAAGCATGGCAAAGGTGGCCTTTAGTGATGGAAATCCCTCCATCACAAGGGTTTTCCTGTGTGCAGGACACCACCAGAGGCTCTGAACACCTCTAAGGAGAATCAGGGGGCACAGGGCAGGGTGAGAGCACTTTGTGTGGGCAATTCCTGAAGAGCAGCTGTGAGGGTGATGTGTGGGTCCACACTGAACATGGTGAGCACGGACACACCAGCCCCTGAACACAGACCCACTCCAGCCCCAGGAGCAGTCAGACCTGGGCAAGAACAGATCATGCCTGCACATGGGCTGTGTCTGACCCTCTGCTTCTCTCTTCCAGGCGTACAGCTTTGCCATGGGGAGTTGGCCAAAGAACGGGCTCTTAGACATGAACAAAGGACTGAACCTACAGCACATAGGGAGGCCTCACAGCGGGATAGGTGAGTGATGCTGCCCCATGCCATTTCCATCTCCACAGCTGCCGCTCCGAGTGTGTGGGATGTGCCTCAGCTCTAAGACATTGTCCAGTCTGGGGTGCTGAGAACAAGCCAAAGGGCTGAAGAGTCCCCAGCTGGTGGAAGGGACGAAGATGTGTGAGGGCAGAATGGGCACATGGATGACTTCTCTGTCCCTTGCACATGCCGGTGTGCCAGACATACCTGCCTGTCCCTCTGGCTGGGGAGCTGCTTTTCTTCTAGACTGCTCTAGCAGTGCTTGGGTTAGGGTTGGATGTGGTCAGCACTAGGTGCCTGGAGCGCAGCACAAGGGTCCCCAGGCTGGGTGGGATGCTCTCCCTGTTGGACCAGTCCTCCAGTTGCTCTGGATGCTGCAGTCCTTGGAAAGGAGGCTGTGCTGCCTGGCTTGGGAACTGGCTGGAGAAACACTGCAGAGTGAAGATGCGTGATCCCAGCTGGAGAACTGAATCATCATCCTGTTTGTTAACACATATGATGAGCTTTGTGGTCCTGCAGCATGCTCCAAGATAAAGTGATCAACAGTGCTCTGAGATAAACAGTGGCAGAGTTCCATGTACCCCCCAACTCCTCTGCACCAGGGATCAAAATGATATGAGGGAGACCTGGCCCAGGACACTGAGGCCGTATATCTGCCTGCTGCTTAACACTGGGGATGCAGAGCTGGTGCAGCAGCAGGCTGTGGTACAGGCAGGAGCTCAGATTTACTGGGCTGTAGACAGGGCTGTGACTCAGGGCTGCATCACTCTTGTCTGTCTTGTTTCTCTGTGGAGCAGTAGATCACCTCTTGGAGACCAGTGGTCAGGTATTTTCTCTGTCTCCCAGCCCTTCATCCACAGTGACTTTTGAGTGTTAAAGTTTGCAAGGAGGTAAGATTTACTTGGAAAAGTCACTGGCTACCTAGGCCTTGAAGAGGCTGTTTAATATTGTTTCAAGACTCTAACCATTAAACTCTCCAATCAATCCAAGTTAAGGAGATGAATTATTTAAAGCTCACCAGCTTTTAATTAGCCGGGTCCTTTTGAACTATGGATCTGGTTGCATTATTGACAGAGGTAGCATTAAAATTTGCTTCCCTGCCTGGGAGCAGATTTGCCTGGATTGTGTGCCATGTTGGGAGGCTCATGAGGAGGGAGCAGGAGCTGCCGGAGTTGTGTGTGCATGTCCTGCTCCAGGGACTTGGGCTTTTTCTGGGGTTTCTGAGTAGATGTTGAGTTGGTTTCTGCCTCATCATTCCTCATTTTATTTGTGTGATGAGCTCTCTTGTTGCTGTCATCCCTTACTCCAACAAAGTGTCCCCATTCTCTGGAGTATCATCTGTCTGCTGTTGGTTTCTGCCTCTGTCTCAGTACTGCTGTCTTGCACAGGTGTGAATCCTCTGCCTGACAGAGTTCTGGGATTGCTGTTCATGTCCTTCCCCATTCCAGTCCTTTAGGAGAGTTTTGCCAAACTCCCTCTGGGGAGTAGCACTCCATCCCAATGAACCTGCCTTTCCCTTACCTCTCTCTTCTTCATGCTTTTCATTGCCCATGCATCAGGGTTGGGAGGTGCCACCCATCCCTTTCCCTGCTCAGGGCTGCCCTTCCTTTCTCTCTCTGCCTGTAAGGAGCCTTGATCCCAACACAGCCCTACTTCTCAGCTGAATAAAGGACTGCTGGCCTCTCACTGCCCACAGTGAAACAAGGAGCTGGCTGTGGATCTGGGGATGGTCCCATGCCATCTAAAGCCTCCCTTCTCTTTGTGCTCAGCCCTGGAGTGCAGCAGTGTTGAGGGAATGTTAGAGAGCTGAGAGGAGGCTTCCTGGGTCATCTAAGGGGTATCAGCCTCTGATTTTTATGGCCCTCATGGGTCACTGATGGCCAAAAATCTGCAAACCAAAGAGGACTGAGAAGGGAGCAGGAAGGAGATTTGATAGCCAGTGTCACCAGTTTCACAGGTAGCATGAAGTGTCTGTGCAGCTCCTTTCCTGGCAGTCTGGGGAGCCTCAGCATGCTTACACAGGAATGCAGAACACGGATGTTTCCCTTCAAATCTGACAGAAAAATTGCAGTGGATAGCCACTTGTTTTTGCAAACAATTTGCAAGGAATTTTGCCATCTTGCCTGATGGATTCTGTATTGCTTTGTTTCCAAATCACTCTCTGTTTCACTGTCTCAGCAGGTACCTGTTCCAAATCCCTGCACTTGACATGCTCTGGGACCAGTCCTGCTCTATGCTTCATCTTCTTTCCTTCATCATGTTCAATACCTGCAGAGTTCAGGGTGCTTGACACCCTGCAGGGCCAAGGCCACATCCTGGATGGGAGCCACCTTTAGCACCCAGTGGGTACAGGCAGGATGGGCTCGTGCTGGAGTCTCCATCCATCCCCTGGAACATGGAGCAAGCTGCTGCACAGAGCTCATGTTCTACCTTTTGTCTGGTTTCTATTCCTGAGCAAGTGAGCTGCAAAGCTTGTTGAGGGGCTAGAAGAGTGATTTGTGTTCCTAAATACATCAAAATGTATCTGCATACACTGCAAATACAGCTGCCTTGGGGTGGGATGGGTGCAGGTCTGGTGTCATTGTGTTCCTGAGAGGGAAAAGGCAAAGGAAGGGGGGAAATTTAAATATTTCAGGATAAAATATTTATTTATTTATTTATTTTTCTAAAAATAGAAAAAAAGTCCTGCTCCAGAGGGTGAGGATGCAGGAATTCCTTGGGAGATCAGAAAGGAGTAAAAGGGATATGAAGCCTATTCTTTCATGCCCTTTCCCAGGTTGATGTTTCAGCTTTAAGGATTCCTTCTGGGCTGAATGTGTCCCTGGAGACTAGAGAGGATATTTTTATGCAATTTCCATCTCTTCTCTAACACAGGTTAGATATGTGTCAGCTCCAGAGTGGGCTGTAGAATCTTGGGGTGAGGAACTTCTCTTTGTCTGCTGTTTTCTTGGCCCTCAGCAAAATGAAGTTGAGTCTTGCCAAGAAGTTACTCAGTCTTACATATATGGGGACATTGCCATTCGTAACACATGTGTTTGAGGCAGTGCTTGCCAAAAACAAGCTGCAGCTTTTAATGGGAGTCTTGGCACACAAAGATCGGCATGCACAGGCTCCACACCAGTGGAGCTGGGTGCCTGTCTTGGGGTCTCACTGCTGGGAGTCAGACTCATACAAATCAGAATTAAGGATTAAAATCTCAGGTTTTACTTGTGATTTAAATCAGACAGCAGATCATCTACATTCAGAAATTTATTTTCTTCTGTTTTTTTTTTTTTTTAATTTATTTCCCTTAAAAAAGGGTCAAATTTTACTAAACAGCACTTATCAAACCAAGTGCAGCTTTCCTTACTACTGCCCAGTTGTTAAATCTGGTTATTCTTTTACTCATCCAATACTCTATTTTTGCTACATTTATTTTGATTGATTATGTAACATAATATGCCTTCAGTCTTAGTTTTTAAATATTTTTTACATTAGAAAAACGGAGAGTTACTGTTTGTTCTTGAAGAGCTGGTGATTAAATTATTACTCATGATTGCTCTTTTAGATGAAAACTGTAATGCCATGCTAAAGTATTTCAGCAGTAGTTAGAATTGATTTTATTAGGAAAATCCTCTTTCCCTTGCAAATATTCACTACGGAAGGAAATGTAAATTTCAGAATACTTTTTAGGTAAAAAAAACCTGGTACATGAAACCAGTGGGCTGGAAGAGTGTTTCTGGAAACCAGCCTTTAGAATGAGTACATCTCATCCTCTCTCACCTTAGTTGGTTGGTTTGTTTGTCTTCACTTATTATGGAAAGATAAGAGACAAAGCTTTTTTATTTTCAATCCTTTGTTGTTTCTCAGCTCTGAACTAGCCAGTTCTTCAACTGAAAATACACCAAAACCAGCAAAAAATTTCCAAAACTGCAAAAGTAGCAGCTCCTACTGGGAAAGTTTTATTATCATTTGTCAGCTCTGCTTCCCTCTCCAGTGCATTGACTGTCTTTAAAACATGACATTGCTCCTTGCTACTGATCTTTTTTGAATCTAATTGAATGTAATTGAATCTTTAAAGTTTAGGATTTAGCACATATGTTATTGTGATTTTAGATTTAGATGTAAATGTCTGGTTTGGGGTTTGTTTGGTTTTTATTTTTCTTTTGAGGGGAAAGACAGTAACTAGGCTGCTGTGCCTCTTGGTAGTGAACCGTCCCAGTACCATCCCAGGTAACCAGGAGATCTGGTCCCACAGTAGCACCCGTCTTGACATGGTGCCCTCACTGGGCTGTTTTACACCAGCTGTCATAACCTGTGAGCCCTGAGCCTCTGCACAGATGGCTTCACCATCTTCCCTGCTCCACAGTTCCCGTGCCGGGGCGGTGCCGTGCTCCCTCTGTGGGGGGATCTCTGCCCGTGCCAAACAGAGCGGCCCCACCTGCCTGGGCAGGTCAGCAGCCCATGCAGCGAGCGACCCAGCAAGGCACCGTGCCTCCCTGGCTCCATCTCTCTCTTTTCATTTACTGATTGGAAATCTCGGAAGGTTAGGGTGTGATATTGTTCCTGATCCAGAGCATTAATTAGGCCTCGGAAAGAAGAAGAGGAATTGCGTGTTTTTAACAGTGAGGTTAATGGGATGCTCGCAGAGTAGACAGTTTTAATGAGCTTCAACTCGATGTGCAGTGAGTTTACTCTTTGTGTTAAAAGGGTCACACTGCAGTAGTTTGATGTGGATTGTCTCCTGGCCCCCAATGTCATAGGTGAGCGTCTGTCAGAGTCCAGTCAGAGCGCATTTACTTAGTGACACGATTCTAATTAACTACCTCGAGCTGCCACCGCCGCGGGGAGCCGGGGCAGCGCCTGCCAGGGTGCCTCCTGCCCAGCACAGCCATCCCTCTCTGCAGCTCTGTCTCGCTGTGCTGGGCTGCGGGAGAGGGCGGCGAGGGCTGTGCTCGCCAAGTGCGGTGGCAGGGGACAGTGGCAGGTGACGGGCCACCCGCCCTAATGGGGCCTGGGGCTGTCAGCGCCAGCTCTCCCCCTGCAGCTTGGTGGGGATGATGAGGCTGTGCCTCACCCTGCACGGTGCTGGAGGTGTGTGGTCCTGGCAGCTTGCTGGCTTTATTTCTGCCTGCTCTCGCTCTTCCCTCTTTTCCTTTCCTGTCTTTCCTGCCTCTCCCAGCATCTGTGGGATCTTCGGTCATCCTTGGTACCCACCTGCCTCCCCTGCATCAGAACAGGGGGAATAAGGAGGTGGACAGCATTTTGTGAAACTTCCTTTCACATTTTTGACTACTTTTAATCCCACCCCATGTGGCAGAGCCAGTCCCACCATCCTGGTCTGTCCCAGGGTATGGGACAAGCCCCAGAGAACCTTGTGCTCCCCCAGAGCAGGCATGCCCCATTCTTTTGGAGCTCTTCACTTCTCAGCAGAGGTGACCCTTGCACAGCACCATCCTTCTGCTGGGGGATCCTGAGAGGGAGAGCTGAGAACAGGGCTCTCTCCTGTGGAATGGGGCACTGCCCTGCACACAGTGGCCCCTGCTCAAGGCAGAAGGGGAAGGACTCTGAATTAAATAATTAAAAGAGACTTAAGTAAAAATCAACAGAAATGTCACCAAATGAGCAGTGTCATTTTAAATTAGCGCTCATAAAGGTCAGGCAGACCCAGAACAGGTGGAGCGGCTGCGTGCTGGGTGTCGCAGCCAGGCGGCGTGTCCCGGCACCAGGCAGGGTGCAGGACCAGCACAGCCACCCGTGGGGCCATGGGCACGGGGACAGCGTGGCCGAGGGGTGAGGGTCCTGCTGCAAGCACCGGGCCCCACATCCCTGAGGAGCGGCGGGGAGGGAGGGCTGGCCGGGGCAGCCGGTTAGAGGACGAGCAACTGTCAGAGTCCAGTCAGAGCACATTAACGCGGTGACATGATTCTAATTAACTACCGTGAGAGGTGTCACAGCTGGAAAAGCAGTGAGCAGAGACAAGCTTTTAAAAAAAGAAAAAAGCAATGTGACAGTCTTTTTTTTTTTTCCTTTTTCTTTTTCTTTTCTTTCTCCTTTTTTTTTTTTTTTTTTTTTTTTTTTTTTACTCTTGTGTGCTCTCTCTCCTCCATGTGGGAGTGGATCTAAAGATAATTAGGATGTCTGGCTGCCTGGGAACCTGAGCCGGGGCTCTTTTGCTTTCAGTCATTTAAGTTTTCGACATCTCTCTGAAGGGACTTGGTGGCGCAGTGGATTACTGCGCACCAGAGTGACAGAACACTCTTCTAATCGTAAACCCTTTTTAGAAAGGATTCTGCTCTCCCTTTTTCCCCTGGAGCAGCAGGGGGTATGTTCTGATCACTGCAGCTCTGTTCCCATACATGCTACAATGGGAAACTCAAGGTCTTTCAGCTGTTTCCTGCAGTTAACAAAGGAGGCACAGAAGAAAGAAAGGAAGGATGATTGAGTGTTTGTGTTGACTGCACTCACCCCTCCATCCTACCCTGCCAAAAGTTGGTCATGTGCCCATCTGACCCCTGACTGCCTGACAGGTATGGCTGCAGGGACTTCAACTGCCTGAGAAAAGTCAGGGTGCTTCCATGTGCTTCTCCCAGCCCCCAGGCAGGCAGTGGCAGTGCCTGCTCCCTGGGGATGTGTGGAAGGTATGCTAGAGTCCCTCTCTTCTGGATGGAAGCAGTTGTTTGCAGCACCAGGGTTAGACTGAAGATATAAGAGGGATTTCTGGATTGTTTGCTGTGCTGCAGTGCCTGGGAGGCCCAGCTGCAAACCAGGGCAAGTCTGTCTCAAGCCTCAGATCTGGCTGATTCCCAGCAGGACAGCATTGCCATCATCTCGGAGCTGCCCTTTGGCACAGCAGCAGCTCTACCCTCTTCCTCTGGCTTCTGGTTTTAGGAGTAGTGGTGGGGACTGTCTCCCTTGGCAAGATTTGCTGTCCTTCCCTTCCTCCCTTCCAACCATGCCAGCTGTGATTCTCAGCCCAACACCTGGCCCAATTTCTGTCCCCAGTTATAGAGGAGAAACCTTTCAAATATATTTTCATATCACTCTCAACATTTGTAGTGGGAGCAACTGGGAGAGGCTGATGGTTTGTATTATTTGCATTATGTCTGCTCTGTTTTAGTGATCAGCCAGTCCCAAAACCAGGAGTGTGCAAACCTGAATGATCTGTGCTGTGGTGACCCTTGCACTGCCTTGTACCCATCACACTCCTGGCTGTTTGTCCAGATTTTTTAGTTGTCTGTGGCTGAGCCTGGCAAAATATCCCCCTCACAGACTACTGGAACAACCTTGCACTGCCCAAGCCCTGTCCAATATTGTGCTGGGCAGGTAGAACATCTGTGCTGGCATTTGTTCTCCTGCCCCTGTAACAGACAGCACTTCCCAAGCACCATGATGCACCCTCTGACACAGTGAGATGTGTTAGGTGAGAAGCCCTGGAAGATCATTAACTTTCTACAGAGATTTTTCTGTAGAAAGTAGCAACGTAAAACACGGACTGACATTTTGATTTCCTGTAGATTCTTTTGGTGCCTTGGTGTCTCTGCAGTGTGTCCCAGACGAGGCTAAATGGTGGCATGTCTTCCCTTACCTGTGAGGAGGGGAAGAGTTTCCTGTTAATGAACATAAACATCTCAGTTAAGGGCACAGATTGCCTGCCCCGCTCCACACTGGACTTTGGTGGAAGATTTCTTTTAATGTCCTACTGTCCTGCAACAGCAGTGTCCCCAAATCTGCCTTTACATGGCTGCATCCCGGGGAGACCCTCTCAGGTCTCCAGAGTTTGGGCATCTATGTTGTCCCCTCTCTGTCCTCCCTAGAATGTACAGGGCTGGTGAGCACTGTGGTCTGCCATTGTGAGGAGGAGAGACTCCTGCCCAAGTTTTAGTAAGGATCTGCCTTTAAGGAGAGTGATGGCAGAGGTGCAGAGGGAAGGCTGTGTCAGCAAGGGATGCCAGGTTTAGAGCTGCCCCGCTTCACCTAATGAGAACCGATTGCAAGGTGCAGGAGGGCAGGGGGTAGCAGTCAGCCAGAGAGACTCCACTGCAATTTAACAAGTTTTCGTTCCCCTGAGTTCCCTGATAAGACCCCCCTCGAAGTCTGTACAGGAATTCATAAGAATAGGATAATTAGGATGTTTCAAAGCTGCGACCCTCAGAGGAGTCCTTGGATTAATCTGTTTTTTCGCTTAAAGACATCTGTAACTACAATCTTTGTTTCTCTCCTCTTCTTCCCCCCCTCCTTCTTTTCCCTTCTTGTCTGTCTCTGTATCTCCTGTCAAACCGTGGCAGACGTAAATGACAAAGAAATCAGAAAGAGAGATCAATGCAGTCCAAATTAGCACTTGGAGATAGACTGTGCTGGAGATGTCAGAGCCTGACCCCAGTTGATCTGCCAGCCTCCACTGGTGATATTATGCAAATTGCATGCATCTGGCAGAGCCCAGTAAAGGACTAATGGGGCAGGGAGGGGGCCAGGACCAGGCACCTTTGGGAAGAGGAGAGAGATGGGGGTCTTTGGGGAGGGGGGTTCATGATCGACAGGGGAGATAAGGTACTGCATTGGCTTCCTTTGCACTCCTGGGTGGATTAAAAGCCAAACTCCAGATAAGAGATAACCAAACTTCATTTTGCTTTTTATTTTATTCCTTATTGCTCCCCCCACACAACCTAGTACCAAAAAGAAGGGGGAAAAAAAGGTGGTTCTTGGCGCTCGTTTCCTGCACGTCATTACCACTAATGGCAGTTTGAGGGGAGAGACAAAGTCAGGGAAAGAAAGCAAAAAAAAAAAAAAAAGCTGGCTGCTTAAAAGACTGTTGTAATAGGAGCATGGATAATAGAAATCTCAAATTACGGTGATCGCCTTGTTAAGAAGTTTGAAAATACAGCCAGATTGTCTTTAATGAGAGAAATATGGCTGTTAGTTAGTGAAGGAGGAGGGAATGGACCTTGTTTCAAGATCTATAGCTCGCCCATCAAAGAGGCACTGTCTGTTTCATTTCAAAATCCTGCTCCTCTGCCTGATATTAAAAATAGTTGTTAAAGGCTTTGACTAGCAAGACGATTCTCTTTGACTTCCTACTCTCTTTCCACCTCCCCCAAAAGACTTGGCTAAGATAACTTCTGCTTTTAAAAAACAGCTAAGCAAGGAAAGAAAGAAAGAAAGACAAAAGTTTTGGGGGCTGCAGGATAATACTGCCCCTGGCACTCCAGGGTGCCTGGAGCCTTAAGCCTGAGCACTGCCAGCACTGTGGCCATTCCCACCGTGGCAGAGGGGAGCCTCCTCTGTGCCATGTGCTGCACGGGATGAGCGCTGAGATGTGGTACCACCACTGCTTTCCTCTGGGCAGCCCTGACCCAGACACAGGGCAGCAGTGGCTTTTTTGGCATCTGGACCCCCATTAAGTGCCATGATGCTTCTTTTCTTTGCTCTGCCCTGAGCCTGATAAGTGGCACCGGGCCAGGGTTGAGGATGCTGAGAAGAGCTCTGACAGAAGCCAGGTCTGGCAGCTGCCCTCCACCCCGCCTCTTGTGACGAGCCAAGGGCTGTTAGGCTCTGACCCGTAACTCCTGCCTCGCCGTGGTGCTGACAGTCCCCTCTTCATTCTCCCCTGATATCAAAGGATCACATTAATTGGTTTCAGGATCGTGGCCCCATGTCCTGAGCGGCCTGTTTAAGATAACGAACTCAGAGTGTGTTAATAGCTGCTATAGCTCAGCAGAGGATCTAGGGACAAGGCCTGGATGGGGAAGATGCTGCAGGGTGGGGAAGACGGGCATTGACACATAAAAGTCTATTCAATACTGTGTTTTTCCCTGTCCTTACACAAACCAGTGTAATTCCCTCACTTCCAAGCTGCTAACATTTTGAAATTCCAGGGCAAAGGGCACTGGCCAGTTTGTTGTCTTTCCCAGCGTGGCCTTGCTCTTTTCGTGGGTCTGCAGTGGGATCAGAGGGGATCTGCTTATATCCTCCATAGCTTGAGACTCTTCCCAAAGGCGAGGCTGCCACTGCACAGGATGATCCCAGCTGTGCCATTAATCACCCGAGTTCTGGCTTGTTCCTGATTCTGCAGGAGAGACCCGCAGTGGGCTGCACCACAATGACAGTGTTTCCATCTGCTCCTGAGAGTCATGAGCAATCCTGCTCCAGCTTGGGTGCTGCATTCTTCTAACACAGAAGAGTCCAAGCAGCTTCTCCCAGCCTGGGCTCTGAACTGGGCTGTGAGTGTACAGGACCTGGAGGGGAGGGTCATGGTCACTGCTAAGGGTGGGTGTACTAGTCCATGCTGCTGGGACCAAGATTCCATGTTCAGGACTGTAGTCTGACATGTCTGTCCTGTGTGCTTGGAGGTCTCTGAAGAGATGGCATGAAGGAGGGGCTCAAGAGCTCCTATGAGTTTTTGGCCAGTTGATGGCCCAGGGATGCAGCAGAATCAGCTGGCTGAGCTATCATGCAGGGTGGGCTGCAGAGTTGTCCTTCCTTATTCCCCCACGGCACAGAGCTGACTTTTAACCATGGAATACCCCAGAGATGTGATCCAAACCCCACAGTGATGGAGAGTGCCTGGTAGTCCTGGGTCACTTTTCCCCCTGTAATTAGCCTCACTGTTAGTTACTTGCAGGCATGTGATGTGCAGGGGTAGCATCCATGCAGCCAGAGGGGCTGCCTCTGCACAGACCCTCCTGCAGTGCAGCACCCCTGCACTGCCCTTTGTCTCCTGCCCGCCTCAGCAGCAGGCATGGCACTGGTGCTGCTGGTTGCCTTGGCTTCCCAAGGCATGCCTCTCCCTGCCTGCTGCCACCTCTCAGCCAGGCCCCAGAGGGAAGAGGACCTGTGCTCTTGCACTGCTTACCTCAGGAGCCTTTCCCGAGGGGCTCTGTGGATGGGGTGAGCCTGCAGACAGCAGGACCCCCAGCCCTTTGCCCTAAGGAGGGCACAGCAGCACCACCTTACCAGGAAGCCCACTCCAGCCCTTAGCTGCCAACTGCTGAGTGCTGGGGGTGTCTGGGCCAGGTCCCCTCTCCCATGCTGTGTGCTTTCAGCAAGAGCCACTGATTTGGCTCTGTGTGCATGCCCAGGAGTCTCAGGGCTTGGCAGCTGGGTCATCTCCAGCACCCACAAAGCCCCCTGCTCATGCTCTCCCCCTCTGAAAGTACACACATAACAGCCAGGAGAGGCAGATGGGAGAGAAAAGGAGAGACGCCAGCTTTGCCTCCATGCTCCCATCCAGAGCAATCTCCTAATGAGAAGAATATGGCTGCTAGTTAGCAGAGGGGTGTGTCCTGTAGGCTAAAATGAGATAGTTACACTGCACTGATTGAAGGTTGAGGTTAGAGGGCAGCACAATTATGTTCAGGAGATTCAAGGGCTCTGTTTGATGCCGCAGTTCTAAGCTCCCAGCCAGTGTCAGTAGTTTAGCTCAGGGTTTCTTTTTTTTTTTTTCTTTTTTTTTTTTTTTTTTTTTTTTTTTTTTTTTTTTTTTTTTTTTGTGGGCTAAAGACAGGAAGGATAAAAACTATGGGAATGAGTTGTTTCTATTATTATAAAGTGGTGTGAGTTTTCTTTTTTTTTAAACCACCAGTTCACCCCCCTTTTGCTTAACTGTTTCCTGATCATTATATTTTAAGCTGCTCAGAGGGAAGAAGAGCGCATCCCTTTCCCCCTGGAGAGCAGCTCTGAATTTCCCCCAGACAGGGAACGTGATTTTCTGTGTCCACTTCTGCTCAGTTCACTGACTACGGATCAGGAAAGCAATTAGCAGTTCAAATTATGCCAGCACCAAATTCTTTGTCTCAAAATCATGGGTTAAGAGTTGCAAAAGAACCTTAATTGTCTGGTGCTGAACTAGATGTTTTTTTTCTGAGAGCGTTTCCAGTGCTTAGGGCTGTTTGTGGGGGGAGCCTCTTGTGTTTCAAATACTGTGGATCCTTTTCCCAGAGCCTGCAGCAGTGTTCAGACACCGCAGCAGCATCTCTGGCCTCTTCAGCCTGTCTCCCACCATCATTGCAAGCAGCCATGCATCCATCTCAAGATGATCCTGGTCACTGTCACCCATCTCCACTGTCCTCTAACCCATGTGTGGCTCTCTGGACTCTGCACACAGCCTCTGCCACCTGCATGCACTGCAGGGAGATGGGGACCAAAGGGGCTGCTGGCCTCCAGCAGCAGCACATGGCAGCCCGTGCTGCCCATGGAAGGAGGCTGTTGCTCTCTTGGTGACAGCACCCAACCTGCTGGGCTGAACACGAGGTGCCGGCCTGCCCATCTCATCCACCCCATCTTCAAGGATGGACGAAGGGATGCCTGCCCCTTTCTCTCCTTGCCTGCTCCCCAGGGCCCATTTTGTCCCAAGCCCACACTTCACATTGCCTTTTGATCTGAGTGACAGCCTGGTTTATTTACTCTAATGGTTCTCAATTTTAAATGTTAATTCCTCCCTGAAGAAAATGTCTTTTCAGGATGAGTTGCCCATCAGCAGAGACATGGAGGGTGTGTTGGCATCCCCAACCTCTGTGCAGAGCCAGGCCTTCACCCAGCAGGCAGGAGCCTGGAAGGTGATGCCCAGGGAGTACCTCAGTCCCTGTCCCCACTGTGGCTGGGTTGTCCCAGGCATGCCTCGTTGCTGGGCACATCTAGGTGGGATGGATGCACCCCTAGCATCTCAGTTCATCCCTGCGCAGCCTGTTTGGCACAGTGCCACACACTGCTGCCACAGCCCCCCATAATCCCAGCTGCAATTAGGGGTTGATGGATTGTCCCCAGGCCAAGGTCTCAATACAGCACCCTAAAAAGGGACGAGGCACACGCAGAGACGGGCAGGGGCCTGCTGGGCTGCCGCCATCCAACAACAATTTCTAATCTTGATTGGAGAGGAGGGCGGTGGGCTGGGGGGGAAGAATCAGAGATAAATGTTAGCTCATTTCTTAAGTAATTAGTTACCTCCTCATCCCCATGTTGTAATTGTGAACAAGCTGTAATGTTTAATTAGTGTGTAAATGAAACCCCAATTTCATAATGGCTGCGGTGACAGCGCTAAGTGAGACAGGCACAGAAGGGGCCGCATTGTTTCAGCAGGAGATGAAGCTGTCGCCCAGCAAGCCAAGCGTCTCTGGGAGAAAATGGAAATGATAAACGAAGTGAGGCTAATTAGCAAAATCCTACAGGCCCCACTGATGGTTCTCATCAAGGGGAGGTAATGAAGCGGGCGGGCCAAGCTGAGGGGGGATTAATTGGAGCTGATTGCTGCACATACAGGCACTGTAGAGCAGTGCATGCGGGGATGCAAACTTTCCTGCTTTTCTCCTCTTGCCTTTCCCCAGGACCCAGCTGTGGGTAGAGCCGGTAGGGAAGGCACAGGTGAGAGTCTGGTTCTGGAGCAGGCAGGGCACAGATGCAGAGGGGTGTTCCCTGCCTGCAGGTGTCTGGGCAGAGGCACATGGGCACCCATCCCACGTGAACAGCAGAGTATGAAGGATCTGAAACATTGGAGAGCTGCTGCAGGGCTAGTTTATAGCACAAGGAGGATTATAGCTCTTCATTAGCTGCCTTCAAGTCCCTCCCACTGTGCTGACTGTATTTTGAGTGTAGACATTTGGAGAGTAAATAAAGCACCTCTGCATGATGGGTGCTAGGAAAGGGATGAGTCCTCCATGCTCCCCCTCTGGGTGAGAGTTTCTGCAGACCTGATACCTGTGGCACCACAGTGTGGCAACTGAGCCAGAGCTTGCTGTGGTGGGGGAACCTGGGGCATTGTGGAGCTGAACTTTATCCTTTCAAGCTGTGTAAGAAATGCCCTTTCTGCAGCTGTTGGCACACAACCCTGATCACACTGCATTACTTAGTGACATTTCAGGGAGCACATGGAGCCCTGCTGCCAGTGGGCTCAGTCCCAAATGTCCCATCCCTGCAGCGGATGGGGTTCAGCTGCCTGCGGGCCAGGCTGCCCCACAACCTGCTCTTTACCTGCTGCCAACTCAATATCAGAAGTGAGCAAAAGCCTTGCCAAGCAGAAGAGAGGACAGCAATACCTCTCTGAGCTTGCATGCGTTAGTCTGTCCAAGCTAGTTATTCATGGCTGCATGTGAAACCATGGGACCATGAGCAGGTCTTTTCAGTGTCTCAGTCTCCTTTTCTGACAGAAAATGAGAGAGTGAGTTGTCTGCTTGACAAGTGCCCATACTTGGCATGTCCAGTGCCTGCCCAGAGACATTGCATCCCTTCCTCATGGCATCTCCAAGCCCCCTGCTGCCTCTCTTGCTGAGTAATGAGAGATTTCCCTGGGCCTCCGAGGGCTCTAAAGAGGGGCTGAGCAATATTATTTATTCAGTTGTTTACAGAAGCGTTTGATCGGGAATAGTTCTTCACTGCCAGGCTGTTGTGTATTATTCATTGCAATAATCTCTGCAGATTGTGATAAACTGTAACTGCGGCGGGGCAGCGCGGAGCTGGGCTGTGCTGCCACCGCTGCCTGCTCCGGCCTCTAAAATATCGGCAGCTGCAATCATAAATCTCAATTTACAAGTGGGACTATTGCACGGGGAGTTATAGTTATACTAATGATTACTTCTCTGTCTTATTTTTCATGTTGCAACAGAGTAATAAATTTTTAAAAACAGCCCTGGCAAAGCGTCAGCAAAGGCTGTGCGTCCTCTCACACGCTGTCAGCAGAGAGGGGCATTCCTGTTCTCCAGCAGGCATCTCGCTGGTGAGGAGATCTCAGCCCCCTGCATTGTTTTCCCTGCTGAGAATGGGGACTGAGCCCTGCGTTTGTCACTGACCTAGTCTTTGTCAGTCAGACCTAGGAAATCCTGGGGTTTCTAAGATGGGGATCTGATGGCTGAGAGTGGAGCTGGTGTTTGAAGGGTCTATTTTATTCTTGTAGCTCACCACCCTCCCAGCACTGGGGCTTTCCCAGACAGAGAGTTGGAAACTGCATTTTTGCAAACAGTGTGCCCACAGTGTGGAAATGGGGTGATGGCTGGGATGGTCCCACCTGAAGGAAAGGCCCCCCTTCCTGGAGAATAGCAAGGGTCAGAAGAAAAGGCTTTGGGTTAGAGGAACTCAGACCTTGCTGCCATCCCCGTGTGGGAGCAGTGACTCAGGGACACCCAGTGGCATCCCTCCTGGAGGAGTCACCATGGGGCACCCCCCAAAGACCCCTCCCTTGCCCAGAAGGCTGCAGTGGGACACGGGGTTCAGCGAGCATTTCCCAAGTGTTTATCACAGCTCCAAGGTCTGTGATGTGAGGCCTCTGATGGATGCCTCCATTCACAGACTTGACATTATGATGTACAAGGAGCCTAGAGATATATAGATTTTCAAAGTGGCCACTTTGAGCATAATTATAAATATCCAGCCTCTTTACATAGTGAATTGTTGCCAGGGAAAGAAGGACCCCAGGAGCTCTGAAATTTGGCATCTAGGATTTCTTGAGAAAGGAGCCTTGGCAGATGTTTTCCACCCATTTTGGGGCCAGGAAGGCGTGGGTGTTAGGGGATGATGCTTTTCCCATCCTGAACCCCCCTGGCAGGTCCTCCCCCATTCCTCATGGTGCTGGCAATGTCTCTCTGTCAGGGACATCTCCAAGGCACTGTCTTGGACCCTCACCTCCCCTGCTTGTCTGCAGCAGCACACTGTGATATGATTTTAACTGCTTCCGAGTGGCTGGCTCCCCTTCCAGATCACGGCACAGAGCACCAGGGGCACAACAGAGCTGGGAGCAGGTGCTCCTGGTCTCTGTGCCTGATCCATGGCCCCAGAGACACAACAAAGGAGAGATCTTCCCCTAGCTCATGGCTGGCTCATCTCCTTACACTAGCCCTTGGAGCATCCCAGCCCACAGAGAGAGGGCTGGGGCTCAGCACAAAGGGATCAGTTTCCAGGTGAGCAAAGATCCCCCCAGCTGGATGAGTGCTGGATGCAAAACCAGCAGCTGAGACCCGGGCACAGTCAGGAGCACTCCCACATGCCCTCCTTGGATTCACAGGCTCCTAGAAAAAAAAGGCAGCTGTCCTTTCTAGAAAACCATCTGGAAGTCCCCTTATCATGCTTTTCTCTTGCCATTTGGATGATATCAGAGCATTACCACTTCCATTTTCATGCTGGAGTGGGGTGAGTGTGCCCTGGGGAAGGTCTCTGCAGGCAGCTGTGTGCCCATCCCTGTGTGTGAGTGTCTAGGCTCAAACAGGCACCAGTTTGAGCCTTCCCCACCCTGGGACTGGGGCATGCTGGAATATTGCAGGGAAAAATGAAGAGAATGTTTGAGGATTTGTGTTCTGTTTGCGAGCAGGGTCTGGAGGAGAGAAGGTCAAAGAAGAAAATTGGAGCTGAATTTAAATCAATGGCAGGTAGAGATTAGAGCAGTGGCCCAATTAACTGCAGCAAGACAGGTGGAGGCTGGGGGAGGGCTCCAGCTCTCCAGGTTAGGATCCCTCATTGGACCCCCGTTCTGGTCCATGGAGATATGAATGCCCCAGACAAAACAGGGAGCATGGCCAGGGACTTGGGATGGGCACTTTGTGCCAAGGACTTGGTGGTGGGCAATGGCTGGAGTAGCTGGAGGCTGTGGATGGTAGCAGGAGACCTAGGTGGTTTGGTGTTGGTTTGAATCCCACTCCCTCCTTCCTTCTCTGCACATCTTGCCAAGCTCAATCTGCCTCTCCATCCACATACCAGCTCTTTGTCCTTGTTTTCTTGTCCCAGTCCCTTCCCCCATGTCCTGCTATCATCTCAGCTGCTCCCACCACCAGCCCCACTAGCTCCCTCCCCATCCCTGTTTCCTCCTGCTTGTCTGTGCCTTGACTCCAGCCCTTGTTGGTGCAAGTGTTTCAATGGAACAGTTTCCTCCCTCGCACTTCCTGGGGAAGTCATGGAGCACCCGGAAAGCTGGGTCCCACTTCCCACGCAGGTGTGTAGGGTGGGTGCCAGGGGGGCTGCAGCAGCTGGAGGCAGGGCCAGCACTGGGATGATTGTCAGTGCACGTGCAGCTGCCCAGGGCCACACGCAGCTGTCTTTGCCCAAAGTTGGCTTGACTCTGATGGGAAATCCAAAACATTCTGGGTTCCAAAAATCACCTTCCCAACAGACATCAAGGCTTTGTTCTGAAACATCATGGTAAATATGAAAAAACCTTGTGCTGGCAAGTGACTGGAATTTAAGGGAAGTAGTGACATTCTTGTCATTCTTGTTGATGGCAATGTATTAATGGTTTGGGCTGGAATTTCCTGGGAAAAGAATTCAGTGTGAGTTGAACATCCAGCATGGAATCTCTCAGCTGAATCACTAAATTTTGGGGAAAACCACTGTGGGTCACATCAGAGCAAGGGCAAGCCACCAGCCCTTCCTTGTTCCCAACACACATCCCCCATGGGCTCCTGGGGTCGGGGCGCCAGGAACACAGCTCCCATGTCTCTAGGCCTACAGGGGTCGGGCTTTGCTCTCTCCAGCAGCCCTGTGCACTGCAGCATGTTGCACATTACCCAAGGAACATTAATTAACATTGCTGGAAGATCTCAGGAAAGGTGCAGTTTGAATGGTCTGGCACCACAGTCATTCGGATGCTGAGTTAATTCAATCCTTGCACACAGTACTCCTACAGATTGTTGGCTTTAAACAAACAGCGGTGACAGATTTGTTGCTGCGGAAATGTGGTCATTAAGTCAGGAGCGTGTGTTTGACCTGAAAGCGATTGAGTGATGGATGCAAGTCATTTTAAAGCTGCAGCAGCCAAAGGATGCTCCTTTTGGAGAGCAATCTTGCATCTAAGGAGTGTAAATAATTTAAACAAACAAGTAAAGTAAGGTGAAAGCACTGCTGTGTTGTGGCACTAAATGCAAAGCAGGGCAGTGCTGCCAGTCCTGTGGTGAAGGAGAGCTCCTTTGCACAGCCCTGTCATAAAGAGGTGCAAGGTACAGCTTAGGGGCTGTCTGTGGGGATGAATGGTACCAACCAAGCCCCCATCACTTCACGGTCACCCATGGGAGCTGTGCATCTGGAACACACTGAGTGTGAGCAGTGCAAGCGCTGTGGGATCCCCAAGGAGCAGTAATCAAAGTGGGTTGGTGGAGATCGCCTCCATGTCCTGGAAGAGCAGGGCTTGCATGTCCTGGAAGAGCAGGGCTCGCATGTCCTGCAGTGTGGCACTGTGCCAATCCAGCTGCTCCTCTTGTCAAGCTGTAGGAGGCTGATACTCCCTTGGCTTCCAGATAAGGTCTGGCTTGTCTTGTCCAGCAAGGAAGGTTTGGTGAACCAGGAGCTTGGCATGCTCCATGCTCTGAGCTGTCCTCTCATTGCTGTTGAAGATCCTGTCACCCACAGAGTGTGAGCAGGGAGGGAGCGTTTGATGGGCACCGGACACATCACAGGGTGTGCACATTGTGCTGCTGGATGTGGTGTCCCTGTAATGGGGCTGGCACTTACTGTGCATTAGGAGCAGCCATCGCTTAAGCCTCAATATCTCGGCCATTTAATTTAATGGGTTTTTTTAAATACCAAAAGCAATTAAGTTCACATTGTGAGCTAATCGCCTACAAAATTTCATTTCAAAGATGCTCAGACTGTTTGTGAGAGAATTGCTGGAAAGCAGCCCAAATATGCCACCATGTCTGTCTGTGTGTCCTTCTTTGCCTTCCTTCTTTCCCAACCAGAGTTAAGCAGACTTCTCAAAAGGAAATAATCACATTCTCAGTTCGCTGCTTTTCTGATAGTTTTCCTCTGGTGTGAATTTTGCGTGTCTAAGTTAAATGCCAGTGATTGGTGATTATTATAGTGCTCAGCTGGTGCTGCAAGAGTGGAAACAGGGGTTTGAGGTCTGGCTGATGGGCAAGAGCCAGTTGTTGTTGGGGAGTGAGTGGGCACACAGCTGTGTACCCAGGCCAGGAGTACATAGTGGGAGCTCTGATTTTAGCTTGTGTAACACTGCCTTGAGGCCATGTGTCTGTGCCACTGTCCCTGGGAGTGTAAGATGTGCCTGAGCAGTAACACCCAAACCTTGCACAAGCCTTTCTGCTTTGGAAAAGTATTCTGGGTAAGCTGTTTGCAGCATGTCCACCATGTCCCATGGTGGCTGCCCTCCCTATCCTCCTCCTGCCTTAGCAGCTCCAGCCCATGGCATTCATCCGTGGCAGTCCCTGCAGGGACCAGCTTGCCTGTAGGCTGCAAGGCTTTATCAGATCGGAGAAGAGCCAGAGGTCTTTGTCAGAGATTACTTGTTCTCCTAAACAGTCATGTTACTGAATATGGAATAATCTCCCCTCAACATCCAGCTGGGGGTTTTGTTTCCTTCACCATGGGCTATCATGTTAACACTCTCTCCTTAAAGCACCTCTGCCAGCTGAGCCACCCACGTGATGCCCATCACCTGACCAGCACAGTGGGCAGGTGCACACCCCACACCACTGCCCACCAAGCTGCCTGCCCCCGGTGTGTTTGGCTGAGCCATGCATGGCTGCCATCCCGTTTTGGCTGTGGCGTTGCCTTCTCCATGCTCCCATTGCCATCCCCCCCAGCTGGCTTCCCTGGCTGGCAGTGGGGAGGTGATTTATGGAGTCCCACATGCACCCGGTGAGTCCGGCTCTCTGTGTTTCAGGGAGATCCATCGCACAGGGAGGGGAGGTCACTGCGTTGCAGGTTTGCTAACCTTGCCCGCTTATTAAAAATGGTAAAAGCCTCCCTCAGGACTCGTGAAGTATAGATCCAAAGAGCTCCATATGCTGTTCCCCTTAATGAGATGTCTGCCTGAAGAGCAATAGCAAAACACACCATCCAGTGCAGGGTCCCTATAGCTAGATGGCCTGGCTGTAAACAGAGCCGTCCGTCTTAATGGGCTATCGTGTAAAAACTTCTCCCAGTCAATAAATCAAAGGGGCTCCATTTATATCATGTGCTGCCTTCGCTATTAGGCTGCCTCTGGATGGCATGTTCTGATACAGAGCTCCCTGGGCCTGCCAGACAAGGCCAGAGGCTCTAATAGGCATTTAATTTAGGCTTCCCGTGCTGATACCCGTGCAGAGTTCAGCATCTGGGACTCAGCAGAGGCTCCTTCGTGGTTTGGGGTGGCCCTGCTGTGCAGGAAAGGGCACCCGTGGATCGGCACCTGGCAGGCATCACCTCCCCTGCCCTGCTGGGTGTGCAGGAGCCTCTGGTGTGCAGGGAACCAGACCCTCTCTGTGAAGGGGTGTGTGGGTTTGGTGAGCACCCCACTCGGTCGGGAGCAGCAGCCACAGCTTGGCGCAGTTATTTATTTTTCATCCCCTCCCTTGTGCTGCTCAGATGCCACCGGAGGAAGTTCCGCTTCAGCCACCATCCCAGGCAGAGATATTAGTCCTCATTACTAATTAAAGGAAGCAGGAGTAATTGACGGATGGTGGATGGCAGGGGAGCCAGTGTGATGAACAGCCCCTGTCCCTGTGCCGGGGACGCATGCTGAGCGCTACCTGTTAGCTACAAATAAACAAACCTGATAAATAATAAATAGTTTGAGAAGAGTGGGAAAGCATTATTTAAATTAATAGGGATTAGAGGGAGAGGTCTGAAAGAGCATTCCTCCAGATGAGCTATCCGTGGACAGACAGGGACTCATTTGTTGCAGACTGGAGTAAACAAGGAGAAGGGGAGGATTCATCACAGCAGGGCCTCGCAGCGCTTCTAGGGCTGGCAGCAGCGTGGCTGTACTTCTCCTGGCCAGCCCTGCATCAGGGTGTGCCTGCTGCCTCACCCGTGTCACTGTGCTGTCACCCCTGGTGCCAGCCTGGGGCACTGGGTGCTCTCGGGGGGTCGGGGTGCTGCAGCAGAGCACTGGGGAGCGGATGCTGGGCTCTGGCTGCTGGCAGGGTCCCACACCACGGCAGGGCACCTGCGGGTTTTCCCAGGCAGCTTGATGGCTGCCTGCAGCCTGCCTCCACCCAGGCACTCCCTGTCGGCCACGGGTTGGTCCCAGCCGGCGAATCCGGCTGCAGGGGGGTCTCTCCTCACGCCCTGACATTTGGATACCGCCCTCCCCGCCCAGGGCAGGAGGCTGGGGCCGCGGAGGAAGGAGGAATGCTGCGGGAGGCGGGGGAAAGAGGGGAGGACAGGCGCTCTGCTCGCTATCACATCTACTCCATCTTATCGCCACAGTAATTTGATGATAAAAAATAATCCGAGGCTGGAAAGGAAACATGTGTAGTGGAGTAAAGATTGAATGTAGGTGGATTGTGCCCTGGGGCGGCGGCTGGGAGATAGAAGGAAATGTCCTTCTGTTTGACATACTGCCGAGCCGCAGCCGTGCCCCCGCCTCGCCTGGCCCTGCCCGAGGCACGGGGAGCCCCTGGGCCATGTGTCGGGCAGCACGGTGCCTGTTGCGGCCCCCCGACACCTCCTGCCCTCCATCAGCGCCTCCTGTGACCCCCGGTACCCTGTGGGGTACTGCCCTCCACCCTTCCACCCCACAGCTCGTTCCCAGCACCCTTTGGTTATTTTTTTCCCCTTTGGTTATGCTTCACAACTCATTTTATCAGCTGTCAGTAACCAAATGTCTTTTTTAAGGAGTGGGTTATAGCCACTAATGTACTGAATGCTATTGCACTGGCTGCAGTTAGTGTTCCACGGCTAAATTACTATAATTAATGTTCCACTAGAACTGTTTGTAACAGGCGGCTGCGGGAGCCCCGGGTCTGGGCTTTCACAGCCACTGAATTATCTCTCCTCCCCGGAGAAAGCGCCTCTCACAAAGGGGAGGGACGAGGTCAGCCCTGGGACAGGCAGGCACTCGCCGAGCAAACTCCAGCAGATGAGTGGCCCGGGAGCTGTTCCCGGGGTACAGACCCGCTGTGTCACCCCATCTCGGCCCTGTGCCCCGTGGGAGTGGCAGGGTGTGCGCTGGAATTCCTGTGGGATTGTCAGGGCACTGCTGCATCGCCCTCCGCGATTGCGTTTTAAAGATGGAACAGGGTGCCTGCAGAAACGCTTCCGAAACTCGCTAAGGGCAGTCAGCAGAGATGTTTCCCTGTGCCAGGCATGGCACTTCAGCCCGCACTGCACACCAAGTCTGCGCCCAAAACCATCCCTGCTCTGCCTCTCAGAGAGGCCAGAGGTGCAGGGGGAAAAATTTGCTCGGCGGGCACACACACCCCTTGTTTCGCTAAATGCATTGTTCAATACCTGCAACAAACAGATTAGCCGAGGCTTTATCAGGGACAAGAGAAGGGAGAGCAGTGTGATAATGGTTTTCAGCAAATCCTCGGGCTGTCACAGATTAGAGCCGCGGCAGGAGCATTATCAGCCCTTTCCTCCTCTCCCCATCACCTCCCCCTTTGTCTCTTCTCACCATCGGATTTCTCCAGCCAATCTATCCCTGAGAGAGCCGGGCAGATACAAGAAGAAGTCGGTTTCCATCTGATCTGCAATTGGTTTTTCTCGGCAGCCGATCCGTGTCGCGGCATTGATCCGCGGGCCCCCCAGCGCTTGTCACCTTGCGTGTCTGGAGAGGAAGGTGGCCCAAGGAAGGGGGGCTGGGGATGCTTTAAACTTGCTGTGTGCCATTGATCTGCAGGCGGGAGCATGGCCAGGCCAGCCCTGCCAGGCAGGAGGGCACGGGCCACCTGCCCTCATCACAGGTGTTTAAATGGCTGTGACCTTCCTATTAAAGGAGAGGAATGTCTTTGGAAGGCCAGCGGGAGGAGGGGGCCAACCCCAGGCCCTGGGGCAGGTGGTTGGGAGCTGCCCAGCCCTCGCCATCTCAGCAAGGGACAGCTCAGTGACACTGGCACTGGGGTGCTGGGAGCCTGTGGGGCACCCTGCTCTCTCAGAGGGGTCTCCCGCTGCACCCACATCCCCAGTTCTGCTGCACACCTCTCTGTGCCACACTGTAGCATGGCCTGGCTTGAGAAGGGACCCCTGTCTTGGCTCTGCTGCTTGCCCAAGCCTGTGGGAGAGAAGCTGCCAGGTGGGAGCTGTTGGGTTAACCCCAGTGGGTGGGCAGCTTTCTCAGGAGACCTGAAGCTGCAGAAAGTTGTTTTTTCCTTCTAAAAAAGGAACTCTTGTTGTGGGACACAAGGCTGTATTTTGTCCCAATTACTGCAGGCCGCATCAGGTAGGGGTTTGTTGAAATACCTGTATGCTCAGGAGCCACTGCCCAATGGGCAGGGCAGCAATGCTGTACCAAGCAGGACCCAGCATCTTTGGAGTCAAGCTGGGATGTCCTGTGTGTGCCAGCTGCCCCACCTCTTACCCTTCTGCCAGGTTCCTGCTGGGGTACAGCTGTGGCAGCTCTGCCTTGTCTCTCCTTTTCTGGCTGACCTGAGGGATGGTAGGCAGGTGGGTGGGAGGGCAAGAGGGGATATAACAAGTAATGGCCCCAAGTGTGGAAACAGTGTTAATAAAGTGTATTTCACTTTTAATTTTGGCATATAATGTAATGATCTTTTTTAAGGCCCTATCATATTATCTGCATGACTAGATTATTGAGTCTTCATCATCTCCAGATAAATTTATGACCAGGATGATGTTTGGAATTTATTATCAGTCAATAGAGCTCAATACTGTAACAAGGCGTGTAATAAGATATACATATTTAATGATCCGGAGTAAAACAGCCCTGCTAATGGGCTGGAGCGTTAATTTCCATCCCCTGCCCCTTTCCTCGGGAGCCTGCACCATTCAGATGGGATGCAGCCCCAGGGTTCTGTGTGTTGCCTGAGGTTGGGAGCAGGGACTGGCTCAGGGGGGATAGAGAGGAGCACAGCCCTCATGCTGCTGTGGCTGTGAGCACGTGCCTGCTGCACGTATGCACTCGTGGGAAGGCACATGTACTGCCATCCCTGCAGAGATGTGCAGCTCTGTCTCACACAGCACACAGCTCTCTCACATGGCTTTGCAGGCCTGGCTGACATCCGTGTCTGTGCCAGGTAAGGACTGTCACACACCCACTTTGCAGGTGGCTCTCTCCAGCCCAGCAGTCTGGGCAAGCCTTGCACAAAGCTGCTGCTCCAGCAGATGCTGAGATGGCTGGAAAACCCACAGAATATTTTTATGTTCCAGGGGCAAGCCTGAAATCCTGCCTCTGGGGCAGTGCAGCGCTCTCCAGCTCAACAAGGGGAGCAGAGCCGGGGCAGACAGATGCACTCTGTCCACACCACATGAGGACATCTCTGGCCCAGCAAAGCCCTTGGTGGGGACACAGTCCCCTGTGGTCTCACAGAGTCCCCTGTGCTCTGGCTCACCTGGCTGTCTCCCTGACAGCAGCAGAGCAGGCACAGCCCAGGGAGGCAGCAGGTCTGTGTGCCCAAGCACCCTGGCCCTGTGTGCAGCTTCCCACAGACTGTCGTGTTGAACAGGGGGCCATCTCCTTTGCCAGGTTATATTTTGAGCTGCCAGCGCTGATTTTTCCAGCCTTTTGGGATGTTATTAAATTACTTTCCAAGGACTTTTAATAAGCACTTTTGGTACCTTTGAAGCGTGCAGCTTTGTGGGAAGATTACAGTCCCGCATCCATCTCGCTGGGAGAGAAACAATGGCAGCAGGGCTGGTGTTTGATCTCTCCTCCAGAAGGCGAGAGAGGGTTTGGGTTAGACAAAGAGGTGAGCTGCTGATTTAGAGCTAATGTTTAAAAATAGGTAGGTCTCCCTCCAAGATAGAGAGACCTGCCCTCCTCTGTGTAATCGCCTGCCTCTGCCTCGCCGGACTTGCAGAAACACAGCTCGCTTTATTTGAAGGCTTCGAGTGCAGCGTCGCAGTTTGATTCTGGGTCCTTTTAAAGCTATAACTAGGCCATCTGACCAAGCTTTAAAGAGCAGGAGAACTTTCCATTAGGACTTGCGACACACTCTTGGCAGCACTGGAATTGCATTCTTGCCTTTTATTTCCTTTCTCTGACATCTCATGTCACTCAGGCAGGAGAAACTCAGCTTTATAAACTCACTCATCTCTACCTTGAAATTTCTCCCTAATTAGGGTCCCAATCCCAGTGAAGGGACTGGATGTCAGGAGCTGGATGTGGAACAGAGCCAGCAGCAGTGGTGGAGGTCAAACCAAGCTGTTCCCTGCAGCCCAGGGACCACCTGGCCCCAGCAGCATCAGTCAGGGGTAGGGACACAGCATCTCCCATGTCTGTGCCCACAGCTCCCACACAGGAGAAACAGACCCACCATCCCTGCCATGCCAAGCAGCTGCATGTCTGGCCCCTGTGCTGCCTCAGGCAGGGACCATCAGATGAGTTACAACACCACGAGCACCCAGCTCTGCCAGGCATGCCTTCACTGCAGGGAGAAAAGGTGTCAAGGGAGTCGAATTCCCTTTATCTGTGGATAACTACTGCTGCCTTTAACAGCCTGGAATAAACTAGCCATAAATATCATGATCATAAGTGCTTAGATATGGCAACTTTACACTGAACAGAGGTTTTAACCTTCCCTGTGGAGGATATCCAGCTCTACATCACTGACTGTTTCCATTCAGCTGCACGGCCAAAGACAAGCCCTTGATGAACTGCTCAGAGCAGCTGCACCAGCTACTGGCCACCTCTCAGCCCAGTCTAACCCCAGTCCTTACCCCAGTTTTGGGGTGGGACCTCCCTCCTGCTTTCAGGGCCAGACAAGAGTCCTGCTGCCCTCTCCCCCCACCAGCATTCTTTCCCCCTCCAGGGAATCACCAGCATTGGATCCCTTTACTGGGCTCCTCTGGGGCTCCATCTTCCATTCTCATTCCCACCCACACAAAGGGCCCAAGCCACCAACTTCACAGCAACTTGTCAGCATCACCTTATCCCTGAGCCAGCCCAGGGGTCCCATATCAGCAGGAGGGCAGTTTGCACCCTCCCTGCTCCTTGCCAGTGCCCCGCCGTGACTTTATTTTGCATGGCGACTTTGAGAGGAGCTGTAAAACACTCAGACGAGTTAAATAATACACGACAGTGTACGGTATAAATTACAGGAAGCCAGCGGTGGAGCGACATTGTATGCTGAATAAATTAAAGGCTGCGTGACTTACAGGCAGGATTGATCTGCCCAGCATTTTGTTTAGTGACGTGCTTGTCATAAGGGAGAGCTAATTACAGGCATGGAGGCAGCGGCTCCGGCGCTGGGAGCACAGAGCAGGCTGGGCTCACCAATGTCACCGGGTCCCTGCACTTGCAGGATTTGCTCTTTCTGAGGCCAGCCACATGCCAGGCCCCTTAGCTGGATGCCTGCTGTTTTCCCAGGGCCATCCAGCACTGTCACAGCCCAGGAAAAGGACTGAGCTGCCACAGGGAGATTACACAGTCAGAAAGTGGGTGTGCTGGTGTGGGGGACACAGGCAGATGGTGGCTCTGTGGGCTGCCCTGAGCAAGGCCTGGTGTTGGGGCTGCCTCAGCAGCTTAAGGGAAATAGAGATATTCTATCCTGAGCCCATTCTTAATGGAGCAGAGCCATATGGGAGCACATCCTTTGCTCCTGTGGCATTTCTGAGCCCAGAGATTTCACTGCTCTGGGGTACCCAGGACTGGCTGAGAGCTGTGGGGGCTGATTTGGGGACTGAAGAGTACAAAAAGGCAAGTACAATTCAGAAATTGGGTAGGGATCTTGTAATAGCAGGGTGCTGCTGTGAGCCACCAAGGGAAGCGGCAGTCTTCTTCAGGTCCCAATTTGGACTGGGTAATTTTGGGGAAGATGTGCTTTACGCACAGGGATGCGGGACACTGGTGAGAGGCTTGGATCCAGCTGGGTGACTTTAACCACCAAACTTGGAGCTGAGTTTGGCTGCTTGTCCTGCTGGGCTCCGGAGCAGGGATGGCTCCTGTGCCAGGAGGTCAGTCCGCATTGCCTGCCCAGCTGAGCGATGCCGTGCAGGCTGTGGGCAGCCCGCGAGGTCCCGGCAGAGGCTGCGCATGGGGCTGGTGGAACGGGGCCCTCCCTGGCCTGCTCAAGGGTGCGGGGCTGGAGAGCTCCGTGCTCTGGAGCAGCCTGGGATGCGGGATGCGGGATGGGGATGGGGATGGGGATGCGGGATGGGGATGCAGGATGGGGATGCGGGATGCGGGATGCGGGATGCGGGATGGGGATGGGGATGGGGATGCAGGATGGGGATGCGGGATGCGGGATGCGGGATGGGGATGCGGGATGGGGATGGGGATGCGGGATGGGGATGCGGGATGGGGATGGTGATGGGGATGGGGATGTGGGATGGGGATGCAGGATGGGGATGCGGGATGGGGATGCGGGATGGGGATGCGGGATGGGGATGCGGGATGTGGGATGGGGATGCGGGATGGGGATGCGGGATGGGGATGCAGGATGGGGATGCGGGATGCGGGATGGGGATGCGGGATGCGGGATGGGGATGGTGATGGGGATATGGGATGGGGATGCAGGATGGGGATGCAGGATGGGGATGCGGGATGGGGATGCGGGATGGGGATGCAGGATGCGGGATGGGGATGCGAGATGTAGGATGTAGGATGGGGATGCGGGATGGGGATGCGGGATGGGGATGCGGGATGCAGGATGGGGATGCGGGATGCGGGATGCGGGATGCGGATGCGGGATGGGGGATGCAGGATGCGGGATGCGCTCCCTCCGGCTCGGCGGATGTCTGTCACTCGCTGGGATTATGAGTAGTGAGTGTAATGCATCGGCGTATGAATAGGGTTGTCTGGCTGATGGTGATGTATCGTTTTTCATTACTGCCTCTCAAGCCCTCCCTGCTTCACGTGTGGAAATTCTATTTATTCCCTAATTTGTAAAAATTCCCTCCTTATCTGATACCAATCAGGGAGGGGTAATTGGCTCTCCAGGGCTAGCGGCTGGGGTCCTGATGAAGAGATATGTGTGTCTGCTCTGGCTGTCCAGGCACCCTGCCCTGCTGCACCAGCGACACGGGCCACAATTAATAATGATTTGCAAATGGCAGACAAGCAATAACGCAGAAAGATGTCCAGCCAGCCTCCTGCCCGCCCCTTAATTTCCTTCTGTAATATAAATGGCACAGGAACGAAAATCCAGCGCTATAAATTCTGAAATTAGTTATTCACCGTAATAAATGGTTCCCTTTTTGGTGCACTGTTCTCCCCATCCTTCTCCCCTGACCCCCCCACTTCCTCCTTCCCTCCCAGCCCCCTTGCCTGCTACCTACTTCATTTGAGTCCTAATATGCAAATGCTGTAATTTAACGGGATGGTGAAGTTGATTTTCATGTTAACTTAATTACTTTGATTTATGAAGGGCTGGGATGTAGACACAGCTCCATCCTTGCCCACCTCCCACCCTCACCCCTCTGCAGTCCTGCTGACCCGCCGCCTCTCTTCCCTTTTCTTCCCTTGGCTGGGTCCTGTTTTCCTCTTCTTCCCAAGTTTAGTGTTTTATTAGCTGCCTTTAAGTGGACATAAGTCCTCGCGACAATCGCATGATGCGGAGGACAAATTCCCCGTCCTGCCTTGTTTAATCGTGCCTGGATAATGGATGTATAATTGACTCATTTGAATGCTTTTGCCTACAGGAGTGCAGAGCATTAAATGTTTGATTGCCTTAATTTCCAAACAGATCATTATCCCCTTCTTACCCGCTCTTAATAAACACTTTATGAGGATTTTTTTTGTAAAGGAAAAAAATCTCCACTCCTCGTACTTCTCTGAAGTGATAAACTCTAATTAAGTCTAATATTTAAAAATATGGTAATGGTGACTTGTTTGAATAAGTGGCCTGCATTTCCATAATTTCATTATTACGTAAAACACGCTAATTATTTGAAGTGTGCTTATTACTAAAAGAGAAATCTCCTTCTAATAAAGATGAAATTGGCTTTTTTCCCTGTATTGCTGTGCACGCCGCTCCCCTGCTCTCCTGGACAGTGAGTGGCCACAGCCAGGAGCGGGGTGATGGCAGCATTCGCTTTGTTTGCTCAGGGAAGGCTGCCAGCCAGGGATGCTGCATGTGCAAGAACAGGCAGAGAGGCTGAAGGGCAAGCTGTGCCCCTGGGTCACCCTTGGCCCCAGCAGCATTGGTGCCCTTTGGGCTCATGGCTCCAGGAGTTGTTGGGAACGTTGCAAGCTCAGCCCCTGCTGCCCATTCCCTCCAGCAGGGATGCCCCAGCTGTCGTGGTTTGCCCACATGGCCTCGCCTGTGCCAGGCTGTCCAGCAGCCTGTGGGGCTGGAAGGTGTCTCAGCAGCTGGGTGTCTCGGCAGTGCAGAGGCCCCAGCCCCTGGGAGAGGGTCAGCATGGTGCGTGCATGATGGGAAGAGTGGTTCCCAGTGCAGAGGATGGGAGGAAGCATCCTGTCTCCCATGGCATGATAGTGACCAGCCTCGGTGACAGAAAGAAAGTGCCCAAGGCAGCAGGTTGGTGGTCAAGACTGGTCCCCTTTTGCTGCTCTTCCTACTGATCTGTGAACTGCCAGAGATGGGCCCTCCCTGCTCCAGTGTCCCTGCTGGGGTAAACTGGATTTGGAGGTCTTGCTGACCCCAGTGTGCAAGGAGTAGGACAGGCATCATGTCCCTCTGGGACAGACACAGGTTGAGGGAGGATGAGTATGAATTGTGTCCAACCCCTCTTCAGAAGCTGTGCGGGCGCTCTGTGGCGGGGCAGGCAGGGAGGCACTGGGATGAAGTCAATATAAAACTAATTTTCTTTTCTTCATGAAGAAATGAGGTGTGTGGCAGTAACGTAATTGCAGATAATGAGGTAAGTTATTCTTAATATTCTGCACGTCGCTGTCAGCTCCACCTAATATACCTGCCGGCTGTGCGGGACACGCTCAGCCCCTTGCCCTGTGCGCGGGATTATGAGGCCATTAATTTGGGAGCAGCTCGGCAGGACCATCCCTGGCATCCCTGTGGATCCCTGGGAGCTGGGAGCACTTGGTTCTGACACGTCCTTGTCACCACTATGCGGGCATCCTGGTGTCCTCACCTTGCCCAGCGTGTCATGGTGGGGATGGATTCAGATCAGACACAAACTGCCTCCAGCTCCAGTGTGGACACAGTGAGTGACACAAGAGCTCTGTGTGCTGGGAAAATGCTGTCACTCCCTGCGCTGACAGTGACATTCCTGCTCACAGGGAGCAGCACAGCCCACTGCAGGGACACAGCACCCATTAATGATTGCTGGGGACGCCAGCAGCAGTGCCAGACTCTGAGATCTCTGAGGTCCATAGAGTGGCCACTGCTCACAGGGCCACCTGCTGTCACCCAGGGGCGGCGGTGGGGACGCTCCGGGTGGCGGTGGCCGGGCGGGCCTGTTTCCGCTTTGCAGGGAGCTGTTATACAAAGGCAGCAGTGATATTATTCATTAACAGTAATCTGCCATTAGAACATTGACAAATGGCCCCTCGGCGCCTGAGCATCAGTTCTGGTACAGCCCATAAACCATGGGGACAGTTTAAATATGGACCTGCTCAGCTCGGGCCGGGGGTGATCCGTCTTCCCGGCCATAGCACAGGTGCAGTGGGGTTGCCTCCAAATGAGCCCGTTTGGGGGGGCCCTGCAGTCCCTGAGCACCCACAGCCCGGCGGGGCAGCTGCTGGGATGGAAAAGCTCCCTCTGTGCTCCGGAAGCGTCTCGGCCCAGTGCACGGCAGCGCTCAGCCCCTGAGCCCCCGTGTGGAGGTGTCTGTGTGGTTGGTCCTGTGGGGAGGTGGCAGAAATGCTGGCAGGGCAGCGCACAGAGCCCCTACCCTCCTCCCCAGTGCCTGGGCTGGTGTGGAGGTGATGCTCTCCTGGAGTGAGCATTGCTGCTCCTGGCAGCCCGATCCAGCAGCTGATGGAATCCTCAAACTCACGCTGGGTTTACAGCAGTGCTGCCATGCAGTGGCTGGTGGGAGGGCACATGCCAGGCAGTCAGCCCAGTGCCATGGGCTGGGGCTTTCTGCTGCTGTCTCAGCAGAGGAGTGCAATGGGAATGTCTGTGCCCCTCCAATGACAAGGCAGCCAGTGATGCTGAACGGCCACAAACTCCAGCCTAAACTGAGGAGAGCGTCCTGCTGCCCCATGTGTGTGCCCGTGTCACTGTCCTTGGCTGTCACTGCAGTGAGAGCTTGGCAGGACACGGAGAGGGCTGAAATGAGGGTGTCAGGCCAGTGTGGTGTCACAGTGGGTAGTGCTGAAACACAGGGGCAGGAGGTTAAAACCTGGTGGGCTAAGCCAGCCAGGGTGAGTGGAGGCTGGGGTGTCACATCACCCCACACTGCACTGGCAGCTGGACACAAGGAGAGTCCCTGAGGTAGCCAGCCCTGGAACCCAGCACCTCAGGGCACCTCAACCCCAGCCATCCTGGGCCACTGCACGGGGACATGGGGCGATGCTCGGAAGCAGCACAGCAAGGTGAGGGGCAGGGAGGCAGGGCAGAGCCACTGCTCTGTTTGCATGATAACCCCAGGCTCACCCCTTTCACACACACCGCACAACACCCCTAAATCAATTGCATCTTATTATTACAATATCAATATACAATATTCCTACAATAACACCATTGATTTTCTACTCAGAGGCTGCACCTAAGTCTGTTTTAAAGAGGAGGGAGTTAATAGTGCCCTCATTAAAAATCTATAGATTACCCCCCACCCCAAAAAAAGAAAAAGCAGTTTATATTCATTAGGGCTATTGAATATAAAGTAATATGTTTGTGTAGGACATTGGAGTAATGTGATAATCCGTCCGCATATCAGGGAGAAATCCACTTAGCAACCCTGTCAGCTTGACAAGAAAAATGTGCCCATAAAGTCGGGAATACATTGAGGGAGTGAGCGGGAGGAGAGCGGGGGCGCGCATGCGTGTGTGCGCCTGTGCAGAGCCACGCTGGACCACCTTCACCCACGGCCCTGCTCAGCCTCGGGGCACAGCTGGGCACCCCTCAGGCCCCTGCAGGTGGCCGGGGCTGGGACACACCCAGTGTGCCAGGGTGGGGATCAAGCTGGGGGCTCTGCAACCTGCCAGCATCCCCGGCCCCAGGTAGGGGCACCAGACAGGACAGGTTGGTGGGTGCCAGCCTGGGTGCCAGGGCAGCACTGCCGCAGCCATGTGCCCCCCAGGAGAGCTGGGCTGGGTGGGGGCTGCAGCGCGGGCAGGGCTGCCTGTGCCCTCCTGCCAGCCTCGGACTCTGCTTGTCCCCTGCCCCGTGGTCACCTCTGCCATGGATTAAGCACTGAAAAGCAGCAGAGCAATCCCGGTCGCGCTCTCTTAGGCTGTCAATTGCCATTTTTGTAATAGAAATTCCTTTCACAAGGTAACGACGGCCAGATTTAGAGGATTTCATATTGTTAATAATTCCCCAAACAGCCATCTGACTGTGTTGTTTTAAAAGCCGCTTAGTTTTTTGCTTTGGAGTTTATGAAAATCTCCCACTCTAATATCCCGAGAGCCAGCCTATAATTGTGTTATTAAATCAATCGGAGCGGATTACATTGTAAAATCAATAGATGGCTGTAATTGCATATTAGAAAGTTGTTCTGCTGTTGTTGATTTTTTTTTACATGGATAATTATAATAAGAGTGTTTACCTTAGCGCTGATTTGGAATGAGTCTCACTAAATGATGTATGACGAGCTTGGCACACTCGCTGCCAGGGGCCGTGGCATCATTTGGGACAGCAAGGACAGCACTGGCAGCGTGGCCATGTGGGTGGCATTGACCCAACAGGGTCCCACCAGTTCAGCAAGGTGGCAGCTCAGAGTTCAGGATTTCTCCCAGCGCTGGCACCTGGCAACAGAGCACACTGGGGTTTTGGGGAGACAAGTGATGGGGTGCAGGAAGCAGACAGCGGTCACAGACGGTGTCCCCAGGGACCAGCTTGGGAGTCCCAGGAGGTGCCATGGGGTCTCACCGCCTGTCTGGCAGCTGCCAAGGTCTCTGTGCAGTTCCCCCTCAGCAATATGGAGCAATAGTCAAGCCTCAGTGCCCTCACCAGCTCGGGGAAGGCTGCAGGCTGTGAGGATGGCTGTGGGACACCTGGGGCTGTGCTTTCGCATCCAAACTGCTCACTTGCCACCCACCTGCCACAGCTCCAGGACTTGTTTTGCTGTTGCTTTTTGGGGGTACCAGGCCAGGGCTGGCTGGGTAGGGGTACTTGGACCTCAGACAGTTTCACTCCTCTTTCCTCCATTTCCCCAGCTTTCAAGCCGCTGTTACCCTGTTAGATCCCAGGGCAGCTGGCTCCAAGGGCTGAGGGCTTTCCAAGGGGCTCAGTTGTCTGGGGGATGAGGTGGAGCAGGTGTTCCTAAGGGCAGTGAGGGAATAGCTTGAGTGGGAACAAGTGACAGCAGCAGGAGCTGGCATTGTGGCTTGGCTGGGCAGGACACCTGTCACCTCCAGGGGCCTTGTGCAGCCATTAGTGTCACCTTGGGCAGCAGAGAGGACAGAGGCACAGAGAGATGGGCTCACCTCTGCCCCATGCCAGCCAGTGGGCTGGGGACCCCCTTCCTTTGTTGGGCTGTCCTCATGCCCAGCTGCTGTCCCGTTTGGCACACGAGTGACAGGAAGGGATGCCACGAGAGGGTCTCAGGGGACACTCCAGAGGCACGTGGCACTGATGGGAATGTCATCTCTTTCACTGCCAGCCGTCAGCCAGGAGCCTGGCAACTCATGGCAGCCCCTCGGGGAGCTGCGCGTGGGGAAAATCCTGAACTTCCAAGAGACGCTGGGGCACAGGAGATGGCTTTGCCAGCGGGTCACTGGGCACAGCGGGGCTGGGCAGTGCTGCTGCTGTGGCAGGGAGCACCCAGGAGGCCGGGCAGCCCCAGCCCTGTGGGCAGATGCCTGGCAGCAGGACGGCGCTGCCCGGCTGCGGGGGGCCCTCAATCCGGCACGCGGCACTGTCAGCAGGCAGCCTGCTGTCTCCTAGACAGTGAAATATGGCCACAATTAGCCCGGATACAGTTCAATTATGATAAACAGCGTTTGCACCCTTTAAGCTGTGATTAAAAGGCCTCCTCCCGTTGATAGAGAGACCTAATTTCACATTATTATCGCTGTAGCTTGATTATAAAGCACTCCCTGGATTTACAGTTGGGAGATGGATGTGGAGGCTTCTTTATCATTTACACATCAGTAATGATGCAGCCTTCCCTCCACCACAACATCCATCGAGCAGCGGCGGGGAGAGGGGGGCCTTGCCTGCACCCCCCTCCCGGGGCACCCTCTCCCCGTGTCAGCCAGGCCCCGCTGCCACACGCAAGTGGGCAAAGTCACCCTTACGGTAACAGCTTGATAAATGGGCGGGCGGTAATGAAATGGAGACATCAAGGCGTGGGGCGAGGAAGAAAGAGTGGTAATCGGAACGAGTGGAGCTGTCCCGAAACGGAGGGGAGCGGGAAGAAGGATCGCCTCTGCGCCGTGTGCTGTCAAGGGAGAAATTACACATTTACTCTTGCTTTTTCTTAAGGAGACGGCCCTCATAGATCAAAACATGGATTTACAAGCCAATTTTCAACATGAAATATAGACACTAGGAATCAATTTAAGCCCGGCTTCTATTTTAGCAAACGGTGCCTGAGTTTAGTCCCAGGTAAATAACACCAGAGCCTTCCCCTTTCCCATCTGGCTGCTCTGCCACGGCCCAGCACCAGGAGTGGCTGTGGCTTGCCATCCCAGCCAGCTGCCACTTGTCAAACTCTGGTCGGTGAGCATAGGGAGGCACCACGGGCTGGCTCTGGTGGGGACATGGATGACCCCAACCTTCAGGTCCAGGGCATGGATCCATCTCAGGGCAACACTGGGTCATTCTGGGATGCAGGTGGCCAGTGCTGGGACTGGGAACTCTGCAATCACACCACATCACTGCAAGGTCCTTGGGACAGAGTGCCTGGACTGGAGAGGACACAGCCCAGCATGGGATTCGGAATTTGCTCCAGCAACTCTTGTTTGGATCATGCCTCTAACCCAATATCTCTGTGCTTTCTCCTCAGACGACTGCAAGAACATTGCCAACATCATGAAGACACTGGCCCATAGAGGCTTCATCTTCAAGCAGACCTCCAAACCTTTTTGATCCCTGAGGCAAGCCAGGCAAGGGCTGCATGCGCCCGGTGCCGGCGAGGCGGGGAGGACGGGCTCCAGCATTAAAAAAAAAACCCGGCAACCGAGGCCAGAGGAACCGACACAAAAAAAAATCTCAATTTCAGCTGTTAACTCCAGTAGAGGTTGTATATATGGGAAGGCAAATCTGTGTAGACCTGATGTGACTCCCTCTCTGGGCTGCTCCGGACATTATGCCATGCTAGCGGACAGCCGCGTAGGGCGCTTGCACCACATTTTAGACTCGTAGTTCGTTCTTTTTCTTTGGCTCCTGATTTCCGTCCCTCCCTCCATATCCCACCCCGTCCTCCCTCTCCCACCCCATCTCCACCCTGGCATGGGCCATACCCACCTTCCCTTCTTCTTTCTCTTCTCTGGTTTTATGTTTTCAGGCCTCGACAGCTGCTGCAGCGATGCCGGTGTGTGCCTGCACTCGGGCAGCACTCACGGAGGCTCAGTGTGTCCAGCCGGCCCCTCACCCTCCCCGCCAGCTCCCCCGCCTCTTCCCTGAGCGCCTTTTCCCCTTTTTGAGTCAACACTAACCCCTCTCTGACTCCTGTATGTGACAAACGCGATCCGTCTCTTTATGTTCAAGGTGAAGTGCCTGTATTCTCCGCTGCAGAGCCCCTGGCAGCCCCACCGTGGGCTGCAGGGTCCCGGAGGGCTCCCTTCAGTGAGGCAGGGGCCCAGCGGACAGGCGGGCGGCAGGAGGGAGGTGACAGTGTCCGCATGGAGCCCCGTCCCGTCCCCGTTCCGTCTGCTCGTGCCTCTTGCGGGGCTGGGTGGGATGCCCGGCCCCGCCTCGTCCCCGCCGATCAATTCCAGCTCCATGGGGACAGGCCCGCCACAGCGCCGTGTCCGTGTCCGGTGGTGGACGTGCCAGCCCGCGCTGGCCCCCGGCCCACAGGTACCTGAGCGGGGGAGCTGCAAATTGCCCCGGGCCCCTGGGCTGCTCCCCGCCACCCTCCCTCGGTTCCGAGCTGAGGCTCAGCCCCGCCGTGCTGTGCCCCTCACAGGTCCCCGCGGACGCTCAGCAGCAGCTGGCTTGTTGCCTGAGAGAGTTGCCGAGCACATCCCCTCCGGCTGGGTGGGCTCCCGGCTGGCCAGGGCGGTTGGGGGGAGCCGTGGGGCGGGCTGAGGGCACACGTCCTCTCAGTGTCACCCAGCCCCGGGGCCCTGCTGAATGGAGCCCTCGTCCGGGCACTGACCTGCAGGGAGGCTGCAGCCCCAGGCCCGTGCGTGCATGGCCTGGAGCGAAGCCGGTGACGGCAGCCAGAAGGGCAATACAGGCACTGAACTTGGCGGTACATGACTGCATGGTGTGTGGTGTTCCAGTTAAACCAACCGATAATGCAACCCCAGCATTTTCATTGTCTAGTTATTCCAATCCTTGCTGTAAATGTGCCACATGAATAAAGTTTGGGGGTAAAGGAGCCCGGGCTGTGCCCATGCATGTGCAAGTTTGTATGGCGGGCAGAGGGAGGGGAGTGCTGCTGGGATATGTGGGAGTAGGGTGCTCCCTGGAGTATGGCACATCCACGCTCCCCCTCAAAGGGTTTTGGCTGTGAAAGGATGGTCAAGGTTCCCTGCTGCTGGAGCACTGCCCCACTCTCCAGCATGGGCACTGTGGGTGGGCACCAGCCCCAGCCCCACCTCGGGTTTGCCTGTGCCCCAAGGCAGCTCTGCCCTGAGGATCCCACCAGCCCATCACTGCTGGGCCTTATCCATGGGTGCACCCCATGCAGTTTTCTGCCCAGTGCAGGGTGACAGCCACCACTACCTCCCACTGGCACCTGCCACCCCACTCTGTAGCCTGGCACACCGTACCCACACAGCTGCCAGTGCATTTGGACCATCTTGGCTACAGAATGGAGCCCACGTGGCTCTGCAGGGCCCTGGGGCACCTGCTCTGCCCCATGAGTGCAATGCTATGGGGTGCAGGAGCCATGCCCAGCTGTGCAGGAACCACCACTGCATCCAGGTGCCCAAGCGACCTGCCCTGTGCCACAGTGCCACTGGGGGACAGGGATGCAAGTGTCCAGCTAGCACCGAGTGGGCAGCTCCCAGAGGCAGGGGCAGTCCAGCCCACTTGCTCCATGCAAAGGTCACAGGGGTTTTACCAGTTCCATCTGTGCAGCCCCTGATCAGCTTTATTGACCCTTTCTCAACGGGAGTAGTCTAATTAGTTTTTTATGAAAACTAAGAACTTGGCCTTTGCCCTCTACTCCTGCAGGCGAGAATGTGACTCAGAGGACATTGTCACGGGGGATCGATGATGGCAAGTTACACTTGGAAGGCAGGTGTAGGGGACACAGGGTGGGCAGATGGGCATCAGCCCAGAGCAGGGCTCACAGCCAGGGCCACCAGTGCCCACAGTGGGCAGCCCATAAACCCAGGCCCTTCCAAGGCCCTGCAAAACGGGAGACACAGGAACCAGGGGCCCCTCCCACCACAGGCTGGAGCCTTGGGTGGGGCAGCAGGAGGAGGAACTCTACTGGCAGTGAGCTGGGGACAACAGGAGTGTTTCCAGCAGGGGCAGCACTTGCAGAGTTACTGGAAGAGAGCAGCTACACAAGGGTGGGATGCTGGAAGGAGCTCTCCAGCCTGGTGTGGGCAGCACAGGAGCAGCCTGGCTCAGGACATGGCAGCCACAAAGGCAGCAGGGGCTGCAGCAGCTCCAGCTGTCAGCTGGTGACTGAGGCAGATGGGCTCAGGGACAGCCAGCAGCTCCCAACAGGGTGAGTGCCTGGGACTGGGGTGAGAGAGCTCCATACACCAGGGCTAGTGGCCACAGGGCAGAGCTTTGCACAGCCCTGGGGCAGCTCTCAGCACCTGCTACAAGTGCCTGGAGGCTGCACTGCTCCAGAGGTCAGATGGGGTCAGAACTATGGCCGTGGGCAGGGGAAAGCTCCCACTTTTCTCTGGAGCACTGCAGTGTTTGTCTCAGCAAGGTTCCTGTCCTGTCCCATGGCTGGAAGCAGCCAGCTGTCCCTAGGGGCTCCAGGACAGCCAGCACTGCCCCTGCACCTCCTCATCCTCACCGTCATGGCTTCTTCACCCTCTTGATGGAGAAGGGGCTGGAAGCCAACTCCCTTCACTTCCTCTGCTCTAAAAGGGAGACAGGAAAGAAAAAAAAAATACCAGGAACAGCAGGTGGGAGCACCTGGGTTGTGGCAAACATATTCACCTGTCTCAGAGCCAGCGCCAGGGGTTCAGCATCACTCCAGGCAGTGCCAAATGGACCACACTGCCTGGGTGGAGGCAGAGCCAGCTCTTTGCATGACAGGAGGGACAGAGCTAATCCAGCAGTGACAGGGGGTGGGATGGCACCCTCACAGGGGATATTACTTCCCTCACATGAACAGGGCTTTAGGATGGTCAGGAAGAAGGGGCTCAGCTCTGCAAGAACTCAGTGGCCCCAGGAGCCCTGACCAAGTAAGCCAGCATGCACCAAGCCCTAAGGAGCAGGACACTGAGAGAGGGGCAGAACAGCTCTGTGCTATGGGCAGCTGTGACAGAGATGCTTGACATCGGACAGGGCAGAGCCTGGAAATGCTCCTCTGCCATCCAGACCTGCTCTGATGTGGCCTGGGAGCAAATCAGGAGGCTGACAGAAAACCAGGGCTCCTCAGAAAACCCACCCCTTTTCTGGGCAGTGCACACCAACACGCCTGAACGAGGCTGGCAAGCTCTGGGGAGCTCCCCTGCACAGAGAAGGTTCAGGGCAGCACCCAGCCCTAGGAAAGCCATTGTCACCAGGTGGGACCTTCCCCCTGGTGCAGCCCCATCAGTGCCCTGCAGTGAGACTGTGCCAGTGCCACACGGACCCTGAGCCATGGCAGGATCAGCAGCAGAGCTGGGCTCTGTGTGGGTGCCCCAGGCATGCACAGCTACCGGGTACCCTGAGGGGCACGAGGAGCCAGAGCCCCGCGGCACAAGGCACGGCAGGCGGTGCACAGGGACTGCGGTGCCCCAGAGCCCTCCCCTGCTCCCAAGGCCTCTGAGCCCCTGCCCCAGCCCGCAGGCACCCAGGGACGGACAAGGCAGAGCCATCCCTGCCCATCCCTGCCCATCCCTGCCCATCCCGGCTCCCGGCAGGAGAGCAGAGCTCGTCGTGGGAGGCCCCGCTGCCTCCCTGGCGGGAAGCGGCCCCCAGCTCCCGCCGGGCAGACGGCAAACAGAGCATGGAATTTGCACGGCTGAAAGTTAAATACAACACACACACGGATTTCGTCAGAGGCCCTGGCACCGCTGCCTTCGTGGGATCCGATTAACGGGGAAATAAAAGGGCCAGAGAACCCACACAGCAGAGTGAGCAGATGCCCTATAAAAATCAAATACAGGGTAATCAAGGGGACCGAAAGGTACATTTAAAAAAACAAAAACCCACCCTGGAAACAAAGGAGCTGGGCTTTGTGGCTTTCCTGGGAGGGCTGCAGAATTAATGGGGAAGAGCACATGTGTTTGATAATCTTTATATGGCAAAAGACCCATCTTTCAAATATGTCACAAATTCATATTAATCACCTTCCTATTGCCTTCCGTGGCACAGCTATTCCAGTTGCCTCGGGCAAAATTGGGAACTGTCTGGTTAAAAAAAATGTTTTACATTATAATTTACAAGAGCTTACAAGTCTAGTTTCTTTTAATGGAAAGAACGATTAAAAAAAAGAGAAGAATATATATACACCCTGGTATATATACACTATATATATTAAAATATATATATATAAAAGACAGATATTGTAACTCCATCTGGAAAGAGAGAATGTTTGATCTTAACAATGTAACTTCTAGCTTTCAAACAGGCTCAGAAAACAAGAAGTCAGCAGGAGTTCAGATAAAGGAAGCTTAAAAGTCAAATAATTCTGACTCTGAACCCGAGACTTCTTAGACTCAAGGTCCTTTCCTTTACCCATTAATGGGCTGACTTGTGAGCTCAGGAACAAAGTGCTGCAATGTGAGGATTTCTGAGAGTCACTCATTACAGATCACTGAGTGGAGTCTGAGTTGCGGAAATCAAAGGATCCAATCTGGAGTAACTGGCTGAACTTCTGCTTGGAACTAATTTGTTCCGAGTTCGGCTCACCTTTCACCTCCCAAAGGCCCCGAGTAAAGTCCCCACCGGGGTCAGCCTCAAACAGCACTGGGGGGATCCCAGCTCAGCTTTAATGGTCAGCAATGGGCACTGCAGCCCCTGGGGGAGCGTGGACAGGAACCAGGGGAGCAGGAGAGTGCTGGACACAGCAGGGCAGGACAGCACCAGGCTTCCCACTGCCCCAGGGGCTCTGAGACAGATGCCTGTCCCAGCCTGACTAACACACCCTGCTGCCACGTCCCCCATCCCCACTGCTGGCCAAGCGGGCTGGTGGCAGACAGCTGCTGACAAAACCAGTACCTCAAAAGACCCTGGTGTGCCTTTGCCCATTCATTCCAATTCCTGGAAAGGAATCCAGACATGCCAGGCAGCGCTCAGGACACAGGACTCCTAGTCCTATTCCTGGCTTTGCCACTCACTCCCTCCAACATCTGGAGCAAGATACTTCTCTCCAGGGAAACAAATCTGGCTTCAGGGGAGCAGCTGGTTTGGAGACTGAACTAATCCATGCTTAATCCAACGTGTAGAGTGCCATGGACAGGCAGTGCTAGACAGCACAAAGGGATTCTCCAACTCAGAGGAATTTGAAGGAGGGAGATTAAATGATTCTCCCAAAGGCCCTGGCAGCTCAGTGGCAAAGCACACGCTGGAACTCGGGAGTTGAAGGCTGGCATGGCAGGGTGAAACCACTGCAGCAGGACGAGGGCAGGTGTCGTGGCCAAGCACCCATGGCTGCAGGAGGAGAGGGAAGGAAGGGCCATCCACACCATGTCCTGGCCCTGCTGTCCCCACCACAGCCTGGGACACCTTGGGGCCCTCACTGTGCAGGGTGGGGACCCATGCATGCACCCACCAGCCATTCCCCTTCTCAGTGCTGACCAAGCCCAACCATCTTCCAGAGGCAAATTTCAGCCATGATGCTGGACAAGAGGCACTGGAGCTGCATCTGCCAGCTTTGGGCAGGGCAGGAAGGATCACCAGGACATGACCTCTACTCAGCTCAGCCTGTCTTGGGAAAAGCTGGCTGTGGGCTGCAGGGTGTTGATCTCTCTCTCCCACCACCACATAGCCCAACAATCATAGAAAGGTTCAGGGTAAGCACGCTGCCAAGCCCTGCCTGACTCTCCAAACATATCTGAACCAGGCAGAACATGGTACAGCAGCCCCATTCTCTTCCTCTCCAAAATACCCCTCCAGCTGGGATGTAATTCCCCCCCCTCAAAAGGTAGCAAAAAATGGTCACAGTGTGAATGTGCTTGACCTTTTGTCTTGGACTAATCTAATTGTGTCGTCTTTGTGTAATCAGCCGGTAAAGGTCAGTGCTGTATTTAACATGGGGGCCCTTTAGGTACTGAATTTGCCTTGCAGTGAATTAACTTGATTATATTTCTTTCAAATATGTCAGAGACCAGGTCAGTTTAACCCTCTCTGTGCTGCCTGGGCCCATGCCTTTGTTTCCAATTCCAGGAGGTGGCACCGAGGAACAATGTGGTCAGAAACACACACGTGGGCTCCCTCCTCCTACAGGTATGGCCACCACCACCATCTCTCCCACCTTCCCAACAAGCCAGTTCTCAATGGACACCAACTGTACTGTAAATCAGCCCGAAAAGTTTGCAAACCAGGACACTCCAGACCGCAGGGAGGGAGGGGTGAGATTCCAGATTGAATGCAGTAGGGAAAAAAATAATAATTCAAAAGACTCCTTTACAAACATGAACCTGTCTCAGTGGAACTCTTCCTTACGACTCAACATTGTCACAATCAAATAGGACATTACTCAAGTCCAGGTTAACGTGTCGCCTCTGCCGTTGACAGATAAGGTGTTCTCAATATCCTGCAATACATTATACATTTCAGAAAGTAAAGGTCTGTGCCGCTACCAGGGGCAGTGCGTCGGAGGCGTCGGGGATGCCACGGTGTAGAGATGGGCAGCTTTCATCAGGCAGTTCAGCTCAGCTGTGCCAGGGGACTGCACAGAGGGGAAAGCAGCCTCAGCTGATCCCCAGGCTTACCCTTGGCCCTGAGGCAGTGGTGAGGGGCTGGGCAACCTGCCCTCCTGGAGGCAGGGAGGAGAGGCCGGTGATTCACATCCTGCAGAGGTGCATGCACAGGACATTGCCACAGGGCTTGCACTGGAAGAAGCCCTAGGCCAGGCTTTTCTTTCTTGGCACTGGAAGTAGGGTATAAAAACCCTCCTTTGCTCTTCAAACACCTCTGTCCTTCCCAAGCCTCCTGCTCCAGGCAGGGCTACTGCTTGACTCCAGGGTCTCGGGCAGGTCATGTCTCATCACCTGAAGACTGCTTTCCCCACCTGCTTCCCTCTGCTGAGCAAAATGCCTCAGGTTTGCAGCTGTACCGTTGCTGCCTTAGAACAAGCTCTCATCACCCAAAGCCTCACCGCTTTGGTCCACAGTGGCACCCACACCAAGCCATCTGCCTGCATGCAGGATGTAGAAAGCCCTGCTGACCCCACCTGTAGCACCAAGAACACTGTCCAGCACAGGAGACAAGCCCAGAGAGCAGCACTGGGCCTTGGGGGGGAACAGGCGTGTTCTGCTCCCTCGGACGCGCATGCCTGGAAGGAGAGCAGGGCAGCATCCCCAGCGCTTGTCAGGGCATCTGCGTCGGAGACCTGAGTGCGCCCTGCTCTGCCCCCCCGACCTTCCTCCTCACCGAGTTGGGGGTCAGAGGTGCTCCTACTACATCAATGATCTGGTCCTTGGTATCGCCCTTGCCCTCCTCGATGCCGAGCCCTGTCTGGCCATCTGGATGGGCGCCTTCCACGCTGAGGGGGCCGATGCTCCCAGCCTTGGCCAGGGCCTCGTAGCGGTGCCGTAGCATCTGCAGCTCGTACTCGCAGTTGGCAAAGGCTTGTTTCAGCTCGTACAGCAGCACCAGGTCGCTCCGCAGCTCGTTGAACATCTGTACAATCTCCTCTGTGGGCATAGGGTTAAGATCTAGGGAGAAAAACACCGCCTGTTAAACACCCAGACCTACAGCCCTACAATGAAAAATCCCTATAAAGGTCTCGGCTGCTGTTTCATTTCCACAGAGATACACCAGGAGCCTCGCTCCAATAACATGGATCAGTAGCAACTGCTATCCCTAAGGGCTGCACTCCTATTTCTCAGGCTGTCCTTTGGTTCTGACCAAGGACTAAGGGTGAACCTGCAAAGTCCAGGACTCAGCAAGGGAAGGATGATGGAAGACCAGATGATTGAATCTTGCCACCCACCAAGTCACATGAAGACAGCTCTGTCTTGCAGAGTTTGGATCCACACTGCTGCAAAGGGCAGAAGAGCTCCTGCTGCTACCTACACCTTCACCAACATCAGGTGGACAGGCTCAGTTCTGTTGCCTCTCTTATTGCTCCTCCCAGGGCAGGTCCAAGGCAGAGAACTGCTCTGCTGCTGTGTTACAGACTTGTTTGTAGCAGCAGCTACCTTGCATTCTGCTGCACCCCACCATGCACACACACAGAGCCAGGAAGAGCTGCAAGTTCTGCAGAAGGAAAGGATGAAGCTCTGTGTGTTTGTCCTGATACACAGCAGTGGCCCCTGTCTGCAGGGCTGCCCACCTGACCCCCTTCCTGCTGGCATTGGGTTCACCCCCACAAAGCCCAGGTGTGGTTCTGCACTCTAAGGTACAGCAGGGCCGAAGCCACAAGAGACCCTCAAGATATGTGAGTTCTGTGAGGCAGGAGTGGGGAGTCAGGAACCCCTCCTTACCCTCATGGAAAGTGAGCTCCAAGAAGCACTCGCATGCTTCCCTCAGGCTTCCCCAGCAAGCACAAACAGCAACTCCCTTAGTTCTACAGCAGAAAGAGGAAACCATCCTGGCTGAGCCACTTTCACCAGCCACAGGAGGCCTTCGGAATGGCACAGTCTCTGAGACAACATATCAAGCCACAAACCAGTTGGCCCAAAAAACTCACAAGACTTAACAGAAGTCAGTGCTGGAAACAGGCTCAGTAATCTCCTGTAAATCATTAACAAGGCTTCTATTTTTCTATTTTTCTCTTTTCCTACCTTTAAATGTCTCTCTAGCCACAGTGGGGGAGGGAAAGGAGCATCAGGTGTCTAATCAAGAGACACTGCATGCTGGGACCTGTAATACCTGCAAACTGTCCCCACTGCATGGAGAGCAGCCGCTGGCCACAGGCTGCACTTCTCCCCCTCTAGCCACGAGCAGGTATTGTACATGTTAAGTGAACCCTTCTTTCAGCTGCTTAGGCACTCGAGTTCAAGAGTGAGGGATGTGTGTTTACTCGCCTTTCAGCAGAGATGCTCCAGATTTTCACACAGCATGCAACCTATAAAGGGGGGGATGAACAGTCCCAGATGCATTTTGGACTTGCCACCGTGAGCAGTAAATTAAGAGGAAATGAAGCTTAAAAGCAAGACAGGGCAGCCCTGAACAATGCGCACGCCGTGGTCACTAACACACTTAGAAGTAGCTCTCCTGGCAAGGCTGAGATTTGCCTTCCTAATACTGTGCTGCCTCTCTTGATGGTTAAAAAGGCCCAAACAAGAGAGAAACAAAGGCTCTTTTAAAAGATTTTTCTACTGGGAGGAAAAAAAAAAAACCCTGTGCATCTTGTTCTGGCTTTTACCCTCTCTTTTTTTTTTTAAACACATAAAATATTTTAAAAACCATTCACATACTGTTATTCAAGAAACTGGCTGTATTACTAGGGGAAAAAATAGCCCATCTCGAGAACAAAGGCTAGCTCTGTGTGTCTCTTTCTCTCTCGCGTGCCCCCTTTACTCACCTACTCCGAGTTCCATCAGCATCTGCTCCAGGGCTTTAATCTTCTTCTGTCCCACCGAGCTTGGCAGTTTCATCTGGAACACAAAGGTAACAGAGCCACACAGCTCAGAGATAGCCCTCACTCACAGCCGTCTAGTTCAAAAGGCAAGAGAGCTTTTCTTTTTATAGTGCAGGGGGAACAAAAAAAAGAAAGGGAGAGAAAGGAAAATCAAGTGGTAAGAGAGGGAGACAGGGGCTGAAAGTTTTCAGACTAGGTCTGAGGGCAGGTATTGAAAAGCCCGGTCGTGAGGGCTTTTATTTTCTCTCTCGTGTGTGTGCAAGACACGCTGTTTTACAGTTTCCATGTGTCACTGAATTAACAACAAAAGTTCTTCTTGGCTTCAAACCCTCTCCCGCGGTGCCCAGCCCATCAAAGGGCTCATTTACACAGCGGCTAATGTGCAATGCTGCCCTACTTTATTCGCTTTAGCCGGCCTGATTAGACTCATGCGCTAACAGACTCACTTCTCCTTTTACCTGCTGAGCCCCAGACCTGTGGGATTCATTTACAGAGCAGGCTTTGTAACAAAGGGGAGAGACAGAGAGAGCACAGTTACTTGACTGGCGGAAGTGTGCACACACATTTACATCGGAGCTAAGGGGCTAGGTGAGAGAGGAAGCATCAGATGTGAGCTATGAAAGGGAATTGGAGCTGGCCAGGAGAGGAAGAACGCACACACTTAGCAGGGTCCTTCCTCTGCATTCATTTGGGCTCTAGCAGGAGTGCTAGCTGCTCAGACCAAGCATTTATTAGATTACCAGCAGCACAAATGCAGCTGGCACAATATGGCAGGGAGAACAGGTTTCCAAGCCCCACAGACATATTCAAGAAAAAATGAAAGCACTTGGCTAGGCTAGAAGACACACCAGGAAAGAAATGGTTCTCAATACTGCATTGTCAAACACCCTTCTGCACAGGCACAGGCTGCCCTTCCACATCCAGCCCTGCAAAGGTGACCTCACACCTCAACCTGGGGATCCCAATCTCCAACCCAAATTGCCCAGCAGGCCACGGAGCAGCCAGGAGGCAGGAGCATCCTGCAGCCATCCTGCACACACCACTCACTGACCAGGGGCCCAAACCTCAGCTGCGAGTCCCCCAGCCACGAGTCTGCAATGTGGCAGGGAATGACCTGAAGGAAGGAACATTATTCACCCCACCTTAAAAGTGGCCTCTGAGGAGAGCTCACTGGGAGGGCCTGTGGTCACCTTACTTGCCATAAGCCACAGGCTGAAGTTGCCCAAAGCAGGCAGCCCAACATCAGTCTCCCAATTAGACCCATTGCTTCCAATGTTCTCTGCCCCAACACAAAAATGCCAAGAGGCTCCACCTGGAACTTCCTAATTCCTCTGAATGCAGGAGCACTGCATGCACACACACATCCCCAAATAGTGAGAGCTCTAACTTAACTCAGCTATGGCTGTTAAGTTAGAGCTGCTCCACAACACCAGTGTAGGACCTGTGTAGGACCAGAAGAATCCTGCCTTCTCCACAACATCACTTCAGCCAAGACACCAGAGTATGGATGCCATGGAGCACCCCAGGGGAATGGGCCTTTCACAGTATATGCTGAGAAGCACCAGGTCCTTTTTGACAGATATTAGCACTCCAGCAAAGGACCAATAGGATTATTAGGAGATGATTTCTAAGAAACCATCCTGCCCCTGCCTTTTTTTTTTTACCCCAAAGGTCTTTGGCTTAGTGCTGAGGTTTCTGCACAGCAGTCAATTTCATACTTCTTTCCTACTTGTAAAGAAACCAATTCTTTGCAGTTCACCACAAAATGATTGTTTTAGCAGAAGAAAGGCTGTCAAAGTTATCACGTATTTGGATTTCAGTCAAGTCCTCATCCCAGAGTCTCAACTTGAGCAGAACCTCACTGAAAGAGGTCTTCTGAGGAGCTCTCCTGCACAGATTACCTGCACAGGCTCTGCTGAAAAGGAGAGGGTAGAGCCCTAAGATAAGGCAGCCCAGAGCACTGGGACAGGAGATGTTCTGTTTATTCCATGGGTGCCACTGCAGCTAGCAGCAGGAGGCCAAGGAAGAAAAGGTCACTTTGCACAGCTCAGCAGAAGACTGAGTAGTCAGTCTAGAACATCTGGAAGATATCCCTGAAAGCAAGAGGATTCAGCCCAAAGAATTGTTCTGTGCCATGAGGAATCACACAGAACATTTAAATGGGTGACATACCCAAATCTGCCTCAGCTTGGGGATGTAAGGGCTGACCTAGTTAGAAGCGCTACCCTTAATCTGGGGGACACAACAAGCCCAGCATCTCCTCACTGAAAAGCTTGTGGACACACAACATTTGTGTGACTATCACAGCCCTGAGAGTGTCCTCACTCCTGCCCCAACACCAGACATTGAAGCCTTTTTAGCCAAAGACAGGATTCCCTTCTGTTAATTTCCTTTCTGGCAAAAGCACGCTGGGCACCAAGCCAGCTTCAGGAACAAAGGACAAGAAAAGTTCATCCTTGGCTAGGCTAGGTAGACAGACAGGAGCTCTTGGTTTGTTGGTCAGAGGAAAAACACAAGCTTTCCTCCTGGAGGCCTCCACTAAGCAAAGCCTTCAGCTGTGATGTTGTGCACATCTGGATCATGTCCCACACTGACACTCCTGAAGATTAGGAGATGGAGCAGGGAGAGGCAGGACAAATTAATTTAACTTCAAAGAAAGGAACACTTAAGATGCTGAGGAAGAGTAGGACTGTGAGTTTAGTTTAAAACCACATCAATTAAGCTTCCTGTTAATTCAGGCAGGAGGATCTGGCCTGCAAACAGGAAGGCTTCATTGGTTTCTCAAAGCAAGAGTATATTTTAATTTTACCATCATTAAGAAAATGTTATGATTTATGTGGCTGCTGTCGGACTAATATCTTTAGAATTTAGCTGGCTAAGCCAATTCATCTCTAAGACTGATGAAGGCTGATTGCTCTCTATGCAAAATGTATTAAAACTAAATGAGCAGTCTATTACTCAAACGCTGCTGATAATCTGTTAGCCAAGGTCCGTTAGCTGGGCTGCCTTGTTGCAAGGGAGAAGTCTTCATGCTCTGTACAGCTCTGGTAAGACCAAGCTTACATCAGAAAGCCTTCTTTGTTTTGGTCTTTCAAGCAGATATGCAGGGAAGCAGCACGGTGCTGGAAGTGGTGCTCACTTGCCCCTCATTCCCAAGGAATAAAGCGATCTGCAGGGGCCACAAGTGCCAGCCAGCAGCCCAGAGAAGAGCCCTCTGGCTCATGATGTCTGCACTGGGAGATGTGGTTTCTGTGGGCCATATCTCTGCATTAATGAAAGCACCCCTTCAGGCAACCTCACTGCTGACACCACAGCTCCTGGGATGTTCTTGGTGTTGTCATGGATGGAGGCCTCCACAGGGGCTGAGGAAAATTATGTTCCTCTGAGAACTCCAGTGAGCAACCACAGCTTCTGAGGTGAATGGCATTTGCCCTTTTCTTTCCTTCCTCATAGCAGACTATTATTGTTATTTATTATCTTTAAAGTCCCCATATAATAATAATACCTGGGAAACAGATTGCTCCCGTCAGAAAACTGATTAGCTGGGATTTTTGAGGTTACTATATTTTGGATGCTCTTCTCCTTTGACAGCCTCTCCCTACAGCCCTCTTTGCAACACTAGCCTGTGCTTATAATTACACCAACATCACTTTTGATTTAAGGACTGTAATCCTTTGTCCTTGCTATAAACAACCTGCATTAAACACACGAACTGCGTGTACCAAGAGAAAAATAAAGAGCTACAGAAAATTGTGAGTCAACACCACAAAGCCACAGTACCAGAGCCTGCCTGGGATACACAGCCTCTGCTGGAATGCATTTGGTCTGGGAATACAGGGCACTGACCTGTATTGGGTCATGCAGTTTAAAAAGATCAGACCAGAGCAGCCACCACACCTTCACAGCAAGGGCTGGGACTGGAGTGGACTCTCTGCAGCTCAATTTCTCTACAGGATCTCACCATGGATTACCCTTGAGGTTTTGCATGATACAGGGTTTTTATTTAATGTTCGAGGCATTTTGCCAACAAAACCTTGCTAATTCACACTAATGACTAGGAGACCTACTGCAAATTAATTGCTAATTGGCAAAATTCATTAAATTAACAAACAGGATAAGAAATAACTGAAGATATAGCCTCCCCAAACAGACTTGGTTCATTTATTTCTGTGTGCCATTCAGTTTTCATGATTTATGCTAATACTTTTAAGCATAGTTGTAAATGTATTTGAATCTATTTTAGTAGAGTAATGAAGTCTAAATAATAGCAGAGCTTGCAACACAGTCCTGTTGTGTCTCACAGCATCACCACCTGGCAGGTAGAGGCTGTCATGGGGATCTGCAGTAGGAATGGAAGAGGTCTGCAGGACCTACAGATTCAGTCAGGGCCTTGTGAGTGATTGTATTTGTGTGGTCATCTTAAATGTCCTGCTCTCAATCCATCACTTTCCACATAAATGCTCCTTTTCTGATGCTCCCAATTTCCCACTCCTCCCCAAAAAAATCTTCTTCTGTGCTGAAACCTTTTGTTTGGTCTACCACCAAAATACAAGGTTTTTAAAATTAATCAGTGGTTATTTAAATATTTCACATGAACCCTCCCTGATGCTGCACTTCATTTTAATTCAATTTTAAGGTAAGTTTTTTCCTAAAATCAGCCTTCCCCAATCCTAAACAATATAACTGTCCTAAAACATTAACCCTAAAATCTCCACACATCTGACCTATGCCTGTACAGCCTGTACAGCTGTACCCGTGGTTTTATGCACCAGCACCAGTAACAGTATTGTTCAGCATTATAATACAGCTCACTGACATTGAAAACCACCTTCCTTATGGATTTCAGCAGCAAGAAAACTTTCTCATTAGGCACTTTCTTCATGGATATCTTTAGAGTACTGAATGGTTTAGTGGATTTCCAGGAAGGAGTGCTAAAGTTTCAGATGAATAATGTTTTTTGCATTTTCTGCCTGAAGGTCAAACATTCCTGAGTTGCATGGCTCTACTCTGCTGGAGCAGAGAGCCTCCACTCCTGTACAGTTTTAAGACCCAAGGAAGGAAAGAACCATATTAAGTACTTTAGTCTTAGAGCTCTGGAATTTGAAAAACCTCAGCTGAAAAATTCAGTTTTAGATATGAACTTGTACATTTCTGAAATTCTGAAGTGCTTCACTGCATGGAACTGAAGGGCTGCAGAAGAAAGAACTGCACAGGATATTTTTACTGGGGGTATTTTATGCTAAAAGTACATTACCAGAATGACACTACAGTAGTTTGTTTTAAGCAGATCTGCAGATTCCCAGTAAGTCCTACCCCTGCTCTCACTACAGACAAAGACCAAGCTGAGACCTGCAGAAAATGGAAATGGCTGCAGCCTCTGACAGAAAGAAACCAAGAGCACAGCAGTGTGTGCTGTGATTGCAGGGAGGACCCTAAGACTGGCCACAGGAGGGGGAATTCCAAGGACACTCCACCATAGTACAAGAACATTATGTAAACTTCCAGATCAGACACAGCAAAGTGTAGCAACACATGCATCTAGTCTTGAATTGATGCTTTTCTCTTAAATAATTTAAGTGAATCTCCACTTACACAAATACCAACAACAGAGTGACTAATTGCAGTCCAATCATTATATTGGTTACACTAATGAAAGAAAAAAGTGATATATATGGAGCTCTGCACACAATGAAACTGGCTGATGAATGACACCCCAGACTGTCTCACTAGAGCCACACAAAGATACTAAAAGCTTCTCAAATCCAGGACTGACAAAGCTCCCTGAGGCCTCATACTGCATGGACACTGTTTGGTACTGGATGTTTCAACAGAAGCAGCGACGTGGAGTGTCCTTTCCAGAACTGCAATTTATTTTAAAGATCCCACTCCTGGACCCAGAGTGATCCCACTCCTGTAGCCAGAGTGCTCTCCTTATACCCAAGAACCTACTAAGGCTTTGGTCCAGATGCTCTCCTACATCAATAACCTCCACAAAAAAGGTGATGGATGGATTTTCTTTCAGCAATTTAACATCAAGTGCCTTTCAGTTTAGCTAAACACAAGAATGGAGGAAAAGGCATGTTGGATTCACCTTCTCTAGTTCATTCAAGATTTTGTATCCTTTGCAGTTCTCTCTAAAAATAAATACACCAATATTTTCATCTTATTTCATTCTCTACAGACAGGAGTTTGATTAGGAAATGCACCAGCACTCTCTTGGCCCTAATTAAAGGGCATATAGTACAACAAATAGATGGCAATGCCACAACATGAATTCGATGCAGCCTGCATCATTTCTTCATAAGTTTTATTCACAGAAATGAGAGAACTACTTCCCTTCTACACCTGTCAGACTCCCTGTGGAAATTACTCCCAGCCACTCTCTTGAAGAGTGCAAAACATACAACTTCACTAATGAAAAATTGCTAGCAGAAGCAACAAGCACATCTCAGCTAACTAATCCATGGGATGTTCAGACCTGGAAACATAAACTTTCCCCACCTAATAGGGGCGTGCTGATCTCCATGAGATTGATGTCAGAACGCCTTGGAGTGCAATCAATACAAAGCAAATAAATAATTAATTGCTTCAAGTAATTAAATTTATCAAATCCAAATAAGAATAACTGGTATTTTATGGAACTGCTTTCAAAAGCTGAACCTCTGAAGGGACAGTATTGATCACAGGAGGACAGACAGATGTGTCACATGCTCACTGCCAATGAAGTCTGGGTTTGCATTAATGACAGGGAAGGAACAGAAGCCAGGAGCCTCCAGTGCAGGGTAAACAGCCAGCGTGCTTGGCCATGTAATTATTGGTCAGACCAAATACAGAGAATGAACATGTCTAAACACATACATACAACCCATCTTCCTCCAGAAATATCATTCACCTTGGACTTGCAGGAAGCACTTAGTTCTCACTCCAAGAAAAAAAAAATGGAAGAACTCACACACATGCTTCCCCACACAACCACAGTAAATTCTTATTCATTAATCAGTGCTAAAAAAGTGCTCAGAAGGCTACTAAACATTTAAAAGCTGGTGAGTGTGAATTTTTGAATCAATGGGTACTAAAGCTCTACTTGTAATTTTCCTTCCTTTATTTCTTTCTTAATTTGTTCAACTGGCAAAGGTCGACAAGATCCCAGTTAAGCAGATGGAGTCAGGCTGCTGGCTGGAAGCCTTTTCTGAGGGGAGGAGGCCAGCTTTGAATGACTAAGCTGGAGCATCCCTCAATCCTTCCTGCAGACTGAGAATTCTACAAACATCTTCTCATCACAAGGTTTCGTTTTGTTTCCAGATGAGACACCACTTAAATCAATTCTCTTCCAGTTCCTTTGCTTCCAAACCCATGAGAACTGAGCAAGGACACAGACATACACCTCAACATGCAGGAGTGGGTACAAACATCCACCCTTTCCCATGCATCATCTTCTTTCTTAAACCACTGCTGCAACAATTCAACAGCATTACCAAAATTGTAAGTTAAAATCCACTGACAGAGCTGAGAGAGAACTTAAAACACACTGCAGAGATGTTAAATATGGCAAAGTCAAGTGCTCTGAACACAACAAAGGTTAAATTTAAAAGAAAGCTGAACATACATGGTACAGAAACACTGTGATGAAATCAGAACAAACTCAGTTCTGCCATACTGAAGCAGCATCATGCCCAGATAACAAACATGAGGTTACTGTTTGTTTGTCTGGATCCTGGAAAAGATCCAAGTTCAACAGCTCCCATCTTCCTTTCCTTCAGGCAGACCCACAGCAAAGCATTCCCTTCTCATAGCTCCCTGCTTTCCCTTTAGTCTTTTCTTCACCTTTCCCTGTTCAAATTCCCTACACATCTCTCTTTTCCTCTGGCTCTTTGGCTGTCTGACCTCCCAGCTGAGCAGAGCTGGTACAACAGGAAGTTTTCCAGAAGCAATGCTTAGGATTAATAACACACTTCTGATGCTATTTTCATAACACTGTTTTACTAACATCAAATGCAAAGATCTAAAATTCTTTTCAAGAAACTCTTAGAAGGCTCACCCCTCTCCAAACATCTGCTACTGCCTCCTGTTCTCAGTGGCACCAAGGCAATACACTGCCTTGAATTAAGAGGGAGCTTTTCATAATGCCCAGCTTGCCACTGCCTTAGAGAAACGTGCAGTCTGTGCTGTCAGGAGGCAGAGGGAAATCCCAAGCAGAGCAAGGGCACGGGGGCTGTGGCCTCCTTTGCCTGTGGCCACAGTGCCATGGAGAACAATGGGACACTGAGGCCAGTCTGATAGCAGCCAGCTTGTCCAAGTCCCTGCAGAAGATTACTCTTCAGCGTCTGCTGAAGGAGAAACTTTCAGTTATGAAGAATAATGGCTCTAAGTGACCATTAATCCTCACAGGGGGAGAAAAAAACAGTCCTCAAATTCAGCCTGTCCATAAGATTGTGTAAGCTGTAATGACAGGGAATTTGAAGAGCCATGGCTATTGTCACAAAAACTACTGGGAACAAATTAAGTTGAATGCGGATTCCTAACTTTTTCTTCAAGGACTCATTTCTATAAATTAATTTTAACTCAGATTTCAGACTAATTGTAAATCCTCAGGAAAAAAAAAATCTCTAATCAAAGAGTAAGTGCTATTATCCTGGGGATGATATGGTACATTTTTCACACATGACAGAGGTTGAGCCCTGATCTCACTGCAAAATCCAACTTCACCTAACCACGAAAGGCATAAAGCACAGTAGCAAAGTATGAAACAAAGGAGGAAAACAGAAGCCTTTAGGTGAGGAACTCTTGAGGTCTTCAGGCAAAAAGAACTTACTGCAGGAAAGAACAAGCTTTTAGAAATCATTTTTCAATGTGCTAAGGGCAAAACATCTTATGCTGGATGTTGCCAGAGTATGAATTTCCAGCACTTCATTCCAATTCCTCACTTAGTCCTAGTCAGCCTCCACCCTGATCAATTCCACATCACTGGAGATCAGAGGGTTTACCATATAAATCCCACAAGTAAAATAATTTGGATTAGCATGGACTGTCAACTTCATAACAGTTGGCACTTCAGCACCTCTTGCCAGTTCAAAAGGCCTGTACTGACCTCATGTAATTAATTCTCCCCATCATGCATCTCTGAAGCAAGTGAGTCTCATAGCTTCCATTTTAAAAACAGGGAAGGCTTGGATAAGGAAGCCAGGTGACTGGCTAAAAGCCACAAATGAATTCATTTTTCTGGCTTAGAGGTAGGTTTCACACTTCCAAACAGCAAGGTGCTGTTTTTTCACCTAGATCAGTGATGAACCATCTTTTTAACTCACAAACCACTGGCAATCCTAAGAACAGCATTTATCTCCTTAAAAATTTCAAGAAGAACATAGAAAGTTGCTCTAGGTCACTCCAGGAGCTTGGACACTGCAGGCTAAGAGTTGCTGAATCAGACTGCCATGCCTCAGCTTAACACTGCATCTTGTGAGCATGAGGGAACAGATAAAAGCAAGTAGCACCCATTTTCATGAAGGCTGGGATTTGAATTGCCTGTTTGGCACACAAAAAGGCTGCTGGCTTTGCCAGATGGTTCCATCACTGATACATTATTGCTCAGCTTCTCTTCCAGAGGGGGTAAAAAAAAATAGAAAAGATCAACCATTACTTATTAGTTTTCAAAATCCAAATCAATCTCCATAAATTACTCTATTTATCTTAGTGCTGGAGAACACATCTGCCACGTCTCAATAAATCTCAACACCTGCACTGCAATCTTGCTTATCTCTGGACTGTGACTTCCTCAAGGCTGTAGCCCCTCACTCAAACACTTATCCTGCAGATGGTGGCACTGGTACACTGAAGGGGCCCCCCAGCAGTGGCCCTGCTGAGGCATCCCACCTCTAACACACACATGCACCAGTACATCAAAGCAGCATTATCCCAAACACATTTCTATTAACAGCCAGCAAGATCTGCAACCAGTCTGATATCAAAAGAGCATTCCATAAAAACTGTCATTTAAATTTACTGTGCCAAGTGAGGATGCCAGGCAAGGAATGTACTCATCCAACTTTGCTATAATAAAGCAATTTAAAATCCTTTTTTTTTTTTTTTTTTTTTTTTTTTTTTTTTTTTTTTTTTGCTAGGAAAAAAGCAAAAAGTACTTGTACAGGCACACAGGATTTTGATATCAAAACTTCTCTGAAAACATTCAGTTGACCCAGCAGGTTTAAGTTACTTGATATCCCAAAACCTGTGGCAAAGAGGCAGGGGTCAAGTCTTGCTGATATATGAAAGCAATACAAAAACAGCAAAAAAGTTCTTTACTCAGGAGTATCTCTGCAACAGACTGAACACGGGGGGTTTAAAAAAAATCTTCTAAGATAATGTAAATAGAAAAGCTAAAAATTCTACATGTTTATGTGTTTCTGGCTTTTTTCAAGATACAACCTGAACATGCAGTCCTTAATCATCTTAACTAGATGATTTTTAAGGTCCTTTCCGGCTCAAACCAATCCAAAAGAACCTCTCAGCTAGCAACACACATGCTCCAAGAGGCCCATTAGTTCTGGCTGTGAGCTCTGTTTGGACTAGAGAGCTCCATTTGGTTGTGTCACAGGTGTCTAACAGCAGAGCAGGCACATTAGTGACAAACACCAGCAAGTTCAGGTGCCTCTGCAAGGCAATGAGTTGGCTTCCACAGAGCCAGCATTCCAGGTTTCTGAGTCTCCACATTTATAGAATTCCTTTCTTATTTTAGAGGCAAGAACTCGACTTTCTTTAGCTATAAAAGGATGAGGAGAGAGGGAGGCAAAGTGAAAGACATTAACAGAGGTCCCATGGGAACAGGACAAGAGCCTACCCTCTGGCTCCGCAGCGTGACACCTGCAGATTTGAAGTCAGGAAACTTGATGCCAGCAGTCTCAGGAACAGCCTGAAAGAGATTGAAACAGGATGTGTTGATGGAGGAAACACAAGAAACACAACATTTCATATAGAGGCTATCTGAAGGGGAAACACCATTTCCTATGACAGAGAACCACCTGCCACGGCCACACGTCAGAGCTGAGGCAAGAGGAAAATCCCAGACAACAGGATTCAGTGGGAAAATCCCAAGCAATTCATTGAGAAAACTACTCAAGGCATCTTTGGAAAGCTCAAACATTTTTGGTCAGTTGGTTTAAATGCGCTGCTCTGCACAGGGACTTACATCCACCCACACAGAAACCCTGACTCCACATGGTAGTTATACATATTTGCACAGTATCATCCTCATCCAAATTTGACCCATTTCACTGATCAAAACAGCCCAGGACTTCCCTAAATCTTGCCTTTTGACTGTAAATTCTCAAAGGAATGAGCTGAGAAACCTCTGATCTGTACAGACCTGAGGCCACTAATGAGGATGCAAGGACTGCCCCCTCCCAGGGAGGCCTGCTGTTCATACGTGTTTTGCCATTTGTCCACACATTAGACAGTTTTATTTCTTTCTTCATATTTTAAGTACAGCATTAAAATGCAGCAAACTTCCATGTTTCTGCTGCTAACAGTGGAGCATATAGTTGCATTTCAATGAAATGGAAAAAAATAAATACAATCCCTTAAAAATCTATGCTGATGAGGAAAGCAAAAGGTGAGCAGATTTTTAAAATACTAAACCAGGCTATCTGTGCAGTGAATGGTTTGGGTTCCCCTGAGTGGATCAGCAATACTTATGATTCAAGCTAAGAATAGCCACAACCTCTGCAAAACACATGCACAATTGTGTTTTTCCAAAAGCAAGTCAACTCAAATCTCCCCATTTCTTTGGAAACAGCATTTGCCTTGCTGTACCCAGATTTCTCTGCAGAGAGGCTCTGCAGCTTGCTCTTTCTTTGTTCCAGACAGAGCTGAGACAGCCAGGACTGCCCCAAGATCATAAGAGATGCTGAAGGACAGTGACTCAATTTCTCAAGTTCCCTGCCAATAACTCTCACATCCCCATCAGCTATCTCTAGGTCTTGGTCTTGAGGTGGCACCCTGCAAACCACTCTGCATGGTCAGGCATTAAGATTATTTCAGTTATCTGCTGTCTGTCCAATAAAGAGAGGACCTGGGAAAAGACTCCTACACACGGCCATGAAGGAAAAAGTATTCTCTAACTACCAATAGGGCTAATGAACTTGTAGAGATCACTTTGATCTTTGGTAGGATACAGCCTCCCTGCTTGCCTTATTAGAGACAAACAAGGCTGCAATCAAAAACCAATCCTGTCTGCTTCCTTTGCACAAAGGCTGGCTTCCAAACTCCCTGAACTCTGCCCCTCAGCTTGTTGCTGAACACCCTGACACAAGCAGTGTGGGGAAATCAGCATCACTGCCTCAGCCAAGCCAACTCTGACTTGCATTCAGCAATAAGCAATTAAATGGGTTCTTTTGCCTCATGTGCCTGTACAGCCTGTACATGCTGTAAACGCTTCAACCTCAATTGACTCTTTGCTAAATGATTTTCCTTTGTTGAAATGATGCTGATGCAGCTCCCGATTCAAATTCTTAGTTAAAATGCCATTTTTTTCTTAACATTTCCTGGCTATAGTTGGTAATTGACTCCTAATGGACTCTGTCATGGATGAAATGATGCTACTGCAACAACAGAAACTGCTTCTCTGCCCACCCTGGTGTGCCTATGCACTACATGCCTGCAGACAGGTCCTAGACAACGTTTAGGGGTGAACTCCCTTGCCTTGGCACCCTCAGCATCTTTCCAGTCCCATTCTCTAGCCCCCTTTTGTTCATTCCCACCAGTGACAAACTGCTTTCTTCATGGGAGATATGCCAACCATGGCTGAGCTTTCCCAGAACAACCCTTTGGGGAATTCAATGCAAAAGGTGCCCAGTGGTATTATACTCATCACACAGCAGGGACACACACAGGACGTGACACACCAAAAGAGTGTTTTGAGCAAGTGGTGGCCATTAGGCACACTTCAAGCAATAACTGTCTAGAATTCACTGCTTCTCCCCGCTCTCTGTACAGAACTTTTTGGAGAAAAATTACTCAAGTACTCTCTGTTCACAAGGTGAAGGGACAAGAATTCTGAGGGACTCACTGGAAACATCTGAGATTTTTTTAACAGCCCTTTCCTACTGAAGGTGCTGAATTTAGATCAGTCCATGCTGTCCACCTCTTTCCAGTAAGGGAAGCTGAGGTAGCACCAAATGTGAAGTGAAAGCTGTGTTCTGGGCTCCTTAGAATGCAGCTCAGCTCATGGAGAAATAGCCAACAGCTCCCAGAATACAAGAGTCCCACAGCAAGGCTGCTCTGATCACAACTGAGGATCAGGAGAGAGGCATAGCTTGGGGAGATGCTGCTGAGATCCAGGAGCTGGGGACAAAAGGAAAACTTGAACTAGAAAAATAAGGCAGGTGAAAGACAATGGCTTTGTGGGCCAACCCTACACAGCAGCAACAGAGTACACTTGGAAGAAGCAGGAAGACATGCTCCTCCCTGCCATGATGCATTAACAGCTGGCATTATTTCATCCCTTTTCTCAGGCAGGGAAAGATAAACAGGACTTAAACCAGCATTTTTCAAATGGGAGAGAGACTGAGAGCACACCAGGGGATTCAGACAATGGCTGCCTTACACCAATCTGCCTTCCAAAGATGTAACCAAAAAACATGTGCCAGAAGGCAGCCAGCAGTTACTCCTATCACCCAGAAAGGGCCTGATCCCCACAGGACTGCTGCAGAAAACGTTACCCAGCCAGAGCATAAACAGGGTAAAGGGGAAAAAAAAGAAAGATAAATGTTTACAGGCTTCTCTGTCTCCTTCTTCTGTGGCAGCTTCTTCTTGGGAGCCTTGCGCTCAGCACGCCTCTGCTCAGTGGTGGTGTCGGCAGCTGTGATGAGCTTCTGCAGGTCTTGGGTTCTCTTTTCTCTCTCTTTCTTCCTGGTTTCAATTTTACGGAGCTCCTGGATGAGGTATTCTTCTTCTGCCACCTGCAGAGCAGAGCGCGTCAGGGCAGTCAGAGAGCAGAGGAGGCCTGGCAAGGCAAGGGGGCCCTCTACCGACAGCAGCTCTGCCCTGGGCCAGCCCGGGAATGATTTCATGCTCCTGCCTAACTTCTTGGATTTGTAGAGCACGTTACACTCCATAACCTTACCCTGCACCCACGGCAATGCCACTCTACAGTCTGGCAAGTACTGCACCACAACCTTTATGATGCACCCTTCAACAATCCATAAATTACTAATCCCATTTTCCAGAGATCAAAAGCACAGAAGGGTTAAAAAGCCCAAATGTGCTGTGGTTGTAAATACAGTGTTGTGAAAAGAAAAAAACTCCCCGCCCCAGTCATAGCATATAGAACCTAGAGCAGCTATGCCTAGTTCTCACACCTATCAGTGGGGTGAAGAAGCAGAGTAAGTCACATATGAACTTGTCCTTGGGGGGAACTAACTGAAAACTGAAACTGATGCTCTCCCCCAGCCTATGGAGAACACACTTTCTTAATCTCTGAACTGTAGGACCCTCAAATAGCTTCAACATAGAGAAGAACTAAGCATGTAGATTTAGTCTTTGATGCTTTCTGGAAAGATTTCTACTCTCAGATAAAAAATTCTCTCTCCACGAGACTCTGGTATACTCATAACAACACTGAGAATTTGCTTCTATCAGAGGACTAATACAGTCAGTGTCACTGAGAAGGTCAGACCATTACTCTGTTCATGTAGACCTTTCTCCTGGATAGTCAGGTTTCTCAATGATTGTCCTTTTAAACTCCTTAAAGGGACATTAACCCAACAACAAAAGCTGTACCCAGGTGTTGCTTTTTTCTTGTCCAGCCCTTCTTTACCTTTCCCACCCTCTGGCCTGCATCATACACCTCCTGATTCAACTTATCAATCTCCTGGAGAAGTGATGCTCTCTTCCCCAAGTTACCTGCTCTGGTGTCCTATTGTAAAGCCTTTCCAGCTGTTCCTTCCTTCGTCTCTCATGGCCAGCATCAAAGACTGGGATTTTTAGGTCTGTGCCGGGAGCTGCACGAATGTTTGCCAGCTTGGCACAAATGTGGTAATACCGTTCCTTCAGATCCTCCACTGACCTTTTCTGTGGAAGACATCACAGGATGACAACATTATGGAAGAACTAAGCAAAACCTTGTGCAGTAGCCACCGAAGGACCACAAGGATGTCCCATACAGTACAAGAGACAGTGCCTGGGAAGGCCTAGAGGGACCCTTGCAGTGCCAGGGGAAGGACGAGCTTCTCAGTGAGCTGCATGAATTAACTGCCAGAGTTTACAGCTACTGCTCTAAAAATACCCACCAAAAGATTCAACAGTGCTAAGGGTTTAGAGACAATACAGCAGTGGAGCATCCCAAGCAGTGAAGATAAAAGGATGCAAGGAGAGTTGAGAGGAGAAAGCCTGCAAGCAGGAAACTGCAACAAATGTGCAGGTCTCCAATTTGCTCTAGACAATGGTCATTCAAGTCACAGCCAAAGTATCAGCAGCATCGATTCACTGCCCATCATTTCACGAAGTCTGAGCTGTGCTCCATTAACCCAAGCCCAAAACATGTTTAGTTTTGGCTGCTTAGCTGGGCATACTCTTGTTATTTTACTTTGCTCTTCATGTAAGCATTTCAGAGGATAACAAGGAGGTGTTCTGTAGATGTCACATCATTCCCTATGTCACCAGAAAGCATGGAACCAGTATAGCAGATCAGCAATCATGACACCAGGGCTGCAATTTCAGACCACTGACAGTCCCTGTTTTACAGCAGAGATGATAGAAACCTGCACCATGTCAGACCACAAGTCAGGAGCAGCACCAGGGAGAAAGTCTCAGCCCCCAGGGTTTTGGGAGATCCTTCTCCAAGGGCCTAGACTGAAATACAGAACACCTAGCCTGCTCCAATAAACTCCCCAGCTGCCTTATCTTCAAGGAACAACGAGCTGTTCTACTGGCAGGTGCAAACCCTCTAACTTTCTAATAAAACACAACATGGAATGAGAACAAGTCACAGTGGATTTAATTACAAACAAAGCAAACAGCAATGCCTTGTGCTGGAAATTCAATATTCCTTGCTGCCAATAATTCATTCTTTTCCCCTAATTAAGTTGATATAAAGGGTAATTTGGTCTTTCAAGTGCAGAAAACCCTGCACATGCCACGGCAGCAGGTTGCTTGGCCCCCAGGACTCACCTTGAACTGCTGGTGATCGTAGCGGTCGTGAATGACCACGAAGCGCAGATCGAAGCGCCGAGCCAGGTCGAAGAGATGGTCTGTCTCAGCCTTGGTCCACGCGTCGTCGTGGAGATACATCTGGTACTCCTGCTCTGAGTACACAGGAACCTGCACTGTCTGTGGAGAGAGAGAAAACCATGGTAGCTCTCCTGCAGCACTGCCCTCCTCGCTGCCAAGACACCTGAGCCAAGAGCGTGAGTACAGCACTGACAGGAGGGGGCTGCCAGCACCCTGAGCAATGAGTCCGCATAGGAAACACGATGAGCAGGCAGAGGACCTGAAATGGAGCAATGTGTGATCCCAAGGCCATAACGTGACATTCAGGGAAGCCTACAAGGAACTACTGCCTAGGAGGCTGAAACCTATTTCAGATGGTTTAGGCAGAGGTCAGCAACCCACATCCTGACTATGGGTTTCAAAATTTCAGGCTAACATGACAGTGAAACCAAGATTCAGCCTCCCTGCATTCCTCCCATACAGCAAAACCAATACCTTGGCAGAAAGTGCTCTGACAGTTGACTCTTAGGTTGGGACATGCTCACTTGTACAGGAAGAACAGGAAAGGCAAGGGGCAGTAATCCCCAGCCTTTAGCACACCTTCTCCTTTGATACTCAGACTACTTCTTTCATGTTTGGTGCAGACAGTATCATGAAGATCTGAAAGACTGTGTACTGTACAACTGAAGGCTATAAACTTGGCAGATAACTTTGTCCCTCCCTTTCCCATAGATCTTTCCCCCAGCAGAATGACAGAGCCGAATGACAGTCCAACTCTCACAGTGTCCTAAAGGACCAAGCCCACACTCCTGTCCCCAGCCTGGGACTGCTCTGCAAGGCCTCTATCCAGAACACAAGTGTCACATGAGTACTAAAGCAACAGCAAAAATACTTACTACATTAGGGGAAATCCTAGCATGTGGTAAAGCAAAAGTGTAAATAACCCTGTGCTTTCCTCCCTTATTGCCTCTCACTCCCTCCTGCAGCAAAACTTTGCTCAGCCTGAGGAGGTCCTGCCTCCAGAAGAAAACAGTGTGCATGCAAGCAGGTGTGCTTCAACACCTCTGTGGTTTTGTGTCCTGTCACGAGGAAAGTCATCCTCATGAACTCCCTGGAGCTCAGAGGAGCATTTCTGAGCCTCCAAGTAACAGCTTCTTTAGGCCTACTGCCCTTCCTCTACCACTTAGACACAGAAACTCAAAGGTGAAGCAGATCTCTTGGGGATGCACTGAACCTCAACCTTCAAGTACCACCTCCACCAGGAGCAAAGCATCTTACCAGACACTATAAGGATGTCCCATGCACATCACGAAACAAAAATAATTTCTAGAGGAGCACACACACACTTGAGAAGAGCCAGCAGGGCCCTCTGCAGTGGATCATGGCAGATGCCTCAGTAGACAAGAGAATGTGACAAGAACAAAGATACTTCCAAAACACTTCCTCAGCCCCATTCATGGCTGCTCAGGTGAGAACCCCTGAAAGAAATCAGAAGGTGGGAACAGATGGAAAGCTTGAGCCAACCATGGGCTGACAATACATTCAAATGCAACATAACCATGAAAAGGCAAATATGATCCCCAGAGAGGGATTTCCAGCAGAAACTGGCAGTGTTTCAACTGCACAACAAGAATACTGGCAGGAATAGCAACTCCAACACTACTGATCCCTGGTCAGGAGAGATGCACTGAAATGGAAACAAGTACAGAGAAGAGCATGAGTAATGGGGTGGTGAGTCTGCCTTCCTAGAGCAGACTGGAAGAGAACACAGCCTAGCAAAGCAAGTCTGAAGGAGAATCTGACTGCAGGCTTCAAGTATGCTAGATGAAATGAAAGGAATACTCATGGGAAGAAAAGAACAACTGAAATAAGAACAAAGAAATTGACTTGCAAAGAAATGCCAATTTAACACGCACGGAAAATTTAACCTGGAAATGAAATGGAGCAAAGACAGCCTAGAAGAGCTTCCCAAGGAAGCACAGGGGCAGGAAAAGCCAAGTGCTATTCAAAAGGAACTTGATCAGTTTATGAAAGGGACTGGATTGTTGGAGGACCTGAAAGAGCCAAGAGGAGGATTCAATAGCCCAGAAAACCTCTCTCAGCCCAACATTTCACACTATAAATTCACAAAATTATGAGTATTAAATTAGCTGAAACTGCTCAGGATCCTGAAGCCACAAGACAGCTCTGTGAAAGCATCAGCACAATGCCTAATAGAGGTAAAAATTCAAACTGAACAGTAAAAATTATGAGAGAAATAGAGAAAATAGCCCACATAAATCCACCATGCTCTCCTAAGTGGAACACTCACTCCTAGTCCACACATTTCAAAAGAAAGGATATTTGAGAACAAGAGAGTGCACAGGAGGGCATGTCACATTACAGAGAACACAGCACACAGCAAGGACAATTTACTACATCATGTAACACAAGATCTCTGAGGGACTAAACCTCAAGGCAGCAGTTTGAAATGAGCAGAGGAAGCACCTTTGCACACCACACAAAATTAACTTGAAGAACTCATTAGCATGGGTTACTCACGAAGCAGCTTTCTGCCCTGAATGTACCTAGCAAGAATTATTAAACACAAATTTCAAATTAAGAAATCCTTAAGCTAAAGACCACCAGAAAATAGGAAAATATGTATTTGCCCCATTCTCATACTCTTTCACTAAGCCTTTACTGATGGTAATAAAAAAAAAATAGTATTGGCTGAGAGAGGGCTTTGCTCTGACACCAGCAAAGCTGCTTTTATACTCCTATTTCACAGCCTGAAACAAGGCTCAGTGTACATGGTGAAACCCAAGTTCACATTTTGGATCTCACAGCAAAGAGGAGGGAATTGTACTGGAGACTGGAAGCACAGAGAAAAGGGAAAGCAACTGAGCAGTGACCCAGGAGCTTGGTTAAAGAGCTGGAGTGATCAACAGGACAGACTACACAGGAAAACAGGCTCATGGCAAGGGGAGAGAAAGATTCAGGCAGAGGTATCAAGTATGTGAGAAGAAACCCACAAGAGTCTGGAAAAGTAGGTAAGCTTCCTCTGATAAAGCAAATATCTGCAAAACTCTTCATCAGTGCCTTCAACTTTCTCAACTACAGCACCACAAGGGTAACAACTTGCTCCTGATATTAGGTAATTGTGCATTTGCAGATGGCAGAGGTCTGTATCACTAATCTAAAGGTTACAGCCTTGCTGAAGGCTCTTCTGCCTGTCAGCTCACAGTACCTGATAAAGTTAAGGAAACGAGAATCATGTAATTAAAACACCCAGATGTGATGTGTGGCCCCCTCTGATAAACTCAGTTGAACTCAGCCAAAACCAGTTCCAGCAGTAGAGTCTTAGAGACAATTAGCCTCACAAAGTTTCACTCAGACAGCTAGGTAGGTGCCTCGACTGAGTGAGTCATACTTCAGACTTCCACCCCAGACATCAGAGAAGAGATACCACAGGAGGCTCTTACCAATGTCCCAGCTACAGGAAAAGCATCAGTCAGAGCTGGAGCCTTCTAACATATAAGGTCAACCAACCACTTAACTCTGCAGGAAGCCAAGCTTTGTTAGAGCTGATGCTCTGTGGGTTACAAACTTAAAATATTGTATACGGTTACACACAAGCAGAGCTTTTGTGGAATCGTGTTAGCACACGGTTTTCTCCCTCTTTCATATTTGCATCATGAAGGGAGTGAAATTACATTATGGAAGCACCCTAACTCTGCTCCTTCCTAACTTTGGAGGTCCTGACTTTGAAGTATAAATCTTGATGTAGTTTTCTTTGTGCATACACATAAAAGGCGCAGCCACTCAAAGCAGATACATCTGGGACAAAAGACAGCAGGAGATTACAACAACACATTGTGACAATTTAATGTAAGATGCAAAGAACAGGGGACTGCACCACACTGATACCACGGGAGCAATTTCAGAGGGAACACAAAGTAATTCAGCATCTGTGCTGGAATCTGGCCAAGAGGTTCCAAGCCACCTTTTTGGCCATGATGCTCAAGCCATTTTTTTCATACTGAGCAAAATAGCAAGATTTCTGACTTTTATGTCTCACTTAGAATAGAATACCTTTTACTATCCTGAGCCTGTAATCAGGGGGAGGGTGTTGGTCAGGAATAGAGGTAGTTATCACGAGTTCTCCTCACCAAATCACCAAATCCATGACTGCACACCTGAAACACCAGGGTCTCTACCAAGCTCTGACCACATACAAAGCCTGTTTGCCTGAATGATTTGGAGACATCAGTCCATGGTCACAAGCTTGCAGGTCATGCTGCAATTCAAAATGCAATTACCAAATATAACTCAGCCTTCACGTGTTGAAAGAATCAACTTCCCATCTGGACAGCCAAGGAACTGACTGAAGGGTATTTTCCAGCTGCTGTTCATATGCTTTTGTTTGAAAGTGCTCCCACTTACTTTATTAAATCTGGCAAAAGGGTAATCCTTCCCCTCCTCTGCTGCCCTCCTCCAGTGGTAGAACATGGCTCCATCTTTCCTCGCTGGGTTGGTGAAAGGCATCCACTTCCAAGGCCGGACTTTCTTGGAGCCCAGTTTTGCTTTGACTGTTCGATAACCCTGAGTTGTGTCGCTTGGCAGCAGCGGAGGTGCATCCCTGTGGGGGAGAAAAGTGCTGGTGATGAGAAGCAAGAAGCAAACCCAAAGAGATTTCAAGCTCAGAACTCTTTTTGCAGATGGAAAAGCAGGTGCTATTCCCAGCTGAGATTAAGAAAAAATTAGATACAAAGGCTAAGAGCACTGGTTTGTCTGCATTAACTGTTTTGCCTGTATCTAATTAATTTCCTGTATCAAGCAAACCCCTCAAATTTAGAAGAGGGAAAACAGACACTGTCCATGACTGAGAAGGGCACAAGCATGGGCTGAGCACAAAGGGGAATCAATCTGAGAAGCAAGACTGCCCCTGATTTCAAGAGGATGATGCCCTGCCACCAAAAGCCCAGGCCACCCCACAACCAGCACAGATGACCATGTGCTCTTACTTTTTGTCAGAATAGAGAAGTGCATAAACTTCTCGGTGCATTCCTTCTGGCCTCTTAAACGTCAATGTCTCTGAGGATTTCTTGGATTTTTTCTGAAACAAAAAAATTGCACTTTAGATTCAGAAGTAGAAATTCCTGAGGGAACATTAAAACTGTATAACCTGGTGCCGTGTGATGGCTTTTACTTTTATCTGGTTTTAGACACCTTGAATTTCTCCAGCAAAGTGCCTATTCCTGCTGGAAGACACTGACAGACAAAATGTACCCAACTTTCAGTGATAGGGCTCACCAGTACCCACATTTGCTCTTGCTGATAACACACTTAAATTCCAAGCTGAACATCTGGCTGTAGATTGCAGGGGCTGGTGCATTAAGCCCTTCCTTACTAGGCATGCACTCAGTGGTATTAATGCACTTAATTACGTGATTCTCCACCTTTTCAAGTAAGAAATGTCTTCTCAGCTCTTTATAGTTTTTGTCACTTTGTTCTGCAGCAGCTTCAGTTTTTCCATCTGTGATTACACCCTTGCAGTAGCCCCTCGGCAAAACCCCCAGTGTCACCTACCAAAGTTCTCTGGCCCCCAAAATTCTGCTCTCCCATTTACACAGCAAACAAATTTTTTACAGTTTCCTCATAAGAGGAATTCAGTGTACACAGCCCAACGTGGCCCCTAAACCCTTGACAGAGTTGATGGTCTCTAAGACACAGCCCAGCTCATACCCATACACAAGTTTATCAGTAATCACCTGTATCAGGTGACCAGCTTTGGATTCAGGTAGGTATAGTAACAGCCACACTAAAAGTTACATTTCATTCGAGTGGGAAAAGTTTAGTGAGCATTTGGTCTAACTGTACCATCTTTATAACTACTACCCCACACACTAATATTACATACTTGCTTACCATATCACTACCAAATTTTAAATCAGAATGTTTTTCGTAGTAAAACTAACATTGCATCATAAATTCTGCTAAATCCATACAGCCACCTTTACCAAGCAAATTCAAGATTGCACTGAAAAAATAAGTCCCTCTCATCTTGGACTACAGCTGCTTTCCATAAAACTTCATGACAGACATGCATTATATCAGCACCTTTTCATCCCTAGCCAAGCACCTCTCTCTAGTGTGTCCATCACTTTGCCCAGCAGCAATGTAAGGCCAACCAAGGCAGCTACCCACAGGTCACCACACACCCTCTATGAACACAGGCTTCTGGAACTCCCCCAAAGTTCCCAGATTTATTAAAAGTTAATATCAGAAGGCCAGAGATCAGCTCAGCCAGCCCTTTTAGGAGTTGAGAACAAATTACTTGGTCGTGCTGATTTAAATGTTTTTATGCCTAGTAATTTTTATTTTAACATTCTCAGTCACTAATGGACTGGAAAGTACTTCATGGTTCTCCTGTGATTTCAAGACATCAATCTGTTTCTTTTTTAATTGAGAATAGATCTATTTCCTGACTGAGAACTGCACTGTTATGAGCAACTCTGCACTCTCCATGTGATAACAGCTTACATCTTTGGTTTGGCTTCACTTCTGTACTTTGCAGAAATTCAGAATGTTTCATTCAATCCCTCCTGCATGCCTCCCAGAACTTTTCACTGCACCTTCCCTTCCTCTCTCTTCCCATTACAGCAAACTTGAGGAGAAAACCATCTTGTCCCCTGCTCCAAAGAGACAGCCAGCACCCAGTACTCCCTTGGCTCTCTGCTGCCTAACACAGACTCATTTAAATCAAAGAACTCACAACTCCAAAGGAACTCACAACTCCAAACACTCAGTGGCAACACTCAGGCTGAATCCAGCCATCAGGCTGCTCACCAGATACTGTTCACCAACACAGCCCATGACCAGCAATTCCAACATTTCAGTCTTTAAATGACTGAAACTCACTGGTTTTCCATCACACCAATTATACTGTGTGCCCTAGCCAGGCACTGAAACCACAGTGCCTCTCCTTCCGTTTTGTTTTGATTTTTTCCCAAATGCACAGGCTTTACTTCAAATCAGACCATCTCTGTACCAGAGAGCTCATTTCAAAGCACCTCCACATCCCATAACTACTCCTAAATTGACCTTCCCAACACCTTGCAAAACATGGAACGCCCATGACCCTGCCCAAATTTAAAACACAGAACACAAGTTACTGTAGCACATTACCACACAGAATGCAGCACATCATGTCAGACATCCTTAACAGAGCTCACTAACTTGCCACATTCCCCCAGGCAATGCAAACCCCAGTTGTCCCAAACCCCAGCCACACACTTTCCACACACAGTTTGGAAGACTTCTGTCATTCAGTCGAGTCAGACAATATTTTCTGTCTTCTAAAACAAGACGGTGTTGTATTATTTCCATTTGCTTTAGAGCTGGATACTTCACAAAATGAGAGTTTTAAAGACAGCTGAGAATGTCCTGAGGCCTGGCCCAGCTCAGCAAGACACAGCTTACACAGCTCCAGCTTAAATCCCACACCAGATGCCATAGCACAGGTAACTAAGAAGGTACACGCTTAATTCCATCCTTTCTTCCAATATTCACCCCAAACACCACATGCAAGGTCAGAAAGTGCCCAGGAATCACGCAGGAGCCCCTCGGGGCACTGCACTTCACCTTATCCGAGTTGATGATGTCCTTTTTGTTGATGGTGCCCGTGTTCTCTGACTCCACGCCTCCCAGCTCCAGGATGTCCCGTACATCTGCCCCCGTCGCCATGGCTCCGCCTGCCCTCTGGCCTTCTCTGCGCCGTCCTGTCCGTCCCCTCCAGCTCTGGGAGGGCGGGAAACCGGGGGTCGGGGGTTAACTCCCGCGGGGGTGTCCCGGACCCATACAAACACGCGTGGCTGCGTGTGTGTACACATACCCGCACGTATATCCGCGCACACACACGCGTATCCGTGCACACGCACACTCACACACTTATATCTACATAGACACACACCCCCCTCGGCCGCCTCCCATCCCCCCGCCAGGCCCAACAACGGGGCCTTGCACCCGGCGGGTCCCGGGGGTTCCGCACGCCGCGCCCGCGGCCCGCAGCGCCGCGGGGGGATCCCGGGAGGCCCGCGGGAGGGCGTGCGAGACGCGGCGCTCCCCGCGCGGCCGCGGCCGCCCCGCTCCGAGCGGGACCCGCGCACCCACCGGCGCCGGCTCCGCGGCCACCGGGACGTGCGGCGCATACGGCGGCCCGGGCAGCGCCGCTTCCGCTCCCGCCAAGAGGCGCCCGGAAGTGCCCGGAGCGCTTTGGGGAACGCACCGCGCGGGGGTGAGGGAGAAGGGTGGCGGGTTCGAGTCCCGCTCGCGGCACGTCGTGGCCGCCTAACCCGAGGCCGCCGGCGCCGCTGTCCCTGCGGGCCCGCGGCAGCGCCCGACCCCAGCCGGGTCCCGGCACCCCTCGCCCCGCTCAGGGCGCAGAGCCCGCCGCAGGCGCAGCTCGCTCCCGCGCCGGGAGGTGGCAGCACCGCCGCGCCCGACCGGCGCCTCCGAGTCCGGCCCGCGCGGCGGGGAGGGGGCGCCGCGAACGCGCTCGTCGCGCCCGCCGTGCCCCGAACTGCCGCGACCCCTTTCCCTCGGGGACTCTGAGATGGTCGCTGCTCTCCCGGGGTCCCGAAGCCGACCCTGGTTTCTCATCAGGAGTTTTCCCGTCTCCTTTCCCGAGGCGCTCGCTGGTGGCTTTGCCCTGTCCCGTTCTCCCCGGCAGCCGTGCCAGGAGCCAGCCAGAGCCACGGCTCACATGAGGCAGCCGGGAGCGAGAGTTTTATTAATAATACTGTCCTGTTTCCTCTTCCCTGTGGGAAGAGATGGGGGAAGAAGGAAAGGGCAGCAAACAGTGGTGTGGGGCCAGGTGAATCACCTTCCTGCGAGAGATCGAGGCAGGGCACGGCCGCCTGGCAGGGGTTCGCCTCAAGCAGATGGTTTCTGCACAGGGCACAGAGATACACCGGGACCTGCCCGCCACCCCAGGAGAGGGGTACCTCTGAGGGGAATCTCTTCTCCTTGCAGCCCTGGGATGAGCTGAACCCCACTTGCTCTTGCACGGAATCCCTCACTGCCAGCCAGGCTGTGCTGAATTTACCACCGTTCCCATCCTGCTGGTGAGCCCTTCCCACGAGGATTGGCACATCACCTCTGTAGCAGGGCGCAAACAATGCCCGTGTGCCACAATGGGAACTGGTGACACCCCCAGAGTACCATCTGTTGTCCCCAGAAATAATTTAATCCCTTTTCCACGCTACCAGGGATGGCTTTTAGCACCCTTCCCACAAGGACAGAGCTGTTCCCGAGGTTTTGCCTGCCCTATTTGCTCTCAGCTCTGCCTCACCTACCCAAGTCCTCCCCCATCAGTGTATGTGGACATTGATAATAATTTCTAGCACATTTCCTTGCTCTCTTGCCACAGCTGGCCTGGAAGTGGGGTCCATACTCCCCCAAGGTGGGCTTGCAGAGGGACACAAGGCTTTCCCAACTTTTGCGGTCTCTGCCTGCCTGGCTAGCCTGGCACTGCTGTTTCATGGAGAGCTTTGTAATACCAAAAAAGGGGCCTCTCTTTTTGCCACGAGTTGTTCGGTTGTTCACAGTCGTTCATCCTGTTAAAACGGCACTTAAAGAAAACAAAAACCAGTTCCAAAAATAAAGCCTTGAGACAGATGGGGCCATTCAGCGCTAGTTTTTGATTATATCTCCCACTTGTTGGCCTGCCTCCCCCACACCTCAGTGAGCCTCGGGAGCTGTGTCCCACCTCTGGAGCTGTATGGACCCGCAGGTGAAACACATTAGCCGGGTGCTTCTGCTAATGGGCTCATCAGCGGAGCAATTAGCACTGCTTCAGGGGGACCTGCAGTTATTGTTTCTGGCCTGGAGTTATTGTTAATGGCCACTGCATCCCCAAGCTAGCACAGAGCAAAGGGGAAAGGCTGGAAGGCTGAGTCACGTACCTGGTCTGTCATTGAGAGTCCTGCACTGGGACTGTGCCCAGATCTGACCACCAGGGTCCTGCCTCGCCAGGGCACAGGGAGTATGGAGGGAATGCAGGGAATCAGGGAAAGCCAGCAGCGACAGGGAGTTCAGCGCTTCCGTGCCCTGGAACTCTGGCATCACTGTCCTGTCACTGCAACACCATCACCCACCTCCAGCTGTCCTGGATACCAGGAATGTCCAGAGTGATCTGCCACCAAGCAACTGGGGGAGCGATGCGCCCCCAGATTTAGCCCTGGCAGGAAGGCTCCCTCCAAGCCAGCTCCTCACCCACGTGGGGAAGGATGCACCTCTTGCCCTTTACCCCTGCCCTGGCTGCCAGGCATGACCCAAGGTGGCCCCAGGCCAGAGGTGTGCGTGCCTTCTGACCAGGGCTCAGGGCGTGTGTGTCTCCCAGCCTGGCACCAGCGGAGGAGGACAAGTGCAAACACTGTGGCCAGTGGGGCAGGAGAAGGTTATCTGGGGCCCGGCAGTGGAAAAACTCTCGGTGTGTGACTAAGGCACAACAGCGCCAGGTGTGGGTCCAGGCAGGGCAAGGGAGCCGGGAGTTATCGCTGCCCGTGGGTTCAGGTGCCTGAAGCCAAATGTTTCCTAAGGGTGCGGTGACAGCCACAGCCCCGTTATCGGGCACCTGGCCCACCCCAAGCAGCATGGACATGGGGACAGGTTGCTGGACCTTCCCCCCATGGTAGAGATGGGGCACTTCCCACTGCTCCTCCAATGGGAGACTCAATCCCTGGGAGCAGACTTCAGCAGGGACACCTTGGTCCTAGGGATCCAAGCTCTGGCCTCACGGTGAGGAATAGTCTGTGTCAGCCTGTCCAAGCACCCCAAAATTATCCTCCCACCCTGGAGCACCCAGGCTGCATCCCACCCACAGCACTCTGGTCCCCTCCCCAGCTCTGTGCTGTCCCCATGGACCGCAGCATCCCAAAGGTCAAGCCCTGGCTAAGGAACCCTCAAACCTGCAACACTCCTCCTCCCTATGGATCAACAATCCCAGACCAGCTGTGGGACCTGTTGGCTGTAGCATGGGGGATCCCCATGAGTTGGGTTATCCTCAGACAACCGAAACCCACTCAAGCTTCTCTTTCACCCCTCTCCAGCTCTGAAGACCCCAGGGCCCTGCTCCAGCTGGCAGGTGCCAGGCCATACTGTGGCCATGACTCACACTTCTGCTGGGAGGTGTTTCTCCATACCTTGCTCCTTCCCTTACTCCCTTGCCTCCTCATTGGACCAGGTCAGCTGTACCCCAAAACCTTGGGGCTTAAGAGTTACAGAAGTTTCAGGGAGCTCTGCACAGTTCCCAGGGTCCTTTTTGACAGGAAGTGACCAAGGTGGAAAAGGAAGGGAGGGAGACATGGCCTAGCTTAGGGTTCTCCAGCTCACTGCAGGTGCACATACCACAGGGATTGCACCCCAGCCGTGCCTCCCTCAGTGCTGCCAAAGGTGTTTTCTTGCTGCCCTCATCACTTTGCAGGGCAGGTTTTACTGGGGACAGGACTGGCCTCCCTTCTCCCATGGAGAGTGTGTCTTGGCCCAGGCAATTGGAAGAGGGTGTTTTTTATTAACAACAAATTAACCGTAATTGTCTTTTCCACTACAGCCACTCCTCCCCAGCTATGCAGTGGTGATTCCCAGCATTGCTGGTCCATCCATTTGGCTGCCATGTGCCCCATCGTGTGCCTGAAGGAGTGCCTTGCCCCAGGCACAGGGGAGCAATCCCTCTGTTTGGAGGAGCCCAAAGCACCTTCCCCTGCTCTTGCCTCCCCGTGTAGGCAGTGGCAGCTGAGCCGGACCTCACTCCTGCCCTGGCACAGCAATGATGAAAGGCGAGAAAGAACTGGTTTGTGCTCTGATCTCAGAGCTGAACCTCAAAACAGCCGTGAACCGTCACTCCAGCTCCCAGGATGCTTAGGGAGGACAGGACAGCAGAGCCAGCCTTTCCAGTGGGACAGGATGGTTGGAGAAATTCATCGTTCCCCTGGAAATAAAAATAATAATCATAATAAAAACACAAAGCCAGAGATTACTTATACGCACACAAACACGCAGGCACGCACTCTCCCCATCTGGCTTTGCCAGCCTGACTCATCGCTAATTCAAACAGCCCACACCTTTCCCTCTCCCTCCATGTGACGTTTTGAACAAGTTTCCAGGGAAGAGGCAGAAGTTTTGCCCCAGCTATCCCCTGGCATTGTAGCCTTATCCTTGGGTTCTGGTGGTCCCAGGAACAAGACACCCCCAGTATCTCATCACAGACCACATGTGTCCCAGCACAGTCACCCCTACACAAGCACCTCTCAGAAAGTGGGGCAAGCAGAGGGTGGAGACAGCAGTGGAAAGGACAAGTGATTGAACCTGATGGATCTGTGACACCTGTGGATGCAGCCCCATGGTCCTGATCTCAGGCCTACAGGCAGAACATGATGTCCCAAGCTGCTGCCACCCTGCCTGGAATCACCCATGCTTTTGTACCTGCTCAGGGGCAGACCACAAGGGTCGGTGCTGGCCCCAGAACAAAGAGCCCAACACCAAAATATTAGCCACTCCTCAGGGGAACATCAGACCTGCCCTGCCATTCCCATCTGAGCAGGAAAGAGTGGGATCAGCCCAGCTACATCCCACTTCCACTTGCAGGGCAAGCAGCCCCAGGGCACCCTTCAGCCCTGACCAGCTGCTGGGGGTTACAGAGATGAGCAGCAGGAGGGAGCCACTGCCACCACCACCCTGGGCCAGGGCATCAAACAGCTTGTGTGCTCCCTGCACTGCCAGCATGGTGTCAGGTCTGGACAAGTTCCTGCCTTCAGAGGGATTCGTGCATCACAGGTAATCAGCTGTGGGAGGGAGGGAGGGATGGAGCCAGACCTGCTTGCTGAGCTCCGGGACCTGCCAGCATGCTTGTGCTGAGTCACCACCTATTAACGCAGGGAAACCTCAGCACCTGAGCCCCGCCAAGCTGCCAGGCCATCCCCAGGAGGACAGCAGAGACAGCACCCAGGACCAGCTGACACCAACCTCCCTGCTGGCTGTGACCACAAGGCCAGTACTGCAGAGCTCCCACTGTGAGGCACAGCAGGACAGGACTGCTCGGGAAGAATTCAGGACCAGCAGGGCTCTCAGTGGAGTTTCGGCTGCCATTCTCCTCGGAGATGACTCACCGCAGGACCAGTCACACCATCCCAGTGCCGCAATTGCCCCATCTGCAGATTAGGGAAACTGAGGCACAGGGAAGTGAGGTGACTCAAGAGCTGTTGCACAGGAGATGCTACTCAGATGCCGAGGCTTGGGCGTTCCCCATCGATCCTCCGCAGCTAACTTAAGCAGAAATGAACATCGATGTAAATATTTACTGACAAACAAGCTCAGCCTCACCCTCTCCTCTTAGAAGAAACCTTTAAAGTAAACTCTCCTGGCTCTTTCATGTTTACATCTTGTTTATTTATTATACAGCAGATCACAATATTTCAACAGTTTGCATATAAAGAAAAGTAACATTTCAGAGTGCAAGAGACCTAACGTGCCCAAGCAGAGAAATGTTAATTAACAATATACACAGATGGGAACAGTGCACTTCCCAAAGCTGAGACTCATCTGTGTTCCCAGCTGGAAAAAAATATATTAAAAAAAAGAGAAACATTATATATTACTGCTTTGTTTAATTTACAACTTGCTTTGCAGAAGCTGCACATAAAAAGACTCATTTTCTTTTGAGCTTTCTTTTTTGTCCCCCCCCCCCCCTACAAAAATTTCAAGTATAGCAGAGACCTGGGCATTCATAGCTGGACTCACTGTCCTTTACATACTAAATTTTAAAAAGCAGCATGGGGAAGGCAGCTGCAGCAGTACCTGGTGTCATCCTGAGGGGAAGAACAAGACAAAATAAAGCAGACAAGAGCCAGGAGAGACATTTTAGGCTCTTGAGTGGAAAATTGGGAATGGCCAGGGGGGTCCCAGGCTGGTGACAGGAGCTTCCCTGTCCTCTGTGCAAGGTGACGCTGTGCTGCCAACACCTGCAAACCTTTATAGCCATGAGCCAGTCAAATCCCACCCTCACCCCATCCACTCTGGGCTTTGGGTCAGGTTTGTTCTGATGATCACAACCGAGACAACCAGCAACCCATTTCCCAGCACCACATATAATGTGCCCAACTGGCATGGTTCTCCAGCCAAAAAGCAGCCAGAGTCAGCCACCACAGCCCCTAGAGGCAGGGGGGTGCCAGAATCTGGGGGAAGAAGGTGAAGCTGATGCCAAATACAAGCCAGGAGTTCTGGGGACAGACCCCTTTATGCACCAGCTCCCCCACTCACTGGGTACCTGGCTGGGGGGAACCCTCCAGGCATGGGGAGCTGAGTGGTGATGACTGGGCAGATGTTTCTCACAGTTTTGCTCCCCACATACATCCCCAAAGCAGCCCTTCCCCACCACTTGGCTGGGCCAGCTCTCACAGGAGCAGGAGGAGAAAACTAGTTATCAACTACAAGCGGAGGGGGCTGGGTGGCCAGGCTGCTCCCCACTGCCATCCCTGGCCCGACACTATTTACACCGTGAGCTGCCTCCGGGGACATCGAGTCCGGCCGCAGGCACCGCTCACATGTGCCGCTTCATGTGGAGAGCGAGGTGGTCCGAGCGGGAGAAAGCCCGCTCGCAGAGGTGGCACTGGAACGGCCGGTGCCCTGTGTGCTTGCGGTAGTGGCGGGTCAGCTCATCGGAGCGGGCGAATTTCCAGCCACATCCTTCCCAGGTGCAGTGGTAGGGCTTCTCGCCTGCAGAGGAGAGGGGGTGTCAGTGGGCTTGTAGGTTCCCACCCTCCTTGTGCCTTCAGTTCTGGGCTACCCTACCCAGCATCCCCTTTTCAAAGGGATGGGAGGTCCATTGCGCACCTCTGCCTGCTCAGCTTTCTTTCCCCATCTGTCCCCCATTTTTCTGCCCTTCCCCATGTGCCAAGGTGTGTTTTCTGGGCATCCCTGCCCCATTAGAGCACCCTTCCTCTGTGCCCCTGCTTCACTTTAAACTGTGGCTGGTCCCCTGCTGTGGGCTGGCACCGTGTGCCCTGTCCCAGCTCGGCCAGAGGGTCTCAGCGTACAACCCCTAGTCTGCCTCCTATTCTGTTTGTCCCTAGCCCAAATGGAGAGTATCTCCATGTCCCTCAGTCCTACCACCTCAGGCACCCCCGGGCCCCAAAACCAGCAACTGGAGGCGCCACAAGTTGTCTCGCTACATGCCAGGTCCCTATGTGTCCCTGCCCAGCGCCACCACGGGGTCCTTCTGAGCGCTTCGGGGCCATCCCCATTGCCCCCTGCCCTACACGCAGAACGCCTCCACGCGGGCTATCCCTCGGTGGCGTCACACAGCCCCACCACGGGACCCACCGTGCACTCCTTGACCCACCGCAGGGGTCCTCCCCACGCGACACGCCCCCACTCCCGGTGTCACCTCCCGCGACGCCCCTTCCCAGCCCCGGAACCTGCTCGGGGTCTCACCACGTGCCGCGGTACCCGCGCCCGGGACCCTCCGCGCGTGTCCCCGCCCCGGCGCGCCCTTACCCGTGTGGGTCCGCATGTGCGCCTTGAGGTGCGAGCTCTTGGTGTAGGTCTTGCCGCAGCCCGGGTATTCACAGTTGTGCGTGGCCGTTCGCTTGCGCGCCCACGAGCGGCGGCCGCGCTTGGGCTTGCAGTCCTCGGGGGGAGCCCCGGCCGGGAAGTACTCCAGCACCGGGGAGTTGGGCGGCGTGACCAGCAGCCCGGGCAGCCCCGCCGGGCCCGGGCCCTTCAGGGGCTCCCTGAAAACACTGAAATGTCCATGAAACTGCGGTGGCGGCTGGGGAGCGAAGTGGGGCGCATAGCGGTGCGGGGCCACGGCGTAGTGGGGCGGCAGGTCGGCCAAGAGGTGGGGATCGGCGCCAGGCAGCGGCTCCTCGGGGGGCCCCAAGCGGCCGTGGGGGAAGCCCGGGTAGGGCAGCGGCGGCCCCGGTACCGGTCCCGGCCCGGGACCCGGCGCCACCCGTGGCTTGTGCTCGCCGCCGCCTGGTCCCAGGTACTCGGCGGCAGACATCCCCATCATGCAGGCGCGCTCCTCCGGCTGCTCCTTCTTGATGCGGGGCCCGAAGGACTGCGCGGGGTCCAGGGGCAGTGGGCGGGCTAGGGCCGGGTGGAGGGGCGGGTGGTGATGGGGGTGAGGGTGGTGGTGGGGGCCGCCGGGCACCCGCAGCTCCGTGTACTCCCTCCGCTGCGGGTCGTAGTGGCCGGGCAGGTCCGGGGTGAGCAGCTCAGCCACGTAGCTGTGGCCCTGGGCCTCGGGGTAAGGCGCCGGGAACTTGCCCGGCGTGGAGTACGAGCCGTCGCTGTCGTACGTGGTGCCACAGCTCTCGGGGGTCTCGGGCAGGGGGTAGTTGGGGCCGGTCGGCCCCTGCCCGCCACTGCTGGTGTGCGCCAGGATGAAGTCCAAGTCCACGAACTTGCCCAAGTCATCCTCCTCCCGCTTGACGGCAGCGGGGCCATCCTGTTGTAGCATCCTCTGCGGGAAAACGAAGCGTCAGGATCGGCAGGAGACGGTTGCGGCGGCACCCGCCGCCCCAACACCGCGGCCCGCGCCTCCCCCCAACCCGTCCGACGGGTCGGCACCACTCCGGTTGCACTGCGCCGCCCTCGGGGCGCCCTCCGACGGCGAGAAGGCGGCCCGCCCCCCACTCCCTGGCCGGGCTGAGCCCCCGCCCGGAACGCTCTGTCCCGTACCCACCTTGCCACCCTCTCCCCGGTGCCAGGTGCTTACGTGGAGCATGTCGGCGGGCCGCTCCTCTAGCGGCATCAAGTTGGCGAAAGTGGAGATAGAGGGCAGAGCGCTCTCGTCCACGGCCGCCGCCATGGCGAGCCGGGCCGAGGCAGCGGGGCCGGGGCGGGCTGGGGGAGCGCGGTGCGCGGAGCCCGGCACCGCTCCGCTCCCCGTGGCAGCAGCGCTGCTCTGCGCCGCCCCGCGCCCCTAAGCTGTTAACAGCATGGCTGCGCCCCGATTGGTCCGGCCGGCATTGATATTCACCGCTGCCACTTACCATTGGCTCTGCTGCGGCCTGAGCCACGCCCCCTCCGGCGGGGCTGCCCCGGCGGGCGGGGGTCGGCGGTTGCCGCTGCCCCGACCGCGCTCGGAGCCCGCGCGGGACGGGACAGGACGGGGCAGAGCGGCGGGAGCTCCGCGTCCCGCTGTCCGCGTCCCGCTTTGCCTTGCTCTGCGACACTGTCCCACGGGCTAGAAGAGACAAGGGTGCTGTTGTGGATCGCGGAGGCCAGAATCCTGCCCGTGACGTGAACGGGGCAGCGGCGCCCTCAGGGCTTGCCCACACTACGAGCGAGGCGGGGGGCTGTAGGTGGCAGAGCTGGAGGTGCCCCGGCACCTTATCCCGAGTGGGGCAGGGGCGATGGCAATGGCTCTGTCACAGGCGCCCTGTGTGGAGGCAGAGAGTGCCGGTGAGGTCTGGCGCAGGGGTACATACAGGCAAATGCATTTCAGCCACTGTGCCGGGCGCTACACTCGCCACGGGGGTGCCGAGCGCGTCAGCGAGCGAAGGTGCAGTCCCAAAAAGGTGTGCTTGTGCCTCCATAGGAGATGAACCAGATAACCGAGCCCCGGTGCCCCCACACCCCCACGCGAATCGTTTCAAGTAAGCGCACCCATGAAGCCGCGTCCTCCCGCGCCTCTGCTGTCGGTGAGGCAATCAGCAGCACAGAGCGTACCAGCTCGCATCTGGCTGCGCGCAGGGTGCGTGTGCGAGCCGAGATAACTGCTCCTCGACCCTGCCGGGGGCTGGCACCCTGCCGACATTGCCTCATCTCGCCCCACAGCCCCCACAACACGTTTGTCTGCCCTCCCTAGGGACCAGTGCTGTAGCTGAGTGTCCGAACGCCCTGGCACAGGAGGACATGGGCCGGCTGTCCCACCCTGCCCACCCTGAGCAGCCCCTGGGACAGCGCTGTCCTGAAGACTTCCCACGGCGGGGGACACAAGGATACAAAGTGGTTATCCTGCTTTGAAGGAGACACTCAAGTCACCCACCCTATTCTAGCTAGTTGGATGATGGTGCAGAGACCCAGGGCACTGGGCAGGCCTCCGCGGGGGCTCTCTGCCTCCCTGTCCGGCTCACACAGCAAGATCTTCTCCGTCTGGCCCCCATCCAACCAGTACCAGGAATGGCCCTGCTGCTGTTGCGCTGGAGAAGCAATGTCCCTTATCTCTTGGAGCCTGTCTCCCTGCTCTCTGGAGCTGTCCATCTCCAGATACCTTTCTAAGAACTGAGGCTGTTGCCTGCTCTATTCAGAAGCAAGGAGTCAATTTAAAAAAAAACAAATATAAACACCAAAGGTGAGGTGTGCACACACACCGCACACACATGCCGCTTCTGAATCCAAAGCTACTCTACCAGTTGCTTTCATCACCGTGCTTTAATTATAAGGGTGGAGCATTGCAATAAATTATTTCAGTAATCCAGTGGAACAACAACAATTCAGATCTTCCCCCTTTTACCAAGAATCCCTGCCCTGGTTTCCAGAGCACATTTTGGGCTGCTGCCTGGGCCCCATCTGCTTGTCTGCTGGGAAGGCAGCAGGTTTATTAATGGCACCTATTGGGTCAAAACACATGGGCTCCAAAGTCCTTCCTCAGAAAAAGTCACCACCAAAGTAGCAAAGAAGCATGTGGGCATTAGTTGAAATTACTTTTAGCTTGCCTCCCAGAGTAGTTTATTGAAGTCACCAGTTAATCCCATTTCTTGTTTCTTGGCCAAACAATAATTAATAGCAAGGCAGTTCCTGCCCCAGACTTTTACAGATAAGTGAGAGAAGATGCCATAGGAGACAAAGTAATTCCTCTTGGTTTTCCCCTTTTCCAGGCAGTTTTGGCATTTGGACCCGTGCTGATTTATTTTGAGAGGCGTTGCCAACAGATCAGCTTAATTTTTACAGCCAATATTTCTTGCAAATGTGGGATATTCCCCAGGAAACTCTTTTTACTGATGCTCCGGTGGGAGGGCCAGCGCGGCGGGGAGCGGCAGCATGCCAGGCACCGCAGCAACACAGGCACGGCCAGCGCTGAGTGTGCAGGGAGCCAGCAGTGCGTCACGGGCAGGGCTTTCCTGCTCTGAGCCATGGGATAGGCACAGGGGGTCCCTGCCACAGCCCTCTCAGCCCCTGGGCCACAGGGGAGGCAAGCAGGAGCAGACAGTGCATGCACAGCCCGCTGTTGACAGGAGCCCATTTAGGAAACGTGGGTTATCTCCCGCGCCACTACGGCAGACTGTAAAGTCGCTGGCATCTCAAGAGATCAAACAGCAGCCAGGCAAGAGAGCAAACAGAAAGTGGGAAGGGCCACCCACCCAGGTGATGGCTAAAGAGGAAAGGGTTAATGGTTATCCTTACTTTTGACACATCTGGCAGCAGAGGAATGAGGAGAGTGGCTTGCCCAGCATGGTGTGCCAGAGGTGGCCCCGTCAAAACAAGAGCATTGTCAGCCCTGCCAACACTTCCCCAGTGCCATGGCACCCTCCCCAGTGCACACAGCATGGGTGGGATGGACAGGGGGACAATGCCCTGGGACACTGCCAGAGGTGGAATTGGTGCCCTGGTTGCTGAGCAGGGCTCCCAGGAGACCCAGAGGGGTCTCCTACCCCACAAAACACTGGGGACTGAAAAACACTTACCCTGCGTCCTTTTCTGTGCTGTCACCTGGAGTTGGGAGACTGGAGTAAACCCAAGGACTCTCCTCTGGAGCATCTCCAGTGTCCCCTCTCCAACATCACCTACAGCATCACAGCCCAGAGAGCTTCTGCTCCAGTGGGAGGCAAAACCCAAGTCCCAAAAGCTCCACAGGGGACCCCATGAGAGCTGCGGGAGATCCACAACACAGAACACCCTAAACAAAGGTGACACTTCAGGGTTATATCCCTGAGAGCAGAAAATGAATCTGGATGGGTTTTACTCTCTGTCTTCCCCTCTGCATGGTACTGGCCTGCCTAGAGAAGGGTCCAGGAGCCCCCAGACCTGCCTGTACACCCAAAGCCCCCTTCTCCTCCTGAAAAGAAAAGAGGAACTGAAAATGAAATTAAAGCATAATTCAATCCGGAGCGGGTCCAGAGTAAAGTCATCTGCTCTTATCGTGTGCTGGCAGGCTCTTCCCGCTCCGCAACAAACACAATGTTATCAGGGCACAGAGGGCAGATTCGTTTGCACCGGCCCAGCAAGCTGCTGTGTCCGCCCTGCCTACCCTGGGGTCTGGGGAGCGCCGGGATGCATGGCCAAGGACCAGGGCTGACGGGGACTCGGGGAGACCCGAGGCAGCACCCCGGCAGCACCGACAGGGAGCTCAGTCCCAGGAAAGGGTGCTTTGGCTGGAGGCCATATCCAGCCTGCCTGAGCAGCTCTCTGGCCATGGGAGATGGGTCAGGGTGCTCCCAGTGAATGTCAGCACAGAGTAAAGGCTACAGAGGGACAGGGTCCGTGAGAGATGTCTTTGCCTATGGGAATACACACGGCCTCATCCTCCATGGGTGCTGCCCAGCTGCTTGGCCAGGAGGCTGCCGAGCTGGCAGATCTTGGCATCCCACCCCTGGCAGAGCAGCCCAGCGGCACCCACAGACCCTGCACACAGTCCCAGCCCCACTGCATCGCCTGGACCGCATCCTGCTTTGATCTCTGCCTGCTGCCTGGCTGTGCCCTGGTGGCTGCAGGGCCAGTGCAGCCCTCTCCGTCCTTCTTTATATACCCCTGTTATTTTTAACTCTGCCTACGCAAATCCCGAATCCGGAATGAGCAGCAGCCGGGGGCCAAGGGGAAATGGACATGGTGCAAATTTCCTGCCCTTTTTACCTCTCTTCCTCTATAACATACAGCAACGTTTTTCCTCCACTTCTTAACTTTCACTGGTACAGGAAAGCTGAAAGCTCCAGGCTCTGCATAGAGCCGCAAGGTCCAGCACCACAGCGGACGGGGTATCCCACTCGGAAGGGACATCGCACTCAGCGTGGTGCCAGGAGTTGTCCCTCCCCACAGCACACAGCACAGGCTCCATCAGCAGTGCGATGCGCTGGAGGCATCCGGGCAGCCCTCGCAGCAGCAGCCTCACGTGCAAACACGTGTGCTCACGTGCCAGCCCAGGGGCCCATCCTTCCTTCCCTCTGGCCCGGCAAGTGCTCTGGCCCCAGCCACAGCAGCTGGGACTGGACCACAGCCATGGGAGCCGTTCCCTTTTGCCACTTACAAAAGTGCTGGACAAGACCTGTGACACCCCAGCAGCTCCGGGAGTAACAGCAGGAATTGCTGTTTTCCTTGTGAGCAACAAGGAGGAGGAACACAAGATATTTTTCCAACATTTCTGGCTTAATCTTTAAAAAAAAAGCCACAACACAGAGTGCCACAGCGAGCTGAACAGGGAATTTTGCAGAGGATATCATGGTATGGCTGCAGTGCCCACGGGATGTGCATGTTAGAACCCTTCTTTCACATGCTGGAGATTAATAGCTGTACATCATGTAAAAGCAATTTGTCTACAAAAGTTCCAGATGGCCCAGGTAAACATCTCTGCCACTCTTTTCCAAGCAGTGTCCATCCCTCCTCCCAGCTATACTCTGAGGTATTCAGTCTCCAGTGAACCTGGATTCTCAATGAATGGGGAAAACCCCTCTTAAACCATGCACAGAGATGGGAAAAGTGTGGATGCTGAGGCCAGTGCTGGTGAGACCTGATCCACTCAGATATATGGCATTTGCCAGCCTGGAGAAAGCCTGGCTAGCCCTGGAAGCTGGGCACTGCTGTGGCTGCAGTATCCAACCACTGCTGGGCCAGTGGGGGAACAATTTTCCAGCGGGAGCTGTGGGATAGGATTGAGTGAAAGGTCTGCACCATGAGTCACTGGGGGGACACAGCTCAGTGTGAGGCAGTGGGGGACAGCCCAGGCAACAGCAGAACAAACAGGGAGCTGGAGAACTTTGTGTGGAAACTGTTTTCCAGGTAATTTGGTTTTGTTATTCCTCCCTTGCAGCTATCTGCCCAGAGCCCCCCACCAGTGTAAATCACATAGCATAGCACATTGCATGGAAAACTCATCCTACCACCATCCCATGCCCCTGGGACACTGCAGCAAGAGCACCACTATGGCACAGGATGCTGAAATAAATCACAGTCAGCCACATGTGGCTGCTGCAGTGGTTTTACAGAAGCAGCCCACAAAACTGCATCCTCCCACCCACAATGCTCGTGGGGTGTCTGGCAGGATCAGTGGCCTCCCTGTGTTGAGAGCAAACCCTTCTGCACTGGCATTACACAGGGTGCTTCATTCTGCTCCAGGAAGTGGCATTTAATTACCCAGCCTCCTGGTAGTAAATAGGTTTCCAACATATTACAAAAGGCTGTATTACATTTTTTTTATCCCCAGCCTTGCTCATGCTCTGCGCCGGTGAGCTCATCTCCTGGGAATACCGTCTCCAAAATAGATTCACTCCCTTGTTGGAAATAATCAAATGGGAATCCAAGCTGCTGAGCCCAAGCCCAATTCCTCCCTTTGTTCTGGGGCTCTGGCAGCGAAGGGGTTCGGAGCAGGGTGACAGGAACTCGCCTTCTTTTAATTGACCTCCGATGATGAAACAATCAACCAAACGATTTAGAAATGTGCATCCAGTGAGATCATCAGGAAAACTTCTCCACAAAGGGGCCTGGGGAAAGGAAGGTGCAGTAATCCACCTGCCCCAGCCGCCTCGGCAGGCCTCACTGCATGGCACAACGTGGCACAGCATGGCATGGTGTGTCACAGCCACTCAGTGCCTCTTGGGCTACCTTGCTGTGGCTTCATGCCAGAAGCTGCCTCACTAGGTCCAAAATAGGGAAAGAGTACAGCTAGACCTGTCCAGTAAGGACATCTGCTCCCATGGGAGATTTATCCTCCTTGTTCCCAGCCCCAGCCCATCCTTAGCTGCTGGGCACTCATGTATCCCAAGCCAGCACCGAGGGGTAGTGCTGCCGGTCTCCACTCCCAGACTCACTGCAAGTGCTGCCACCCAGGCATTTCTAGGACAAGATTCCATGATATTGTGGGGGGAAAACCCTCCCAGCCCAACAAGCAGTGCCTCTCTGGGGATTTCCGTTTCTTGCACCCTTTCCCCAGCTTTTTGTAGCCTGTTGGGAGGGGAGCCACCCGGGAAGGGCTGGCATGGCTCCCTGGCCCCAGCTGCGCCACTGGGGCTGCCCCGGCTTCCCCAGCCCAGGGCAGTGCACGCTCCAGCTTGGCATGTGGCAGGCACTAATTTTGGCCCAAAGGTTTTCCCTTCAGCAGACTCTGCCGCCAGGGTGGTTTTGAAGACAATCTTAGCCAGAGTCTTCCTTCCTCGACTGCCAGCAATCCGGAGCCAGGCTGGTGTGTTTGTGTTGTGTGTACATGTGTGTGTGTATCTCCAAACCGCAACAAATACTTCATATTCGTTTTCTTTCTTTCCCTTTTTTTTTTTCCCCCTCCAAGCCCTTAGCTGCGGTATTTAAATAGTAGGTGTGGTCCCGGTGCTGTGTGCCAAAACCAACACCAGTTCCAGAGCAGATAACCCTGCGAGCAAACGCAGCAGCGAAACCACACTGAACTGCTGGGAGAGCTGTGCCGGGAAGGGCAGCGCTGCTGGCTGTGGCCACGGCATGGCCCTGTGGGCAGGCTGGCAGCAAGCAGGCACAGTGGCCACATGGCTCCCTGGCCCAACACGAAAGCTCAGCCAAAGGGGCCAGGTAAAGGGAGGAGGTGGTGGAGTCAGCACATCCAGCTGAAGAGCCATGCACTAGCTGTTCACTGTGTGCAGCCAGGAGTTGTTTGGGATGGACCCAGATGGTCTTTTGGAGTTTGTTTTTTTATAAATCAAGGCAAAACTTGTTACTTGATCATCTATTTTCCATGTTATAAACAATCAAAAAGATTTGTTTGTTAAAAAGGCTGCATTTCTCCCCCAAAAACGTAGACTGTGAGCAAGTGGGAGGAGAAGTCCCTCCAGTGTTTTAAAAGCAGTTCGCAAAGAAACTTTCTTACGCCCTGATGTTTTTCTCATCCAAGCTGAAAGCCCTGAAATATGGTGAACGTCATGTATTTCAGCATGAGTCACCCAGAGAGAACCAGCTGCGTCACCTTCCCTGGCAGAGCTGGCTGTGCTTGTGTGTACTGGGGACAGTGGGCATGGAGGGCACCCCTGGGTGACCAAGGATAGATAAAGATAAATCAGCTCGGGCAGGAGAGAAATGAAGGATTGCTGCAAACCCCAAGCCGGAATGCCACCCTCCCCTTCCCTGGGGCAACTGCCATTTTTGGGGATGGAGAGGGGTTGCCTTACCCATGAAGTTTTGAAGATTTGTGGTGTGAGCATAATCCCCAGGAAGTCTGCAAACTCATCCAGAGGGGAGTGTGCACACACTGCTGCAGGCAATCAAGTGAGTGAGGGCCACAGCACCCCAGCTCCAGGACAGCCTATGCCTTGCTGCTGGTGTCCCTCCAGAGCAGGACCTACATCCAAAAAGACAAAGGAAAATCCTTATTACAGCCTTCAATCCCCCAGCTTTCCACACGGCTGGCAGGGCATCATGTTTCTTGAGGGGGTGGTTCTCATAAGATTTTGCTCCAGATGGGAGCTGTTTGCTTTCTGCAACCTGTGGGGTAGTGGGCCAACATCCTGGGACAGAGACTAGGGGAAGCCTGAGCTTTTCCAGACCTGGCACTCACATCCCACTGTCTTCCTGGCTCCCTGGGTGGCTCTGGTATGGCATACCCTGTTTGCTCCTGCCCTAAGCCAGTGCCTTGTGGGAAGTAAGCAGTGACATCCCACAGTTATGGTCCCAAGCAGAGACCACTCAGGTGAACGGTCCCTGGAACACTCATCTGCTGCAGACAATGCCAGGACACGGGGATGCTCCTCTCCGGGTGAAGCCCGACACCCTGCCCTGAGGATGACCAGGGATAAGTGTCCCCTGGCTGGACAGTGCCTGGGGGTGGCCACAGGCTGCTTGTCCCTGGGCTGAGCTGGTGCACGGCGTGTGGCGGGCACAGGCAGCACCCCGCTCCCTGCCTCCCGGCCCCGCCGCAGCTGCAGCTGGAGAGGAGCCGGCCGGGCGTGCAGCGCTCCGCCAGCAGCACAAGGTGCACAGCGGGGCCGGATCCACCCCGCCCCTGGCAGAGGAGGAGGGTCCTTGGCAGACAAGGTTCTATTTGAAAACCCACAGCCAAGCCGGCTCCCTGCCCGACCTCAGCGCGTGTTCTGGTTATGGGCAATCCGCCTCGAGCCCAAACCCAACCTCTAGTGGCCTCCATTTTGCCTGGCTCCATCTTCCCTGACCTTCCTCAGTTCTGCTTCGCCACTGCCTCCCACATGCCAGCTCAGTGTGGTGTCCCGTGGCTCCCCAGGGACCTGTTGGCCCCACTGGCACGTGTCCCAGCGTGGAAAGGAAAATAAAGTTCGGATGTCACCTCCCCAATCAAGAGTGGAAAAATCTTTCCCAAAAAACACCCTTTTAATCCTTCACTGAGCATAGCCAATGCTGGAGTCCCCAGCCCCACAGATTCACAGCCAAACAGGGAATTTTCCACCTACATCAAAGCAAGACCACATGGTTTTACAGGAACGGACATGGAGGTTGTGTCCTGTGCACCTGCCCGGCTGTTTTCTTGTTTTGGAAAATTGTAGTAACCACGAGGCACTGTGCAGGATACCGAGGTCCCCTGCTCCACACCATGTTGTTTCAGTCCCTCCTGCCCCCCACCAGTGCCCTGTGTACTGTGAGGTGTAGGGAGCCTGGGGGCTTTCCCAGTGATTACCCTAAATCCATCTCCCCTCCCAGACACTTAAAATGAATGAGGTCTGACTGAACTCATGGCACATGTGATGGTGAGGAGGCTGCTCTGCCTACAGCAGGGGAAGAACTGAAGGGGGTGGAGAGGGGATCTCAGAGGTTTAGAGCTGTAAGTCTACCCTGACCCACTGCTGCCCCCCATGCATGACCCTCCATCCCTCCCTCTGCTCTGAAGGGGAGGATGCTGGGGGGCAGGGGGAGTTTCTAAGGGGCTGAAGTGAGGTTCTGTTGCACTGCAGAGCTCTCTCCATGGGGCTGGGGGACTCCACAGGACTGTTTGTTGGGCTGTTCCTGGGTCATTGGGCAAGGGATCACATGGGGAGAGCCCAGCCCTGCATCCCAGGCTTTCCCCAACACCAAGCCCTTTGCAGAGCCTGCCCTCACAAACTTAGAGACCAGGGGTGGGGGATAGGATCCATGGGTTGGTGGGCAGCCCGTCCCCCACCCATGACTGCGACATTCTAGTGGCCCAACCTCACTCTTAGCCCTTGGTTGGATTCAGGAAGCCCTTGGTTGGATTTAGGAAGCCAGGATGCCCCTAAAATTACTTGAACCCGGCTTTGCCCCAGCAAGCCTGTTCCAATTCACTTGGTGCACACGGGGCCACCACGGGCACAGGGACTTGGGGATTCCCGGTCATGCCTGGTTACCTCCCCCACAGCATCTGTGGCCTGGGCAGGGGAATCGCTCCTCCAGCCCTGCGGTGTGGATCAGGTGGCTGTACCTTCCCTCCAGCCCAATCTGATGCACTTCAAAGCCCGGCAGGAGCACGGGCCGCCTGCCCCGGGGACATTAGTGTCAGGCAGGGGGACATCCAGGCAGCCCCGGCTGCCGGTGGGGATGGTAGGAGATTGCTCTGGGAATCTGCACTTCCCATAAAGGGGCTGATTCCGGGAAGCAACCCCGGACCGGAGCCATCAGTGGGACCATTACGGGCCACTGCAGCCATCTGGATCTTTTAGTCTCCAGTCGGGTCTGCTTCCACAGAGGGTGATGTGTGGGGATTCTTCTGCCCTCCCAGCACACAATTGCAGGGTCATTTGCATCTAAAATGGGAGCTGGGCCCTTTAGCGGCTCCTCTGCTCCTGATAGGGGCCGGGAGCCTGCTCGGGCACTAAACCCGTTAATGCAATCAGCGGGGCCGGGCTCTGCACATCAAAGATCCCCGGCTCCCTTATAGCAGCCTCCCGGCCACAAACCTCCCCTCGGCCACCTTTCATCACTGCCAGAGTGGCTGTCACCCCTCTCCTGGGGAGCCCTGGCTGGGGGAAGTCCAAGGAACAGGGATGATGAAGGGCCACCAGGCCTCCTTGAGTGCAGGATGGGGTCAATGCTGCATCCTTGCCTGCACCCTTTTCACGGAATTGTAAGATTATTTTGGGTTGAAAGGGACCTTAAAGACCATCTAGTTCCACCCTGCCTGCCATGGGCAGACACCTTCCACTAGAGCAGGCTGCTCAAAGCCCCATCCAGCATGGTCACTCCCCCACTGCTGTACTTTGCTTCCCCGTAGGACTTCTTTTGTCCCCATTCATGTTGTGGAGGAACACGACCATGGAGAGACTGGGGAGGGGGCCACAGCCCCCATCACTGACCCGAGGGAACCGTGGGGCCAGCACAGGACAGGAGCACCCACAAACATTGACTCATTAATGGGGTTACAAATAATATCTGAAAGGAAACTGGCTGAGGCAGCCCTGCCCCACATTCTCTGCACCAGGGAGTGGCACCATCTTCATCCCACTGCAAGGTGTCCCTAGAGAAAGGACTGGCAGCCCTGGTGACACGTACTAACAGGGAGAGTGCTGCTTGGCATCCATGTAACAGGGTGCTGGATGCTGGAGGCTCAGCTGAGTGGTTCAGCCAGCCCCTCAGGGTGCCCTGCCTGGGGCTGCTACATCCCCCAGGGTGTGCTTGCAGACCAGCCAGCATCTCCTCCTCTTGGGAAAGTGCTTTCCTCCTTGTTCATCCTCTGCACCCCCAGGGTCACCACAGAGAACCTTCCCTGGGAGCAGAGAGGACACTGCCCAAGGTGGTATCACACGGCACCTGCAGGCAGGACAGACCTGAGCCATCCCTGAATCCAGAGGCGTGCACTGGGTACTCCCACACCATGGGCTGGTGGCCCTGATCCTCCAGCTCAGGCAGACCCTGGAGCACCCTTGTGTCACTGGATAACCCTTGCCACAGGCAGGTTCTGGAAACCATGCCCTCCCTGGATGGCTGCTGGCTACAGCTCTGCTCAATCCACAGCAGGGTCTCGCTCTGCTGAAGTGACAGCACAGTGCTCCTGGAGGGACACGAGGACACCTCCTCAGAGGCACGGGGGTGCTGGCTGTGCTGGCTGGGTGCCATGCAGGGCGCTGGCCCACGGCTCCTGGCCAGCAGTCGCTGCTCATGGCAAACACAGCTGCTTCCCCATCCTTCTCCATGCCCGGCTCCTGGCGCCAGAGCCTGTTGCCATATGGTGCTGATGTGTACACAGAGCCTGGGTACACACAGTGTGCCAGGAGCACTCCCCTGGGGTCTGCCTGGCCTCAGGGGGGCACAACACCCTCCAAATGGCTGCACCCTTTGGCAAGGAGCGGGGTGGAGACCCTCAAGTGCCTGTACAAGAGATAGGGACTCACCACTGGCTGAGCCATGTCTGATCTGGCCTGCTGGAGATGGGGATGGGCTCCTGGCACAGTCAGGAGCTGCTCCCCTTGTGGTGGTGGGGAGCACTTGGGGCACAGTGGTGTTTTTTCATGTTTTTTTCATGCCTGCTGGTGGCTTGGTGCTCCCAGTGCAACCAGTGGGATGCCAGGTGGCTGTGGCAGTCCCACCCTGGCAGGGAAAGCGGGCAGTGACTCACTACCCTCACCAGCCCTGCCTGCTGGGTGACTCCTCCTGCAACCCATCCCACTGCTATTGCCAGTCCCTGCTCCCTCCATGGGCACAGATCCTTTGGCTGGGCTGGCTGCCACCCATGGGGGATGACCCCTGAGCCAGGGGGACCCCACACCCCATGGCCAAGGCTGCCATTGACACCCTGTTCCTGTGCCCTGGCTTGAGGGTGCCAGATTCAGGACAGGGGGGAAAGAAAGTCATCCTCCGCTCCTTTTTCCCTGTTTTTCTGCCCTCTCAAGGGGAATCCCCAATGTCTTCCACAGGGTCCCTCAATCCTCCTGCTCCCAACCAGTGCATGGGACAGGGAGAGGGGGAGCCCTGTTGGGACTGCTGTGGTCCCCAGGGCAGTACCTGGGGCTGAGCTGAGCCCTACTCAGCCAACACCTCACCCAGCTGCCCCAGGGCTCACAGGGATGTGTGTGCATCCTGGGGGAAGGATGCAGGCAACGTTTGCATGCATGCAGGGAGAACGGAAAGTCACGTTGGGATGTGTCCCAGTTGTGAGTTGCCATTTTGGGAAAGGGGCTGTGGGTGTGGGAGGGGCAGATGGGCCCGGTAGGGGTGAGGCAGTAGGCAGGAGGTGGGGACAGGACTGGCTTTGGAACCCTCCCCAGAGGTTCTGTAGAGTTTAGCTCCCTGCACAGCTGTTGTGGCAGCAAATGGGTCCCTAAAGAGCAAGAGCCTCCTGCAGCGTGTGATGTGCTCTGCTCTTGCCACATCCAGGGTGGCAGCAAGCCCAAGAGGAGCCCCTGAGTGTGCATGGGGCTTGGCCCCTGCACACTGATTGCAGCAGGGAGGATGTGGGATGATGCCCAGGGTCTGGCAGGAGCAGGCTGGGGGCTGGGGCCGAGTCCTGCCTGGCCCAGCTGTCCTGCACGAGTCCTGCAGGCACTCAGCTCCCAGCCAGGACCCACAGGCTGCAGGAGCACTGATGCAAAGACAAGAATACAGAGGCACCGATGCTTTGCTGCTCCCTGCACTCCCATGGCTCAAGATTCATTGCATGAACCAGCACATGGAGCCAAGGACCCCAAAAACAGCGTTCCAGAGAAGTGTGGGGTGACAGCACAGGTGATGGTTGGGAGATGCAGGAGATGATGTGGTTGGTGGGAGCTGGTGGGGTAGGCAGGGAGAGGTAGGAAGCTGGACATCAGCCCTGCTGGGTGGTGGTGATGGGGGGATTACAGGGTGGTTTGCATTTTTGGGGGTCTCCCTGCAGCCCTGCTGGGAAGCTGGGAAGCGAGGGGAGGAGCAGAGGGATCAAAGAAGTGGGGGAGTGGAGAAGCTCGTGAGTTGTGGGTCATTATCTGCTATTAACATCTGTAATCTCCCAAGAGCAAACTGAGATTTACAGCCTGTTATTAGGCTGTTACTCAACCTGTTGTGCAACAGCTCAATTAAAAAAAAAAAAAAAAAAGCCCAACCTGAACGTGATTAATAGCCTGCTAATAAGGGGGAAATCTCTCCTATTTAATTCAAACAGCCTCTGCCTAGGTACTCCAGGAAGGTATGGGCTCTCAGCCCAGGTTCCCAGCCTGGCTGCTGGGCTCCTGCTGGGATTCCCCCTGGAGCTGACACTGGATGGATATCCTGGAGGGTCGGTGGGTGCTGCTCCCCACCACAGATCTGGACTCTGGGTTCCCAAAAGCTTCGGGGTGCAATTGCAACCTCCTCCCAACACTGCCTCAATGCTAAGGGAGCACCAAATAGTTCCTGGCCATTCTCTGTGGTCACCCTCTGGAAGAGGTGGAAACTCTGAGTCAGCTGCGGTTCTTATCCAGGCATCTCACCTTTTCTTTGGCCATGACTTGCACTTGAGTCACTTTGACCCCACAGCTTCCTGCCCTTCCACCTTTCACTGCCTGTGGTCCAGAGGGTGCTCTCTGTCCCCAGATGTTCATAAGTGCTATAGCTTCACCTCTTGACTCTCACCTCCATTTCCAGACATACAAACTAGTCCTTCTTGTAAACACCTCCATGGCCTTGAAACCACCCCACTGGGAGTGCTCCCTGGTACCTGAACTCTTCTGCTCCTGGGACTTTGTTTCTTCAAATTGTCCCTTCTTAGGAGAGGAGAAGCAGTGTCACATGGCTGTTCCCCTCAAATCCAGTCTCTGGACACTATGTGCACCCCACTGAGATCCCAAGGACTTGTCCCGTGTCCAAGGTGGAGTCTTCAGCACAGGCTTAAGTAGAAGAGAACATGCCAACAGACCCACTTACACTTTGCAGCCTGGATTCAGCCCATGCACTAAGTCAATGGCCTCCCTCAGCCAGCGTTTGACCCAGTGACTGAGCACCATGGTTAATTGGATTGCAGCCGGCCTCATTCCTGTCCCTGCAGCCAGCCCAAGTCCTGCCTGTGATCCTGGCATGCTTCAGGAAAGCTGCCATCCAGGATCCACCTCACTGAGCATTTTCCTCTCCCTGTGGCGTTAAATCCCTTGGCCACTTCCCTTTGGACACACGCTGGCCCTGCCCAGAGGGACTCTCAAGCTCTGCCCTGGGTGAAGAATTTGGCCACGCAGGAGCTGCTGCTGTCACCATCCCTGGCTGAAGGCAACATCACCTGCAAATGCTGGTGCTTCTGGTCTTGCCAGCAGTAGCTGGTCTCCAGGGCCATTCTTTGACTGTCCTGGGGTGGTTGGAGGCAGCTGGGATGAAAGAACAGCCCATGCCACCTCAAAATGACACCCAGGGAAGACTAAAGTGGCCCTGGGCAGTTTCTTCCAGCATCCTGGTGTCTGTTTGGGAGCGAATACACCTAGGGAGGGCTGGGCTGTGGTACCACAGGGTAGCATGGCCACAGACAGCATCCATGGGCACCAGGGCAGTGGCACATCACAGGGGGCACAAAAACATAGAATTGGGGTCCCTGCTCTCCACACCTGTCCAACCTGCAAGGCCAGGCAGCATCTGCTCACCCAGCCCACATACTGGTGATTGGAGCTGCCACTCACCACCACCTCCAGCACAGGGCTGCAGTGGGCTGGGGCTTTGTTGGTGGCCCCTGGGCCCCCAAGCATCCTGTCTGGTTGCTGCTGTGGGATGTGTGGGCAGCCACACTGTGGCAGCTTCCCTCAGGCTTGCTCAACGCTGCGTTGGAGGGCGAGCTGAGCCCGTCCTGGCCGCGGCCCACGCGGGTAATGAGGGCCCGGCGGTGCCTCGTCAGCAGCGCCCCGGCTGCCCCGGCCCGCGGCCCTCACCCAGCGCGGGCACGCGGCACCAGGCCGCCCGCAGGCCCAGCCCTGCCTGCTGCTCACGTGGCACTGCGGCCGGGCTGCATTTTCCACATTCTGCCCCGCTCTGAGTCATCCACACCTCTGCTGCCAAAACCTGTACCTGTGCCTGGCTGTGCCAGCAGGCAGGGCTGGCTCCAGTGGCTGTGCATGGCTCCATGCGAGGTGAGGGCACCTATCCCTGTGTGTTTGCTCCGGGGCACTCTCCCCTGCCTCAGAGATGAGCTTCCCAACCTTGGCCCCAGGAGAATTGCAGGAATGCTCCTGCCTTGCTCTGGGGAAGCTTTGGTGCTGGAGGTCCTGCACCCCATGGGGAACACCCACCTTTGTACCCTTTGCCCCAAGCATCTCAGGGAAGGGGTTTGCATCCTCTGCCACGATTCCCCAGCTCCAGGCACTAACCTGCTGCTGCCTCCTGTCCCGGCTCACTGTGGTGCTTGACTCTTTCAAAGAGTGCAGCAGTGCTGCCAGCTACCTCACCCTGCTGGCAGCCAGCCTGCCTTGCCCCAGCCCCTGCTCGTCTCCATGTGCACTGTCCCATGTCCCCATCCAGACATGCCAGATGTGAGTGCCACCCCCCAGCTCTGGGCCTGGACTGGCATTTGCAAAAGTAGCCACAACCAGGGCTCAGGCACATGGGAAGCACTTGACAAGGAGCTCCGTGTGCTGGCTGTGGAAGTGGGGTGCAGAGGCAGAGATGTGTGGGGCTCCCACCCACAATGCCCTGGCAGCACCTTGGCATGGCTCAGTCAGCAAGGACTGCACATGCCTCTCCTGTCACCTGGCTCTTCAGTCCACTGTGGAGCCTGGCACAAATATGCCAGAGATTGCCAAGACCCAGCACCAGAGCGATGTGTGACCCCCAGCACGGATGTGATTCCACCCCACCGTGGGGCCTTCGGCTCACACCGGTGCCGGTGTGTGCAGGGACTTTGCCAGGCCATAGCTGAGCCCAGGGCTGTGTGGCTGCATGGCCGAAGGAGTCTGGGTGATCAGCACACCACAGCACCCCACCAGCCCCACAGTGACAGCCCCTGGGGGAGCAGCCAGGAGGGGAAGCAGTGTGAGTGCTGGGTGTACAGGAGCATGGGGATGTGTGTTCTCTGTGGCTGTCCATGGTGATGGGCCCTGTGTCCATATCCCCGTGTGATGTGCAGGCACATGTGAGCCCAAACTGAGCCCATGTGGCCGGGGGCAAGGAAAGGAGTGAGGTGAAGTGGGCTGGTGAGTGGGCACATGGAAGCTGGCATGTGAGGGGCATGGGAAATGTGGGGGGATACATGGTGTGGCGTCTGGGCTCACCCACATGCACAGGTATGGTGAGTGTATATGTGCTGTGTGTGTATGTAGGGCATGTGTAGGCATGTGTGGGCATGTATATACATGTGCAGGGTGTGCATGCATGTGAGGGGTGCACATGCATTCCCATGGGGGCATTTCTGTGGTGCAGATGCATGAGGGGGTACTGATGTATGCACAGCATGTCTGGAGGGGTGTGGGAGGCTCGTACACGCCTGTGGGGTCTGTGTCCGGGCATGTGCCACACTCCTGGGTGGTGGGTGTGTGTGTGTGTACACAGAATGTGCACTGCAAGGTGCACACAATGTCAGGTGTGTGTCTGTCCACCTGTGCCACACATAAACATGGGCAAGTGCCCACAGCAGCAGCTCCCAGCACTCAGCAGAGTTCCAGGGAGCACCGCTGGCTCACTCGGTGCCAGCAGCCAGCGAGCTCTCGTGCAAGCAGGTGGCGGGGGAGCAGCCCTGAGCCCTTCCTGGTGCCTCTCCCCACAGCGGTGGCTCCAAGCCGTGACACAGGGGCCAGGTTGTCTCTTTCCGGCTGTTTCCCAGCCTGTCAGGCCAGTCGTGTTGGGTCTTGCTGCGATTTCCCGGATGGTTGCTTGGCACCTTCCTCTTCCCCATCCGGATGGACAAGTTCCTGGAGCACCAGGCTGGGGCAGCACATCTCCTTGGCTCCTGCCCTGCCTTTCCACCTGCGTGCCCTGGCTTCAGAATCCCTCCCCAGTGCTGGCCAGCTCCCTGCCTGGGTGATTTGAGGGGGTGGTGAGGCAGCGGGGCTGCGGGCGGGCCCTGAGTCAGGCAGGGCGGGAGGCACGAAGGGGACAAAGCTGCCGCCTCTGCCGGGGCTTGGGGCGGCGGGACTGGCTGGGCCAGTCAGGCTCGGGCGGGCGCCGCTCGCTCCTTCACCGCTGTGGCTGTGGGACGTGCCGGGAGCAGCAGCGCGGTGGGCATGGGCACCTCCCGGGGCTGGAGCCTGGGGAGAGGTGCCCAGAGGGGCTGGGCAGCAGGGCAAGGCCTGCCCGGGGCTGGGAGCTGGGCTGGGATGGCTCCAGTGAGCTCGGCTCTCCCTCCCACTGTGCAGGATGGCACCGGCCATATGGGGATGCTCAGCCTTGGGGACAGGCCAGATCTCACGCTGCCCATGGAAAATCCCTTCCTTGCCCGGAGCCACTTGCGGCTCCATGCCGGGGGTAAGGATGCAGTTTTGAGCAGAGGGTGTAGCCCTGGCCACAGGCACGCTCGCTCGTGGAAGCCTCTTGCCATGCTGAGTCCTGCTGTGCCTTGCTGTCCCTGCAGCCTGCCCAAGGTAACTCACCATGCCATCGCTCCTACCCTGGCAGCAGGACTGCTCACATGCCTGCTCGCCCACCCCTCCTTCTGCACATGGGAAAAGTGAAGCAGAAAGTGTGTTAGAAAAGACATGTTGGGTTAAGCCCCAGAGAAGCTGTGGGCACTGAGCCATCAGCCCTGCCCAACCCCACATACTGCAAGAGCATCCTTCGGGGAGAGCTGGAATATGCAGCTCAGGTACTGTGGTAATGCCAGACCCATTTCAGCGTCCCCAACAGGCAGGGGACAGCCCTGGGCACATGTCCCTCAAGCCATGCTAAGCTGTGGTTCTGTGCCCTTCTGGCCACACAGGCTCTTGGCTGAGGCAGGGGAAGTGCAGGCCCTCAGGCATTTGGAGCTGTTCAATTTATTCCCACAACCTGTGATTAGCATTGCTGGCAGGGTCTGTAATTACCCAGAGCTCTTCATGGCAGGAGCATGGTCCTGGAGGGACAATCCCCCTGCAGGGAGCCAGTGGCACCCCCAGGCTAGAAGTCCCCTCTGATACCCTGTGAGACCCAGGGGCTGCATCCCCATTGGAGGGAAAAAGAGTTTTCTGCATTCCTGGTGTTTCCAGGAACCCTTTGGCTGTGGTGTCCCACCAGCCACTGCACAGCAGGGGCAGGAAGCAAATGAAATGGGGATCACTGCCTTAGCCCAAGGGATGCAGGAGTAGGGCTGACCAGCGCCACTGCCGACTCAGGGTGTCCTCCCTGGCAAGCAAGGCCAGATCTAGGAGGGATAGAGCCCCTCAGTGCCCAGAGGCTGGGCCACTGAGCTCTGCTCTCCATCCCTAATGAAGTCCTTCCCACCCCTGCCACAGACATCTGGTTAATGAGCCCTGTAGTCCCTGCTGGGAAGGTGCTGGGACCTTGTCCTTCTGTGGCTGTAACCCTTCCCAGCCTGGGCTCCTACAGCCTGCCCTGTGTCCTCTCCTGGCTGCAAGTGGAGGGTGGGGATGCACCAGCCATAGGGGACCCAGACTTCAGGGCTATTGGCAAGTCTGGGTGCCCTAGCAGAGCCAGGATTTGTCCATCTTGTGTGGTCCCATCCAGCCCCACAAGTATCCTGGGGTATGGCTCGGGGGAGGGTCCTGTTGGAGAGACCAAAAGGACCTTGTGGACCCACAAGGCAGTAGGGTGGAGGTGCAGGGATGGGCTGTGGGAAGGGCCAGGCTGCACCCTTAGTGCATATCTGGGATGCAGGTCTGCCACTGCAGCCAGTGGCAGGGGCCTGCTGTAGCATAAGGGAGCCAAGTGCATTGCCCCAGAAGGGACAGCAGCAATATTCATCGCTGGAGGAACCTATTCCTGAGGGTATCAGAGCCTGGCACACCCGTGCACAGGGCTGTACATACCTGTACAGCACACACATACAGGGATGTGCAGATTCCCTGAAGCAGCATGTGGGCAGCACCTGCAACCCCTCTCCTGGCTCTAGTGCCATCAGATCAGTGTCCAGAGCAAGGGTGCTGGACATTAAGATACAAACAAACCTACCATTTTCCTGTTGTCCTCCACATTGTCCCAGCAGAGCCTTCACCCCATGAGTGATGCTTGCCTGGGGCCTGGACAGGTAGAGCAGGATCCCTGCTCCGGCCTGTCATTTTGTCTCTAATTGGATACCCTGCTGTTCCCCTTGGTCAGGACTGAATGAGGGCTGGCTAATGAGGGGAATGTGATTAGCAGGGCAGGGGGCTGGCTCTGGGCACAGGAGGTTACCCTGGGCCAAGTAATGACAGGCTTTTGTCCCCTCTGGTCCTGCTTCCAACAGAGGCAGGAGGATGAGGATGCCCCGAGCAAGGAGTGGGTACCAAAGGGCTGAACTCAGCAAGTCCTGGCTGTTCCCACTCATCTATAGTGTCCTGCTAAGGGAATGCTTCTGCTGCCAGAGCCTGACTGGAGACCTGGGAGTCCTGGCTCCAGTTCAACTGCCCAGACCCAGTGTGTCAGCTGTGGCGACATCCCAGCACTGTCACCCCCAGGCCTGAGGATCCCGGTCCCAGCTGCGAAACTCATCCAGCTATCAGGTCCTGTCTTGGGACACCACATTTCCAGTGGCCAGGGTTTAGCAGGATGGGACAGATGCATGGACAGCAGGCTCCAATTCACTTTGGCCCTGGGCCACAGTGCCACAGGCTGCAGAGGCATGTTGGGCCAGCTGCCCCCTGCACTGCTCACCTGTGCAGGTGCCAGCATGGGGACACATCAGGCAGCACTGTTTGGGAGACACATTGGAGCCCATGGATGCTGGGAGCCAGGAAGAGGGTCTTGTTCTTGTGTGGGCTGAGCTGGGTGCTGTACTTGGAACCAGGAGAAGAGTAGGACGGGCTCCCACTCCTGTGCATGCTGAGGGTGTCTCAGGCCTCGGGGGAGGGATGTGTGGGTCCCCACTTTAACCAAGGTCACACAGCCAGTGTTTGGTCGTACCTCAGCCCTGCTGGGGTCTTGCACCCTGTGAGGCTGCAAGGATGTGGGGAACCCAGGATGGACACGGTGTGCAGAGGCAGGACCCTGCAGTGGGAGCCTGGTGCAGCCAGCCCATGGGAGAGGTGCTGCGCCTGCAGCCTGGCAAGCAGCAGAGTGGAGAGGCAGACAGATTGCGTGTGACAGGCCAAGGATAATTCACTGCTCCTGAAGAGAGAAATCTTCCACCTGGAAAGGAATCTGCCCCCTCCACCCTCAGCCCAGGAGGCTGCAGGGCCCAGAGGGGCAGGGAGGGGTGTGCAGGTGGGCTGCTGCACTGTGAGCCTGGACAGGCAGGGCAGGCAGCACCCTGCACTGGGCAGGGCACCCGCAGCGCTGCCGTAGCTGCGTGGGTCCCCTCTGTCCCACCGACACGAGTCCTGACTCTGATGGGACACTGGGGAGGAAACTGGGGTTGGTGCCAGCTGCTCACCCACCTTGCAGCTGAACATGCATACCCAGCACAGCCAACACTGTCCCTATGCTGGGTGCACGTGCTGGAATGAGCTGTGGGTGCTTCTTGATCCCACCAGCTCCTGGCCACTGACAGCCTGGAACCAGCAATTCCTGTCCTGGCACACAGGTGGGGGGGAGCATGATCCCAGTGGGGTGCTTAGAGGCCTCAGCAAGGTGCAGTAATGCACTGCTTTGGAAAAAGGCTGTGCCAGGCAGTGCTGACAGGGCTGGGAGCCAGAGCGGCTGGAGGGCCCATGGGGAGGGTATGGCCTGCGTGCCCCAGCCCATCACTGCTGTGCTAGGGAAGCTGGCTGCCTGGCAGGCCCTGGCATGAAGCAGCGTCTTTGCTGAACTCCTCTCGTGTCTTAGCATCTCCCAGGAGAGGCAACGTGTTCCTCTCAGGGTGTCCTGGCCTTCAGGCTGCTGAGCACACACAGACACGTGTGTGTGTGTGTGTGTGTGTGTGTGTGTGTGTGTGTGTGTGTACACATATGTCTGAGCATGAGCATTCTGGCTGTGCACATGACACATCTTCAGTCAGGGCTAATTAGGTAGTGAGCTGATCAGCAAATGACCCTGAAAGCATTGGCTTTCTGGGGACAGCAAAGGAGAGAAATGAGGATCAGTGAAGACACATGCTTCCCCATAGCATCCCTCTAAGCCACACCTGAACCACAAGCAGCCTCACACCAGGGTGTCCTGGGGAGGACTTTCCCCACCTTCAGCCAGGTACATCCATCCCTGTTGTCCTTGTCTCCAGCTCTCTGCCTCGTTGGGAAACAGGCTGAGATGATGGGGACAACATGCCAGCAAGGATGCTGGAGCAGGCTGCTAGCAAGGGGAAGGCTGGGCACCTACGGAGGTGGCTTTGGTTCCCCGGGATGGACAGACACACCAGAGGGACACGGGGACACCCTGCTGAGCTGAGGGCAGCGGTGGCCGTGCCAGGCACCCTACCTGCAGTGGGTGGGACTGCAGCAGTGTGAGCAGTCCTTTGCCCAGCGCTGTCACACTCCCCTGCTGGTCCCCGTGTCGCCGCGCCGTCCTGTCCCGCACAAACATTCCCTCACTCCCGGCCATGGTAAATATTGTTGCAGGGCAAACAGTGAATCAGCCCTCTTTGTTCGAGTGCTGCTGGCAGCCCCATCTTGTTCGACTGCTGTTTAATGACCCTCCAGTTGTGTACCCTGGAGGTACTCATTAACCTTGGGCTGCAGATGGTGAGGAGGATGGATCTGAGCTAGCCAGGAATGGTTTGACAGTGCTGGGGAACAGCTCTGAGCAAATTCTGGTGACCTTTTACCAGGAGCGGATGTGCCAGAGGTTTCCCCTCACACCTCTGCAAGGTGCGGCCAAGCTGCTGACAGCTCAGCATAGCCACAGGCTGACGTTCTTATCAGAGCCCATGAGTTCTACTGTAGTTTCTTTCCTGATCCTCCTACCCAAGCTGTTGGTGGAGGAATGG